>NC_142284.1:17703925-18028603 GCF_965620075.1 Prunus avium | reverse complement strand
AAGGGAGCAGCAGAAGACAATAGCCATACTGGGGATAAGGGTCGTTTCCAGAGACTGAAACCTTATGCAAAAACTTATGGAGATCACTGTTATCGTTGCGACAAACCGGGCCACAAATCCAACAATTGTCCCAATCCTCAGCAAGTTAACTTGGCTGAAGCAAATGAGGATGACAGTGAGGATCATGGTGCTGATGAAGAGTATGAAGGAGATGATTTTGTTGTGAAATGGCTCACATTTAAGGTTGCAAGTGAAGGAGGAAGCGACCGGTCGTTTTAACACAGAAACGAAGTCTGGAACGAAGTCGAAGAGCGACCGGTCGCTAGACATTTGCGACCGGTCGCCCTGGCACAGATTCGAAGTCTGAAGCTTCTGTACAAAAGCGACCGGTCGTCCCAGTCGTGCTGTGACGTTTTCCTACGTGTTTTCAACTATGTTTTCAAGGGCTATCGCTTTCCACAAGATTTCAGAGGCTTAGTGGGTCACTTCTGAGGTAAAAGAAGGTGGACTACCTGCTGGATAGTTGGGAGAGCACTCATTTCCAATTGGTTGTCTTGCTTTGAAGGATTCACTCTCCATTTTCTGGTTTAGTGGAAGGTGGCTGAAGTGGGAGTTGTTTACTTGCATGATCTAATCTTTAGTCTAAGTGGGAGACTAAAGGAAGGAACGTGGAAGACAAGATGGTGCCTTATCTTATGTCCATTGGTCTGTGTAGGTAATGGGGTTTGAAGCAAGATATTATAAGATGAGAAAGCAAGTTGAAGTTAGGTGTGGTTAATCTCAAGGTGGTCAAGTAGCTGGGAGCTATTGTGTTCAAAGGAGGTTAACTCACCAAGGGAGAACGTGAGAGAGAGCAATCAGTTCAAGTTTAGAGCTGAGTTGGGGTCTTGAGAGTCTAGACACCAAGGAGGGAAACACCAAGGTTGTGAGAGTGTTCACAAGTGCATCAAAGTGTTGAGCAAGGGGTGTGAGAGAAAAGAGAGCTTGGGGAGAGAATAGAGCTCAAAGGGGGTTTTCTGTGTAAAACCAAAGTTGTAACTTATTCTTTCATGAAGTGAATTTCTCAAGGGGATCACCAAGAGGATGTAGGCAATTGCTGAACCTCTATAAATTCTTGTGTCACTTTGTGCTTGGTTGTTGTCTCAAGTGTGTGTGTGTGTGATTCATCCATCATTGTGTGTGTCACAAAGTCCATCAACAACAAGATCATTAGGGGAGGGTGAAAGTGTTTGTCCATTTTCACAACAAGTGGTATCAGAGCTGTGTTGGAGCAGCAACTGCTAGTGTGTTGCAGATGGCAAGTGACAAGGAAGCTGAAGGTGGAAGTAACTCTATGCATCAGAGGCTACCACAATCTGTCAGCATGAAGGTGGAGTTGAAGCCTTTCACAGGGAAGGAGAACTTCACACTTTGGCAAAGGAGGATGAAGTCAGCCCTTACACAACAAAATCTCAGTGTTGTCTTGGGAGGCAAAGAGAAGAAGCCGGTTACCATGACAGATGCGGAGTGGGGTGTGCTAGATGAGTTGGCTAGAGGAGCCATCGAGAACTTCATCTCCGATGAGGTGCTCATCAACGTGATGAAGGACACAGCGCAGCAAACATGGGAGAAGCTCGAAGAGATGTTTGCAGGGAAGTCGCTGTCCAACAAGCTCTTTCTCAAGGAGGAACTCCTAAATCTTCGGATGGCGGAGGAAGGAAATCTAATGGAGCATTTGAGCAGCTTCAATAGATGTGTTGCTGACTTGCAAAGAATGGATGTGTTGTATAATACGGAGGATAAGGCACTCATGTTTCTAACATCCTTGCCTCCGTCTTATAAGCATTTCCGAACTACACTTATGTTCGGGAAGAGTACTTTGAATTTTGAGGAGGTGGTGCAAGATGTGATGACGCATCACAAGATGTCTCAACGTTCGGAGGAGAACTCTCAAGATGCTGGTTTGTTCGCAAGGAGTCGTTCAAGCAAGCAAGAAGGCAAGGGCAGCAAAAGGAATACTAAGTCCAAGGACAATGAAGGGTGCTTCGAGTGTGGATCTATGGATCATTGGAGACGAGATTGTCCGGTATGGAAGGAGAAGCTGAACAAGATGAAGAAAGCTGGAAGTTCAGCCCACGTGTGTGATGAGGACACATGTGATGAACTCTTGGCGGTTACGGAGGAAAGTAACGGGGAAGTTGATCGGTGCATATTTACATATCATTTTGTACCCTTCTAGCTTATGATTTGGTTATGTTTTTTAGTTAAACTTGTGCTTTTAATCCTTTTTGTGTTTATCTTTCAGTTCATTGAGCTTTAGGTAATAATGAGGGCTTTGGATAGTAAATGATGCAATCCATGCATGTTAGGGCCTAATTTGGATGAATGGATGAAGAGCTTAAAGACAAACTCAATTTTGGCTACAGTCCCCTGCCAGCCCAGTTTCGTAGGTCATATTGCAAGCTTTTTTTCAGCAACCTACATAGCTCGGATGAGGCCACATTCTTCATGAAAGTTGTTCCAATGGGTGTGTAATATAACATATCCAAAATTCAGCCCCATTGGATAAATATGGAGTCTGTTACCTAGCAAACACAGAGCCATGCTCAGGATGGATTTTATCAGCGCGCAAAATGAGTTAGCAATTTGTTTTGGCCTTAACTTCCTCCTCCGACCTTGGATTGGCCCAAATGATATATGGCTGGAAAGAGGACATTCTGAACTTCAGGTTTGAGTGCTTAAAGTCTTAATTTGCTTAAGGGAAGCCCAATTCGTAAGCCCTTGAAGTTGCTGGTCATGCTGACCTCAGGATGAGCTATTATTTCTGGTTGGAAGCTTGGTCATGGTGACATGAAGATGAGCTAGGGCTGCTGGTGAGATTTATTAGTGAAGTGCATCAACCATTTCAGATTTTATAATGGAAGTGTTGTATGCATTAGTGAAGTGCATCAACCATTTCAGATTTTATAAAACAAGTGTTGTATGCATTAGCCATACTTAATTCAGATTTTCAGCTTCCTTAGGCCTATATATAGTGAGGTTTCCCAAGCTTGTAAACACACCCCAAGGGGGGGAGCTCTCAAACACTTCTCTAGAGCTCCCTTCCCTTCTCTCCCTCAAATTCTCTTAGTTTCATTTTCTAGTTTTCAATTGTTATAATGAGATCTTTGTGCTGAAATTCTCCTTAAGTTTTTCCAAGTTCTACTTAATTTTCATTGTTATGTAAATTCTTTTCTTTAGTTTCAAGTTTGATTAGTTTCCAAGTTTCAATTATGATTTTTGTTCTTATTCATTATGCTTATAAGTTAATGTGCTAGTTTGAATGATTGATCACCATTTAGGCTTGCATGTTAGCTATCTTGGTTTGAATTAAGAGTAGACACCATGCTTTAATTCGAATTGAACTATGAATAGGAAGAGTATGTATGGACATTCGACAACAGGGATTAGATACATGCTTGGTTGTTTAAATTGTTCTTCTATGCTTAATGGGTTCCTAATGCTTAATTTTAGGTTAGACAACAAATGATCAAATTAGGGAATTAGGAACACAAGGTTATGACCAAACACCATGGCTTAATCATACATTAGCTAGAATCAATCCGTTAATCTAATTGAACTTGGGAACTTATCTACTTGAGTTAGTTATTTTCTTTCTTCCTTGTTTTATTTATTTCCTTTCTTTTTCATTTCTGTTTTGTGTAGGAGAAATGAATTGGATCATTCAATCACCAATCCTCGTGGGATCGACCTCGCACTTACATACGCTATACTACCAAACGGCTCGTGCACTTGCGAGTATCACAAGTTGAGGATGCAACTGAATCCATTTTGGTGCAGCTGTATCTACACAACAGAAGTCATGGCAAGTTCTTCGTGTAAGAATTCTTCTTCAAGTTGGATTTTAGATTCCGGGTGCTCATATCATGTGTACAAATAAGTTGATGTTTGACACGTATGAGGATAAGGATGCATGCAAGATTATGTTGGGAGACAAAACTACATGTGAAGTTTTGGGCATAGGGACTGTGAAGATCAAGTTGCAAGGTGGTGAAGTTTGGAGTCTTAGTGAGGTGAGGTTTGTACCTGCACTAAGAACGAATCTAGTCTCTCTTGGTTCTTTGGATAGAGAAGGTTGCTCTTACAAGGCCAAAGGAGGGAAGCTCATGGTCACACAAGGTTCTGTGGTGGTTATGAGGGGAGAGATTCAACCAAACAACACATACAAGCTCTTGGGTGGTGCAGAGATTTGTACCAAGGAAGAGCAAGCAACAAGTCTTAATGTCAAGGAGCCAGTCCAACATAATGTAGCTGCAAGTGTGCTCAAGAGAAGTTGGGCAAGGAAGGGTAGTCAAGGTTGTGTGACTAACAATTCATCATCAAAGGTGCTTGATTTCAAAGCTGCAGAAAGTGTGGAGAGGAATATCCACAAAGATGAAATCAAGACAAGGAATGATGGGGAGGATGTTGTTGAAGAGAAGCTTCTTGCCAAGGTGGTCATGGAAGGGACTCCATTTGAGGAGGAGCTTGACACAAGGGCTGAAGAAGGAGGGCAACAACAACAAACTCACAAAGGGGTCCTACTTGAGGTGGAGCCATCATCAATTGCAAGGTCCGGGCCCAAGGAATCCATCAAACCTTCCCTAGGTTTTGGATGGATGGACCAAGAAGTTCCAGCCATGTTTCAGAGTGCTATAGGGAGCATGAAGCGGGAAAGTTGGAGAGGTGCATTGATGAAAAGAAATGTGTTCTTAAATCCAAGAGCAAGGTGTGCTAAGTGGGGATTTAGTGAACAAAGGTTTGGTATGTGGTTTGCATATCAAGGGAAGTCCAAGATTCAAGGTTCCAATGAGGCAAGGAGCAACGAATTTGGCAAGGGGGAGCTCTTTTCTGCACAAGAGGTCCAGGTTACTCAAGTTTAGGCTTGGGTGGAGCACCCTCCACCAAAGGTGCATTGAGGCAAGAGGTGTATTGCCATGGTGGAGCTCTTGGAAATTACTAGAACGATTTCTAAGAGGTTGAAGAGGTTCTAGAGGTCAACAATGGTTCACGGGGTGATTAAATCGTTCGCCAAGGTGGAGATTGTTGTGAAATGGCTCACATTTAAGGTTGCAAGTGAAGGAGGAAGCGACCGGTCGCAAGGGAAAAGCGACCAGTCGTTTTAACACAGAAACGAAGTCTGGAACGAAGTCGAAGAGCGACCGGTCGCCAGACATTTGCGACCGGTCGCCCTGGCACAGATTCGAAGTCTGAAGCTTCTGTACAAAAGCGACCGGTCGTCCCAGTCGTGTTGTGACGTTTTCCTACGTGTTTTCAACTATGTTTTCAAGGGCTATCGCTTTCCACAAGATTTCAGAGGCTTAGTGGGTCACTTCTGAGGTAAAAGAAGGTGGACTACCTGCTGGATAGTTGGGAGAGCACTCATTGCCAATTGGTTGTCTTGCTTTGAAGGATTCACTCTCCATTTTCTGGTTTAGTGGAAGCTGGCTGAAGTGGGAGTTGTTTACTTGCATGATCTAATCTTTAGTCTAAGTGGGAGACTAAAGGAAGGAACGTGGAAGACAAGATGGTGCCTTATCTTATGTCCATTGGTCTGTGTAGGTAATGGGGTTTGAAGCAAGATATTATAAGATGAGAAAGCAAGTTGAAGTTAGGTGTGGTTAATCTCAAGGTGGTCAAGTAGCTGGGAGCTATTGTGTTCAAAGGAAGTTAACTCACCAAGGGAGAACGTGAGAGAGAGCAATCAGTTCAAGTTTAGAGCTGAGTTGGGGTCTTGAGAGTCTAGACACCAAGGAGGGAAACACCAAGGTTGTGAGAGTGTTCACAAGTGCATCAAAGTGTTGAGCAAGGGGTGTGAGAGAAAAGAGAGCTTGGGGAGAGAATAGAGCTCAAAGGGGGTTTTCTGTGTAAAACCAAAGTTGTAACTTATTCTTTCATGAAGTGAATTTCTCAAGGGGATCACCAAGAGGATGTAGGCAATTGCTGAACCTCTATAAATTCTTGTGTCACTTTGTGCTTGGTTGTTGTCTCAAGTGTGTGTGTGTGTGATTCATCCATCATTGTGTGTGTCACAAAGTCCATCAACAACAAGATCATTAGGGGAGGGTGAAAGTGTTTGTCCATTTTCACAACAGATTTCGCCTATGAGGAAGGCGACAAAGTTATTAACCTAGTCTTGCAATGGGTGTTACTCGCGCCAAGACAAGAAGAAGGGAAGTGGCATAAGATCTTTCAATCTCTTTATACTATCAACAACAAGGTGTGCAGTTTAATTATCGATGGTGGCAGCTGCAAGAATCTCATATCCAAAAAATTCGTGGATTACTTGAAGTTGCCAACAGAGAAGCATGAATCACCTTATTCCTTGAGATGGGTGAAGAGAGGCCCTTCAGTTCAAGTGAAAAAAGTTTGCAAGGTACCGCTGTACATTGGTAAGCATTACAAGTCCGAGGTTCTTTGTGATATTATTGATATGGATGCTAGTCACATTTTGTTGGGTAGACCTTGGCAGCTTGATACAGATGCCACTCATAAGGGACGTGATAACGTGTATGTTTTCAATTGGGGCTCTCATAAAATTGCTATGGCTCCTGTGAACGACTCTGGAAAACCTGAGAAACCAGCCGTGAATTCCAGTTTCCTTACCATAGCTAGCAATGAATGTGACTGTTTAGAAGCTGTTAAAGATGCAGAAACAATTTATCCCGTGATGATGAAAGGTTTGTTAGTTGTCGTACCTGAGAAAGTTTAAATCCCAAAAGAAGTTCAGAAAATTTTGCAGGGTTCAAGGAGTTGATTGCTGACAACCTACCCAACCAGCTACCTCCCATGAGGGATATCCAACATCAAATTGATTTGGTGCCTGAAGTCAGTCTCCCCAATCTGCCACATTACCGCATGAGTCCCAAGGAGAATGACATTCTATAAGAGAAGATAGATGAGTTACTGAAAAAGGGTTTATCCGTGAGAGCATGAGTCCATGTGTCAGTATTGTTGGTGCCCAAGAAAGATAAAATGTGGCGTATGTTTGTTGATAGTAGGGTGATCAACAAGATTACTATCAAATATATATTTCCAATACCACGGTTGGAAGACATGCTGGATGTGTTGAAGGGTTCTAAGGTGTTTTCGAAGATAGACCTTCGAAGTGGTTACCATCAGATTCGCATCAAGCCGAGTGACGAGTGGAAAACTGCGTTCAAAAGCAAAGATGGCTTGTACGAGTGAATGGTG
Source organism: Prunus avium (assembly GCF_965620075.1). Taxonomy (NCBI): domain Eukaryota; kingdom Viridiplantae; phylum Streptophyta; class Magnoliopsida; order Rosales; family Rosaceae; genus Prunus; species Prunus avium. The sequence goes on along the minus strand of NC_142284.1, from coordinate 18,021,391 downwards.
ATGCCTTTTAGCTTATCAAATGCGCCGAGCACGTTTATGCGCCTTGTGAACCAGATTCTTCGTCCTTTTATTGGTTCTTTCATCGTGGTGTATTTTGATGATATTTTGATTTACAGTTGAACCAAGGAAGAACATTTGGAGCATTTGAAACAGGTCTTTCAAGTTTTAAAGGAAAAAAGAACTTTTCATCAACTTGAAAAAGTACAATTTTTGCACAAATAAGTTACTCTTTCTGGGTTATGTTTTTGGCGAGGATGGCATTCAGGTGGATGACGAGAATGTGCGAGCTATTAGTGACTGGCCTACCCCGAGAACAATAAGCAAGTTACGAAGCTTTCATGGGTTGGCTACCTTTTATTGAAGTTTTGTTCGTGATTTTAGCATTATTATTGCACCCATCACTGAGTGTTTGAGCAAGATAAGAGTTTCGCTGAGTGCGAGGTTGAATGTGGTGCAAGTGAGGTGGGAGTAGGTGTAGTTTTGTCTCAAGAGAAGAAACTGGTGGCCTTTTTCAATGAGAAACTTAGTGAAGCTCTACAAAAATAGAGTGCTTATGAGCAGGAATTTTATGCAGTGGTCCGTGCTTTGAAACAGTGGAAGCACTACTTGGTGCAATTTGAATTTGTACTATATATGGATCACCAGGCCCTAAAGTCCCTCAACAGTTAGAAATCTGTGAGCAAGATGCAAATAAGGTGGAGTACCTTCCTGCAGAAATCAGGTACCGTTAATCATGTGGTGGGTGCTTTGAGCCGAAGAGCAAACATGCTAGTTACCATGGCAGGTTGTGGGATTTGAGTTCTTGAAGGAGCTGTATGAAGTCAATGAAGACTTTAAGGAGATTTGGTCCAAGTGTGTTCGCAACCAACTTATTATAGATTTTCACCTTACTGATGGTTATTTGTTTAAGGGCAAAAAACTCTGCATTCCTAAGATTTACATGGGATTTACATGGAGGCGACCTGAGTGGACACTTGGGAAAAGACAAAACAATTGCTGGCATGGAGGAGCGATATTGTTGGCCACAATTGAAAAAGGATGTGGGAAAGATTGTGCAAAAGTGCTACACTTGTCAGGTGTCTAAGGGTCAGTCTCAAAACACTAGTCTTTACATGCCTTTACTGTGCCCAATGATATTTGGCAAGACCTTTCAATGGACTTCGTGTTGGGACTTCCCCGTACATAAAGGGTAGTAAATTCTGTTTTTTGTTGTTGTTGACAGGTTCTCCAAGATGGTGCACTTCATTGCGTGCAAGAAGACGAATGATGCTGCTAGCATAGCCAAATTGTTTTTCAAGGAGGTTGTTCGTTTGTATAGCGTGCCCAAATCCATCACATCATATCGTGACACCAAGTTCCTCAATCACTTCTGGGTTACTTTATGGAAGATGTTTGGAACCGCCCTTAATCATAGCAGCACTGCACATCCCCAAACTGATGGCCACACAGAAGTTACTAACAGAACTTTGGGAAACATGATTCATAGCATCTGTGGAGACAAACTCAAACAGTGGGATAATGCAATGCCTCAAGTGGAGTTTGCTTATAACAGCGATGTTCAAAGTGCCATAGGAAAATCACCTTTCACTTTGGTTTGCCCTTCGGTTCCTAACCATGTGATTGATATGGTAGAAAACATCCAGGCCTTGAAAAATAAGGTCAAGGAGAGAGGTGGAGAAAACCAATGCTAAATACAAAGTCGCCGCAGACAAACATAGGCGAGTCAAGGTATTCAATGAAGGTGACTCTGTCATGGTCTATTTGAAGAATGAGAGGTTTCCAATGGGTACTTATCACAAGTTACAGCCCTGCAAATATGGTCCCTACAAGATTTTAAAGAAGATCAATGACAATGTCTATGTTGTGTACCTGCCTCCATTCATGGAGATTTCAAGCACTTTTAACATTTCTAACCAGTATGCATTCCATGAAGATGATTCGATCTAACTTGAAGGTAACTCGGGGTTGAGTTCTTTCGAAGTGGAAGGGACTGATGAGGAACATATGGTTGAGTTGATCGAGGAATAGCTAGACAGGCGCGCATATCGTCACGGTAGCAAAGCCCAATCTATGCAGTATGGGCCCTAAGCTCAAAATCAAGCCTATGACCTATTTTAGCCAAATTCTATCATTTACTTTGACTTTTCAGCGTTTAAAGATTTTAGAATATTTTGGGAAACTTATATTAATTTCCTTTTGTTTTCCAATTAGCTTTCCTAGCAAGTCTAGGGTTTCTCAATAGCTTTCCAAGCAAGTCTAGGATTTCTCTTGTATAAAAAGAATGCGTTGGAGCATCCTAAATTAATCATCTTATTTTCAATCAATATATTTGAGGTTTACTCCATTTCTTTGGTGGATTCTAGTTTGTTGGTGGATTCCAACATTGTTATTTGTAGGGTTCTCGTTCGATCTCCCTCTCCCTTATATCTCGCTACGTCAGCCATGATCCCGCCTAGGTAGCTGGCAGAGGAGGCACTGATGCTGGCACGGGCCGAGCTGCGCTACAGCTTGGGCCTTAGCTGGTGCTGCGTCTAGAGGCGAGTTTGAATTGCATTAGAGCCATGTTGTGGGTTGGTTGTTGGACTGTGGCTTTCGCTACAGTTTGGTAGCTAAGCTACATCTCGTACTACGCCACGAGGACAGCGTGGACCACGCTGGAGTGCTGGAGTGCTGGAGTTGCGACAAGGGGGCCCTGGTGGCCTGGGCCGTGTTGGCAGCTTGGGGCGTGCATCTTTTTTTTTTCTTTTGTAGCAAGCTAGGGTTTTTGACTTGCAATTTGACTTGTGACTTTCTTCCTTTTGCAGTTGTTTAGCTATTATGTTGTCTGACGAGGGAAGCCAATCATCGGTTTCACAAGTGCCTTTGTATTTGTGTTTGTGCCTGATAAATCACGGCCATGATCATCTCGGCCTCAAACGTAGGCCGAGGCCGAGGCCGAACAAAATTGCGGCCAAGGCATTAAAGGCAAATCATCACGTGACAGCAGGGTCCCAGGCTTCATTTAATGAAGTAGTGCCTGTTTAATGCAGCGAACCCATTGGCCACAAAGTAGCATTTAATGCATGAGGAAAGGTGGGAAGTGACTGAAGTTAGGATTTGGTGATGAAGATCAGAGTGATTAGACGTGGACATTCTCACAAGGATTCTGACAGCTTGAGATGTTGGTTCACCAGCTATCCAGGCAATAAATGCGTCTCCACGGCCAGAGGTTCAGAACCCACGATCGAGCGCGGCGGCCGAGATTCACCGGGATTTCTGGGGTCACACCACCATACTTCACGATCCCAAATGTCGATTGGACTGCCCACTTGCCTTAATCAGACTCCACTATGCGTAAATTCAGCCTCGATTACTCATCCAGGGACTCTTCCTATAAATACAAGACTCGAGCTACATTCAAAGGGTTCAAACACCAAAACAAGCCTCTCACGGAGTAACTTATTTTTTCCTGTAATGCACTTTCAATATCTTTACTTGCTTTCCTAGGAGTAGTGTTAGGTTGTAAGCAGAATCCATTCATCAATATATCATACGACCCTTGATTTTCAAGGCGCCGGAGCACCATCCTTGTTTGTTCGTTCATTCACCCCATATATTACACGACCGTCGCTCCCTGAGCAGCGCGCCGGAGCACCGCCCAAAATCCATCACCAACACCATCACTCGACGGCCTTGTAGTTCAGGCCGTGAACCTAACAGCCGAGACCAGTTCCTCTCTCGGCTACAATCGTTTGACTAGGAAGACAGATCAAACAAGCGCACCATTCATCCATCCAACACTCATCGAAACATCAACGCACGGTAAACCGTGCTGGCACGCCCGCGCACAACCGCACCGCACCCAAAAGCAGGAAACCCCGTGTTAACGCACCTCCCCTCGGCCCGGAACCCTAGGCCGTGAGATTTGCGCGGCAGACAATTTGTGGGGTGGCTCTCAAGTGCACAAGAAGAGGTTTGTGGCCAATTTACGTAGTATCACGAGTGAGGCTCACTTCAAAAAGTGGAGAGCCTAGTTTGTGTCACGCCCCGAACCCAGGGCTCTGTGGAAACCCTGCGCCCGATGAGTGAGAAAATAAAAAGTAAAATAAAATTAAAAAAAGCCGAAACTTGGGTTTAAAATAAACTTCCCTTATAAAAATAACTCCAAAATCTTACAACTTTACAAGAAATAAATAAAGCTCAATCACTCTCATCTAATTTAGCCTCAACTGGTTTAGTTCTTGTCTTCCCCACTAATTCATTTGAAAAATTAAACAGGGTAAGGGATGAGCAACTACCGCTCAGTAGGGACATGAGACCTTACCACAGTAGATTGATAATATTGATGTATGAATGCTTTTTATCTACTCTTGTTAATATGATAATATCTTAATTAATGATATTATCTCATTAATTATAAGATAATATCGTATAATTAAGATATTATCCCCTTATTAGGATAATATCCAAATTAATGATATTATCTTATTAAATAAAGGTAATATCTTATAATTAAGATATTATCCCTATTAATTAATTAACCAAATAAATTGGTTTAATTAATTAATTTAAGGGATAATTTTCTTTTCCACGTGGCGTGCTGTGATTGGAGACGAAAATATTTCCCCCACAAATGCCCCCTAACTTCTGCACGGCGCTTGTGTGGCATATAGGAGATGAAATTATTTTTCAGGCTCTCCAACAGTGTCTGGGCTTTCTTCTGTTAGTTGGACTCCTTTTGCAGATCAGATTCCCAATTAGAGTAGGCTTATGACTGTTCTTGGAGTTGGATTCCCAGTAGGAATGAGCTTGCGATTCCTTCTTTGATGCGGGTTGTCCAACTTGTATAAATACAAGGCTTCTCTTCACCCTTTCTGACATCGCAAACTTCACTTCTCTACTTTCTAGCTTGAGAAAGATCTTGGAGAATTTGTACTGCTTGTTGAAGAGAGGAGTTGTTGTGAATCCAAAGTAAGTCGAGAACGCAAATATATATATATATATATATATATATTTTTTTTTTTTAATTTTTTTTATTTTATTTTTTTACTTTTGGCAACAAGGAGGTGATCCAGCCGAGCTTTCTCCTTTTTTGACTGTGGTCGTGCCTTCATGGTGGAGCTGCAAACTCGTGGGCAAGGGTTGGTAAAATCTGGAATGGAGCTGGCCAGGCCAGCATGCGCTAAAAGACCTGGAGCTGGCGGAGTTGGGCCTACGTTCGCTGGGCTCGAAGAGGAAGCAAGGAAGAGCGAAGCCCAAGGTAGAAGGATAGAGGCGCTGGGCTTCGGAGAAAAGGCATTGAGCGCTGGGCCTTGTGCGCGACACAGGCTTGCGCTGGGCAAGAAAGACACTGGAGAGGCTAGAATGAGGAGGTTGAGTGAGGAGGTTATTTGAGGAGGTGAAATCTCACCATCAACAACTAAAAACAAAGTACATGGGGGGGGGGGGGTGCATTGGGGGGTCCACACCCCTTTTGATGGTGAGATGGGCCTCCTCAAATAGCCTCCTCACTATAAATCCTCATTATAGAAGCTCCCAGAAAGACACATGCGCTGGACTGGACCACGAGGCGCGCGTTGATGTGGAACAGGGGGCCTCGTGCACTGCACGGGCCGAGCTTGACGTGGGCCGGAGGGGTGCGCTAGAGCTGGTGCAACGCGGGCCTTCATGCTGGGCTGCAATGGTGCTGGGCAGTAGTTTGGGCTCGAGCTGGAATGGAGCTGGGCTGTTGAACCAATCTTCCTTTTTTTTTTTTGCTGCCAGCTTTCTTTTGTTTTTTTTTCTGCCAGTTTTTTTTTTTTTTTTTTTTTTGGGGCATTCTAACTTGTAGAATTTTCTTCTCTTCTTACAGTTGTCCGTTGACCATGTCTTCTAAAGATGGTAGCAAGTCACCAAGCTCTCAAGTGCCTTTGTATCTGAGGGGAGGCTCCCAAGTGCACAAGAAGAGGTTCGTGGCTAATCTGCATCGTGTTACAACTGAAGCTCAGTTCCAGAGATTGCGGGCTGCTTATGATTCTGCAATTCTTGATGACGTGCATATCAAGCTGGCAAAGCCTTTGACTGATGTCGTGTCCTGCGTGGATACGAATGATCCAAATGCCAGAATCATCACCTTTCGTCCCTTTTATTTCTCCTTGGGCTTCACATTCCCACTGTCAAAGCTTTTCAAGGAGGTGTTCTGCGCCATGGGGTGTGCTCCGAGTCAGCGTACTCCGAATGTCTACCGGATGATCATGTGTTTGGAAAACCTGAGCCGTTTCTTCATGTTGGAGCTGACAGTGCGAGAGTTCTTCTATTTTTTCAAAGTGAGGCGCTTCGAGCAGTATGCCCAAGTTCGCATCTACAATGCCGAGCTGTTTGACAGTTTTAGTCAAGGAGATCACATGTGGCACGACGACGTGTTGGAAGTCAACGGACGGTGGGAGGGCGACGTTGGTGATGGTCACTTGTTCCCATCACCTATTGCAACAATACGTCTTTTTGTGGTTTTCGATCTGCTCTCTTTTAGTTGAATTTCTTGAAGTGTGGCTGACTAACTTTTGTCTTCTGCTTGTAGTGAGTGACATCAGTAAGCAATTGAAGCTTGGACCTGACATGGCTAAGGTCCACCACGCTTTGAACATCCCCCTAAAGTTTTGTGAGTGGCGCTGGTTATTGAGCAAGTATCGGGAGGAAGACGGAGGACTGCCCCTACCGAGGATGTCGAGAGATGGAAGCAGAATGGTCGGAACCCTGATGCTCTACCTGCTAGACAAGAGGAGTGCTCTACTGAACCCCCCCTCAAAGAGGAAGGCTGATGTCAAGTCGTCGAGAACTCAAGCTACTTCTTCACAGACAAGGAATGTGTCTCCATTGAGGAAGAAGCCAAAGCTCCCTTCTGCTGAAAAGACTCAAGTATGAGTTGTTCCCTCGTCATCTGCTAGGGTCAAAGATCTCATTGGTGCAGATAGCAAGTGATGAGCACGTAAACTATCATGTTTATTATCCCTAAATATATTTGTTAGTAATTGATTTTCTTACAATTTTAGTTAATTAGGAATGTTTTTCACTTATTCACTTGCTTACATACCCATTACATAATTGATGATGATTTTATTATTTTATCTTAAGGTTGAAGAAGATCATTGGCTGCTAGTAGGCAAATGGTGGCTTAGAAGATTTGGAATCATGGACTATTAAAATTATGAGTGCAGCAAATGAAATGAAGGATGAGGATAGGAAGTCCCGCACTTGCCAAAGAAGAATTATCAAAGGGAGACTTGGTGGCATTAAACAATTTGTAGTTGGGAATGACCAAATGAATGATGAAGAATTAGTGCCACACCAAGGCATAAAAGAAAGGAAAAGAAGCAATGGATGGAGCAACCAAGAAGAAAAGAATTGAAAAGAATGCATGAAGTGCCACACCCATGCCAAAAGAAGAAACAATGAAGAGATGGGCTACGGTTTTGCATTGAAAGGGATAAGAATTTCAGATTTTAATATTTCCCTAGTGATTGTTGTTGTTGAGATTTAAGGCTATAAATAGGAAGCTCTACAAGCCTTCAAACACAACCAAGCTCCACAACTCTTGAGCTTTCTCTCTTCCCTCCATCTTTCTAAGTTTTAATTTCTGTTTTTAGTTTTATTTTATTATGGGGAACTAACTCCCTAGCTAAGGCTAGGGAGAAAACTTTTAATATAAGTGTGTAATTTTTATTAGTTTGATCCAAACTTAAGCTTTAATGTGAATTTGTAGTTTTTGTTCAAATGGAATTTGTAGTTTTCTATTTAATTAATTGATGAATGTTTGATCATCTATTTCATGGGTTTAATCATGTTTTTCCCATTGTGTAGTAAAAACTTTCATGCTTTTAAAAGAGAAGAGAATTACCAAAGATTAATAGAATTTTGATGAAGATTATTTTTTGATAGTTTGTTGCCAATGGTACAAGTTATGCTTAAAATACTTCTAAAGGAAATTAAAAAGATCTTTAATTATTTTGAACAACTACAATGGAAAATATTTTGTGGATCAAATTATTAAGAGTTGCATGCTTATGTTAAAAGTGGAAACCCAATGCCTTAGTGTTTTAATCAATTGAATTTTCTTGAAATCAAATCTTGCATAAATCTACTTTTCAATCATAATTGTTCTTTTTCAGCTCTGTTATATTTACACCGCTCTCTGTGGATACGACACTTGGACTTCCGAGCTACACTGCTATACGATACCTTCCCTTAAGTTTTGCAAAGTCGTGCGAACAGCAAGAAGATTGGCGGTATGCACAACATTAGGGATGTTCCCCTTCAGCCTCTTGCTGATGAGTTTGGAGATCGTGATCTGCTCCGTGAAGTAGTCCGTGCGCGATCTAGTTCACCTGTTGAGAGGCAAAGAGATGCAGATATTCCTATCTGAAGTTCGTGTCATTTGCACCAGTCGAAGAGTGGAGGTCGATCTAGGAGGTCTGCTCATCCATCCAACCATCATGATCCGGCTGTTGAGTCACGAGCAATCAAGCGTGGAGTTGATTCGTCGTCACCAATTCCTTTGGAAGTGAGGTTGGCAGAGGCTAAGAAAGCAAGAGAGTCATTTGCCTGGGCGAAAGGTTCTTCTGCAACGTCAGCATCTGATCCTACGGTAGATAAGTCTAGCTCTGCAGGGGATGCAAGTGTGTCTAATCTGCTCAAGACGCACTTTCTATCAAGTCCATTCGCTTGTGCTGAGCTGGTTGATCAAATCCGTCAGGCTGGTGATCTTGGGACTTTTTCAAGTCTTTCCTTGGAAAAACAAAGGGAAGCAACATTTCATCTGCTTCAAAAAGGAGTAGTTTTTGCTGTTGAGACCATTCGGAATTCGTATGCTATTGCTCCCTCTTCTGCTCAGCTCAGTGAGTTGGAGAAGAAGAATGCCGAGCTAGTTAGCAAGCTTTCTGCCGAACAGACCCGTTATGAGAAGAAGACGTCTGATTTGAGGGCGATTATATCTGAGTTGAAGAGTTCCCTTACTGAGAAAGATTCCGAGCTTAACTCTTCTGCTGCTGACTGTTGCGTAGATACACCTGCACCAAAATGGATTCAGTTGCATCCTCAACTTGTGATACTCGCAAGTGCACGAGCCGTTTGGTAGTATAGCATATGTAAGTGCGAGGTCGATCCCACGAGGATTGGTGATTGAATGATCCAATTCATTTTTCCTACACAAAACAGAAATGAAAAAGAAAGGAAATAAATAAAACAAGGAAGAAAGAAATAACTAACTCAAGCTGATAAGTTCCCAAGTTCAATTAGATTAATGGATTGATTCTAGCTAAAGTATGATTAAGCCATGGTGTTTGGTCATAACCTTGTGTTCCTAATTCCCTAATTTGATCATTTGTTGTCTAACCTAAAATTAAGCATTAGGAACCCATTAAGCATAGAAGAACAATTTAAGCAACCAAGCATGTATCTAATCCCTGTTGTCGAATGTCCATACATACTCTTCCTATTCATAGTTCAATTCGAATTAAAGCATGGTGTCTACTCTTAATTCAAACCAAGATAGCTAACATGCAAGCCTAAATGGTGATCAATCATTCAAACTAGCATATTAACTTATAAGCATAATGAATAAGAACAAAAACCATAATTGAAACTTGGAAACTAATCAAACTTGAAACTAAAGAAAAGAATTTACATAATGAAAAGTAAAGTGGAACTAAGAAAAACTTAAGGAGAATTTCAGCACAAATATTTCATTACTACAATTGAAAACTAGAAAATGAAACTAAGAGAATTTGAGGAAGAGAAGGGAAGGGAGTTCTAGAGAAGTGTTTGAGAGCTCCCCCCCTTGGGGTGTGTTTACAAGCTTAGAGAACATCCCTATTTATAGGCCTAGGGGAAGTGAAAATCTGAATTCAATATGGCTAATGCATACAACACTTGTATTATAAAATCTGAATTGGTTGATGCACTTGAATTAGAAAATCTGAATTGGTTGATGCACTTCACCAATAAATCCCACCAGCAGCCCTAGCTCATCTTCATGTCACCATGACCAAGCTTCCAACCAGCTCAATAGCTCATGCCTAGCTCACCATGACCAAGCTTCCAACCAGCTCATCCTGAGGTCAGCATGACCAGCAACTTCAAGGGCTTACGAATTGGGCTAGGCTGAATCAAATGAAGACTTTAAGATGTCCATTGTGAAGTTAAGAATGTGTATGATCCAACCACACAAGTATTGGCCCAATCCAAGCTCGGAGGAGAAAGTTAAGGCCGAAACAAATTGCTAACTCGTTTTGCTCGCTGACAAAAATCCATCCTGAGCATGGTTCAGTGTTTGCTAGGTAACAGACTCCATATTTATCCAATGGGGCTGAATTTTGGATATGTTATAGTATACACCCATTGGAACAACTTTCATGACGAATGTTGCCTCATCCGAGCTATGTAGGTTTCTGAAACAAAGCTTGCAATATGACCTACGGAACTGGACTGGCAGGGGGCTGTAGCCAAAATGAGTTTGTCTTTAAGCTCTTCTTCCCTTCATCCAAATTAGGCCTTAACATGCTTGAATTGCATGAATTATGCTCTCTTGCTCTTTTGGCCTACAAAACACACAAAGGGAGGCAAATAACTCAAAATTATAAGAAACTAAGCAAAAGAAGTAAGTAAATTTGGGCATGTATATGTATGAAATTATGAGCTTAACACTGACTTGGCTGGTCGGAAAGATGCTTACTTCCATCTTGAGCGCAAGAATACCGACATCTCTTTTGTTGCTGACTACGCTACTTGGACTGCACAAATGGAAATGATCCCTTCTACGCCATCAGAGATGAAGACATTGAGATGCTTTATCGTGAATAGGTTAATGCTGTGAACATGGAATGAGTTGAAGAGCAGGTGGCTGAAGAGGATCAGCCGATGAGGTGGTGGCAGACGTCATAGATCAGGCATGTGAAGCTGCTGAGAGCGTGGCTGATTTGATGAACGATGAAAAGGCTGCAGATCAGGGATCCCCTCCTAGCGTTTCGAAGTAGATGAAGACTCCTTTATCTCTTTTTTTCAGCTTTTGTAGTCTGCTTTTTGTTTAGAACAATTGGTCTTGTTTGACCATCTTCTTTTTGTTTGAACTCGGCCGGTTGGTCACTTTGCTATGGAAATTTCAGTTATTATTTTTTCAACTTCAATTTGCATATTGTCATGTGAACTGCTTGAGCAACCGGCTAGTGTCTTGGCTGTACGTTTCCCCTTAGGATTTTGGCAAAAGCCAGGGTCCCCCTTGAAGGACTCCGGGCATATTCTGCATTTTCCGTAGAAATCCTAGGATGCTCTTAGGGTCAACTGTATGACTATCCTGCCCCTCTTAGGAAATTCCTAGCGCACCCTGTGGCCCCCTTAGGATACTGCTTTGCGGGCTGCGTCTCCCGAATGACGCCTCTGGTTGTCGCCTTGCGCTTCCCTTATGATTTTTTTTTTATGGGGAACTATTTGACTATCCTACCCCCTTAAGAAACGGATAGGAACCTAGATACTTTCCGCATGAAGCATGGAGACCTCCTTTTAAGAAATTCCTGGTGCACCTTGCGTCTCCCTTAGGACGCTACTTTGCGGGCTGCGTCTCCCGAAGGACGCTTTTTATGGGAAACTATATGACTATCCTGCCCCCCCTAGGAAATGGATAGGAACCTGGATACTTCCCTTAGGAAATTCCTGGCGCACCCTATGTCTCCCGTAGGACGCTTCTTTGCGGGCTGCGTCTCCCGAAGTTCTACTCAATACGGCCCACTTCAATGCCTATGGAGGGGACAGTGACATGCGGAGGAATGATCGCTTCAGTTCCATAGCCTAGGGAAAACGGGGTTTCGCCAGTTGATCTTCGTTTGGTGGTGCAATAAGCCCATAGTGCTCCAGGGAGCTCATCTACCCATTTCCCTTCAACACCTCCTAATCTCTTCTTTAAACAATCCAATATTATTTTGTTGGATGCCTCGGCCTGGCCATTGCGCTGATGATATCTAGGGGTAGACAGATGTTGTTTGATGCCGTATTTTTTGAAGAATGCGTTGATCTGCTTGCCGATAAATTGTGAGCCATTGTCAGTAACTAGTGATTGTGGGCAGCCAAATCGGCAGATTATGTTTCTCCAGACAAATTGTTTCACATCAGCTTCTTTAGTAGAGGATAGAGCTTCGGCCTCGATACATTTAATAAAGTAATCAGTGGCGATGATCATCATTTCTTTATTGGCATGGGGCCCACTAAGTCGATGGCCCATTGCCTGAAAGGCCACAGACTATTCTGCAGATGGTAAACTTCAGCAAGAAGGTTAGAACCGGTTTGTACCGTTGACAGCAATCACATCTTTTGACATACTCAGTGGAGTAATGGAGCATGGTAGCCCAGAAATAACCTATATTTAGAGCCTTCTGGGCGAGTGACCTGCCTCTAGAGTGGTTGCCACACTCGCCGTCGTGAATTTTGCAGAGGACCTCAAGTGTTTGAGGGTATTTTATGCAGGTGAGATGAGGGCCGGAGTATGATCTGCGAATGAGCTTGTCGCCTTGCATGTAGTATCTCACTGCTTTCTACTGGACCTTCCTAGATTCGAACTTAAGATTTCCATTCACCAAGTAGTCGATGATGGGGTCTTGCCAGCTAGGGTCTTCATCAATTTGCATTGAGTCGATTGGCTCTATTTCTTCGATGCTTGGCAGGTCAAGGTGTTCAACTGGGATGGAGCGTCTGAACTGGGTGTCCAACTCTGATCTTAGGCTCGACAACGCATCTGCATGAGTGTTCTCCGCCCGTGGGACTTGTTGGATGGTGAAGGTAAGGAATTCTTTCAAAAGTCCTTAGAATTTGTCGAGGTACTGGATCATTCTTGTATGTTTCGCCATGTACTCGCTTGAGGCTTGATTCGTGATCAGCTAGGAGTCTGAGTAGATGGCCAATCTTTTGATCGACAGTTCTTTTGCTAGGCACAGTCCAGTAAGCAATGCATGATATTCTGCCTCGTTGTTTAAAGCAGGAAAGCCTAGTATGATGGCTTGTTCCAACGAAGTTCCGTCATGGGTGATTATGACGACGCCTGCCCCTACACCTTTGTGATTTTGCGCTCCGTCTACATGCAACTGCCACATGTCATTAGGTAGGTTTGAATTGGCGGGTGAGGTATCGTCTGCTTTTTCCTTGCTTTTCATGACCAGCTTCTCTTCTTCGGCTGTCAGAGTAAACTCTACAACAAAATCTGCTAAAGCCTGAGCTTTTATAGCAGTCTTCGGCCAGTAGAGGAGGTCGTATTGACTGAGTTCAATAGCCCATTTCATGAGTCGCTGAGAAGCGTCGGGGCTGTGGAGGATCAATCTTAAAGGAAATTATGTCATGACAATTATCTGGAGAGCTTGATGGTAAGGGCTTAGTTTTCTCGCGGAAACCACAAGCGAAAAAATGAGCTTCCATTTTCGAATAGCGAGTCTCTGAGTCGAGGAGAGCTTTTGAAGTGTAGAATACCGAATGTTTTGCCCCCAGCCCTTCTTGGATGAGAGCTGAGCTGACAGCTGAGTCGAACACCGCCAGGTAGATGTACAGGTCTTCGTCTGGTATTGGTTTTGAGAGTAAGGAAGGTGAAGTGAGGTAAGTTTTCAAGTTTTGAAAAGCTACTTCACACTCGTCATCCCACTTGTCCTTGTGTCCTTTCTTCAAGGCTTTGAAGAATGGCCTGCAATTGTAGGTAGATCTCGAGAGGAATCAATTGAGAGCTGCTGCTCTACCCGTTAGACTTTGTATCTCCTTTGTTGTGGCATGTGACTTCATGTTGATTATAGCCTTGATTTGATTCGGATGTGCCTCAATTCCTCTTTGGGTGACTATGTATCCCAGGAATCGGCCGAACGAGACTCCAAATGTGTATTTGCTCGGGTTCAACTTCATGATGTATTTTCTGAGCAGACTAAATGTCTCGGCAAGGTTTTTGATGTGGTTTGCTCGCTTGGGAGCTTTGAAAATTTTACCGATTTGCTCCTTGAAAATTTTGTTTTCTATCCTTTGGTAGGTTGCTCCGGCATTCTTCAGCCCAAAGAGCATGACTTTGTAGCAGTATGTACCTCTTTCGATGATGAATGAGTTATTTGCCTTGTTGTCTTCATGCATCATGATTTGATTGTAGCTGGAGTAGGCGTCCATGAAGCTTAGCAGTTGATTGCTAGAAGTTGAATCGACGAGCTGATCAATTCTTGGTAGTGGAAAGTTGTCTTTAGGGCATGCCTTGTTGAGTTCAGTGTAGTCGACGCACACTTTCCACAGGCCTTTATCTTTCTTTGCTACTAGAACAACGTTCGCCAGCCATTCTGCATAGGAGACTTCTTCAATGAAACCAGCAGTTAGGAGCTTGTCGATCTCGACTTCAATGATGGCAGCCCTCTCGGGGACGAAGTTGCGTCTCTTCTACGCTATAGGCTTGACAGCTGGGTTAACGTGTAGGAGATGACAGATTATCTGGGGATCCATTCTTGGCATGTTGGATGGCGACCATGCAAATACGTCTTTGTTGTTCTTGAGGAAGGCTGCAAGCTCTACCTTTTCCTCCTGGCTTAGGCGCGAGCTGATCCGCGCTTTTCTCTCTAGCTTGTCAGGATCAAGAGGTACTAGCTCGACGTCCTCTTCGGGCTTCCATCCTTTTTTCAGCATGCACAAAATACGTCACACACAATAAACAAACAGGCCTCCGGCCTTATAACCAAACATTTTCTATTACGTTTTTGCTTTTGAACTCCTTTGTAAATCCATACTCCCGTATCAAATATCATAATAGCAAACAGAAAAGTCCTTTCTCCTTCCAAAATTCATTTCCACATTTAGAACAATACAAGAACAGCTCAAACAGTTTATTTTGCTACTGCACCTAGGTTAAACGCCAGACTACCTACGTACCCCTTTGTGAGGGATCAAGCCACACGTAATTCTTAAATCAACAATCACGATTATTTAAAGTAGTACCAACAATTAAATTTAGATTTATTTACAACATCAAATTTGACAAGGCACACACTGAACACTTTATAAGTTCCTTTCCTTTTATCAGTTCTTTCCCCGCAACCATACCCTATCCAAGGCGTATATTGCCGAACAACACTTTCCACAATCCCGATATAGTATAGCAATACCCAAACTCAACTCTCTTAACTCTAACCAAACCCCTTTCCGAGATATAGACTTACAAAACGTAATATGTATGGAAAGCTTTTAAAAAATAACTAAGTGTATACATATATATATAAATAGACCATGAAAACTTCCATAACTGTATAGGTATAAACTACAAAGTTCATAAGTATAAATATAATATTTATATAAGACAACCTCACACCATCACAAGTACCAGGGAAAACAATCCAACATGGGGATCGTTGCCCGCAGGGTTTCAACTTTCTACCCTGAGTCTAGGGATGAGCTGTCCAACCGGGGGACTACCACTCTACAGCACACACACTGAAAAATCCAGCACCACGTGCGGCCAACCCAAACCACGTCTTACGCGCGCAGACTATCATCAAGGCCTACAACACACCCGACCAAAGGTGCCCAAATCTTTACCACACGCCGGAAAATCCACTGCCACGTGTGGTAAAGTAATAGTAACCAGTATCCAAGGGAGCACACAAGCCGGAAAATTCAACGCCATGTGTGGGTAAGTAACCAATATCAAATGTGTCCGGGTTCTTTACCACACACCGAAAAATCCAACGCCACGTGTGGTAAAGTAACCAGTAATCTGTATCCAAGGGAGCCCACAAGTAGGAAAATCCAACGCCACGTGTGTGTATAGTAACCAGGGAAGGTACGTATGATGGTGAGATTGACAACCCATATATATAATATAAAAATAATATACCCTCCCTCAATTCAATTTTCCCAAAATAATCTGAAGTATAAAAATATGCAAGACAATCCATAAAACACTTTCATAATTAAACTTAATATCACCCAATCTATATATTTTAATAATAAAATAATAATAATAATAATCCCTGGAAAAAAACCATCACATTCTGATAAAATCATAGCCAAAACATAAATCACATCTCATTTATGCATGCAAGTCCATATTGGAAAAGTAATGCTAATTTAAAACAATGTCCACTCACTTTTAAATAATCACAGTCGAGTCCCAAGACTCGCTTTCACAACAAATCAATCAAGTACCTCATAATCATATATTCCACAACTTCAAATATCAAAGTAATATCCAATTATTCCATAAAAATGCTATAAAATAATCTCAAATAACAATCAAGACTCGTTTATAAGGTCATTCTAGTACTTTTCGAGGGGTCAAACTTCTCATAATGGTCAACTGGGCCCGCAGGGCCTACGACCTCCAATTTTCGATCCGAAAGTTCCTACTGTTTCAACAAAGTCTACCAAGCACATTCTGCAAGTTTGGTCTCGATCGAGCGGTCGGATCACTCTTGATCGCACGATCGGACGGTCACCGTTTTACCTAACCCTAAACTCAATGATTCGGAGTATCCGAGATTCCGATTCTCGATCCGTGAGTGCCTAGACGATTCTAGAGGTACATAGGACAACATACTTGGAATTGGAGCTGATCCAATGGCCCGAACATATCGAAACCGGATATCGCCTAATAGGCGTAAATCCGTTCGACTGTCAAACGGTAATCAGTTGCTAATCCGAGCATACTGTCGTGCTCAGGACAACATGAGGAGTATTTTGGAACTCTATGAACTGCCACCAAGTGGCCCATGCGCTGCCACCTGCCACTGGCAGAAGTGGGTGTCTTGAGGGAAAATCTCCAAACTACCGGCCAAAACCTATACCAATGTGTTCAAACTAAAAAGGGGACCAACTTTTGGTCTCGGACCCCGGCCAAAAAGTGGCCGAAAATGGGTGAAAAAGGGCCGGAACCGTCAACCCAATATGGGTATTTAAATCAATCTTCAAAAGTCCAAAATTAACCCAAACTAACTACAAAAACAGGTAGAGCACGATGAAGGGATGAATTTTCATACCTCACTCGATTGGTTTGGCCATCGGAATCGCCAAAAAATGCTAGAACACCGCTAAAAAACTTAACCCTTTTCTTAGCTTCGATTCGAGCTCACCGTCAATGAATCGGATTGGGTTTTGGGTTGGTTTTGTAGAGGAGAACGAGAGGAACATTTTTCGTGAAGGTGGCACTGCCAACCGGTGCACAACGACGTTGGTTGGTGGTCGGGAAGTGGAATAGTCACTGTTTGCTACAGTGACTGTTGCGAATGGACAGTGGAAGAGGAGGAAGTCATGGGGGAGAAGGAGAAGAAATAGGAGAGGCCCGGTACTGTAGCAGTACTGTTTGCTACAATACAAATTTAAAAATTATCACTACGTCCTTTTCGTTTCTAGACCTTTCCTCATTCGTTACAACTCGGAATTAGGTGTGACGCATGTCTACGAACTCGTATCGTCGAGCTCTACGCAACGGTACCACTCAATTCCCCAAAATCCTTCCCGAACAAAAAGTGACTAAAGTGCCCGTGCACCCAAGGGCAAAAATGTAATTTCACCAAAGAATTAAATTGGGTTAAATCGATTAAATTAGGTCAGGGATGTTACACTTTATGTGGCTATTGGATCTTTTACTTCATTGTGTCTTTGGTTTTGCTGTGCTCAGATGGAGGGGTTGTGGTAGCTGCCGACCTAACTTTTTGTGTTTTTTTTTGTTGTGTTGTTGAAGCAGTCACTGCAAATTACCGTAGTCTCCACGATGTAGTTGCCGCTTGGTCCACGCACACAAGGTTTTGCCCCAGATCTAGATTTGGAGCTGCAAAGTTGAAGGTTTGTGTAGAATAGGGTTTAGCTGGTGTGGCACTATGGTTTAGCATGAATGACGCTACGAGTCTTTTCGATTTGCCGGAAAGGATGTGGAGTAGTGTTTTTGTTTCTTTGTTTGGTATAGTCTAATAATTCTTATAAACTCTTATCTTTAAGAGTTTGTTGAAGTTTGTATTTTACTTTTCTACTTTTTGATACGGATTTGCCGTTTCTGCCATTGCACAGTGGATCTGTATTGTAAGTCTGAGTACAAGTGCTTTTGTATGCCGAATCGGAGTTTTAAACCTTTTTATGTTTAAGTGTAATACTCCAAACCAAATGAAATTGTTTTTGTGTTTGGTCACTAGAGATGTTGTACTCATATTTGGCACTATGGTTGCTTTGTACTTTATTATGTTTTATCAATAAAATACTATCGCTTTTTCTATAATAAAAAATGAAATTAAATTTGTTTTTAAAAGAAAGTACTTTAGTTGCCAAATTGAATGTTTGTAGCTCTCAAATTGACAAAATTTGATGGTGGGACCAATTTGACACTAAAAAGCGAGAGAGCGATTGACGTGAAGAATTTAGAGGACCAAAAGGAAACTCATGCATTTAACTATGTGAGGACGTCCACTTTTCAACCTTCCTATATGTCCCTCACCATCTGTCATTTTCTATTTCAACATCTCCCCCTTCTCAATATTCTTATTTGAAATGTCTGTAATTCTAAATGCACCTAATCTTTTAAAATACATCAACTAGACATTTTGGGGTTACCTAGAATTAGAATCAAATCCTCGTGGAGGCAATTAGAAATTGATAAGGTAATGATCAAAACATATTTATGCACACCCAAAAATATTGAGGGCAAGGAGAGTGTAAGCAAGACAAAATATTATATTAATATATATATAGAATTAAGTATACGTGTGTTTGGGGAGATGTATGGCCAAAAAGGCCAGAGCTCCTAATAATGTGAGTATGAGAACTTAGAAAAACTATAGGGATTTGATGATATCAGTGGAGAATGGAGATGGAAGATAGATACTATTATATTGGTACAATTAGATGATATATGGTTATTTATATGGGAGCATTTTTGCTCACCACTTTAACTCAAAGTGTATCCTCACAACCCTTATTTGACACGTGTCTATTGACATAACCATGGTTCCATAAATACAAAGTAAAGAGTTAACTATGGTTATGCCAATGGACACGTGTCAAGTGTTGAGAAGGGTGATGAGGGTACACCTTAGGTTAAAGTGGTGAGCAAAAATATTTCCTCATTTATACATAGCAAAGTTGGCACTCGCTTTATTTATTGGGTTATATCAAAAAGTAAATATTTAATTATTTAATAGTAAAACTTTATTTATTTAATTATTTAATAGTTGGAAGGAACACCACATTGCAAACTGCCTCTATTAGAGAGTTGAGACCTACTTGTATTGGTGCACCCTATGTACCTCTATCAGAAAGGTGGTATACATCATGGTATTCCTAACATTACTAAGTTTCTCTCCTTCTATCACTCGGTTATATATATGTCATGTTGAGCAACTTCAGGTTCGGTTACATGTCTTAATTATTGTTTCCTTGCATTGCCTCCAAGTCATCATAAAAAAGATTGTGGAGTAGGGATATCCAATCTTGAAGCTCTTGGTTTCGCTTGGTGTAGTTCTTCAATCTCTATTTCCAATTCTTTGTTTTGGTCTTCATTTCCATAAGCTCATCATAATTTACATCATCCAGTTGATTTTTTTTTTCTCATCTTTAAAAAATTCCAATGCAATAAAAGCAACTCTGATTTTTCTTAAAAACAAGGAGTTCTTAAATCTATTTTTAAGATTCAAAAACTTGTTTGGTATGCAACTTGAAAACTGTTTTCAACTCTTCAAAATTTGAGAACTTGTGGGTTGTTAGAAAAAAAAACTGAAAAAACAGATATTTTTTGTTTTTAACAATTGGGGTGTTTTTTAGTTGTTCTTAAGTTTGAGTTTTTAAAAATAGGGCTACCAAACAGATTTTCTTTGTTTTTGACTCAAATTCTGTTTTTGAGTTTAAAACATTGGATTCAATTTGAATATACCAAACAGGCCCTAAACTTTCGGCATCTTTATTTGACAAACCCTTTGGAAAATCCAGTTCATCAACATAAAATACGACAACTAGTTGTCATAATTCAAATTTTGTTGTTTTGTTTCACAAAATTCTTACATATGATAAGTTTAATTTGAAAATCATCCATTTCTAGATTGCTTGCATTTATCCAGCTGCGGTAGCATATGCATGTTGGACCAACGAAACCCTCACACTGTCCACAAAGTGCAGACTCCAAGTTCTTGCATTTCTCGTTACATTTTCGAGAATTAAAACATGAGCCCTGCCAGAGTAAACTGATGCGTGGATTACTGCATCCTTCAGTTCAGTCTCACAAGTCATTGCCATTGCTGTTAAATAAACAAATACAAATCATATTATATTTTATTAGTCTCGTTCTCCTGGATCCCTGTAGTCCAAGGAAACTATGATTACCCACCATTAGAAATCAATATGTTATCACTTTATATTAATTTTATTTAACAAAAACTAAAATTAAAAAAGTAAAAGAAAGCAAAACACTCTCTCGTGCAAGTGATTAAGTTTGCATATGAATATGAATATGTAGTGACAAAATAATTGAATTGAGTCATACGTACCTATATTGGTAAGGAGGATGGAGACATTGAAGATGACAAACCAGAACTGCATCAATTGACAAGCCTTCTTCTTGGCCATATTTTGATATCATATATGCCAAGTAGCAATGATAAATCTTATATTTACTCTAAAGAGCACACAAGCGAAGGGAGGGGGTGCTAGTTTCATGCTCCATGCTTGAGTTAGGTTATGGGGATTCGAGTATATAACATGTGCGTGGAAAGCTAGCTAGGGTCAAGCTTGTATAATTAAATATTTCAAGTCACTTAAATCCTTATCGAATTATGCAATCTAATTCTTGCAATTTTTCTTACTTATTTTTCTATCCCTTTGTCAAGGAAAATTATGATTGCAATGAATAAGCAATATAATTCTTGATATATGTGATACATATATACTATTTTTTGTATGTATTGTGAGTTCGAATTTTTGATTCTATATAATTTGTAAGATGCACACATGAAATCCTGGCTTTCGCCACTGCTTACACACCCTCATATGGTCGGCCCTGACATTATCTTATTTATTGAACATCAATGAGATTTAGAGTTGACCAAGATATAATAACAAATCAAAAATTCCACAACATGTGAAACTCAAAATTTTGAAAATTGATTTGGTTTATGTAGTATTCTACTTTTAATATGAATTTCAATTCAAAACAAGAGGATGTGAGACAAAGAGATGTCATTGTCTATAAGATGTCTTAATATGAATTTCAATTCAATTCAGCACCTTCATAATATGTCTTAGACGCGGCCTCCCAAATATTTTTTGCAGTAGGAAGACAAATAAACAAATTCATCACACTCGATTCCATGGCACCGATAAGCCAACCCTTCACAATAGTACCAGTAAGATATCCCATCTTCCCTCGGTCCGCAATAAACTTAGTAACAACTTGGGACTAGAGAGTGTATTTGGTGCCATTTAACTTAACACCATAAGGAATAAATGTTGGTTCGTTAACAACAGTCACAACTGGTGTAGAAGCAGAAGTAATTGAAGCATCAGCAACAGCCTCTTGATCAAAATGGTTGTCAATCTCAATATCGTCAAGAGCCATGAAGGTAGATTAGGGTAGGGTGTAGGTGTAACACCTTGACCCAATTTTGATTATCCATTTAAATTATTTAAGTTATTTAATTATGAAATTACAATTTTGCCCTAGGGGTAGGGTCTTTTTGGTCTTTTTTTAATCCGTTAGGATTTTGGGGAAATGAATAAAACCGTTGTGTAGAGTGTGTCAATACGAGTTCGTAGACACGTAGTGGGCTCAAATCGGAATTATAACGAAGAAATTACGATCACCGAGGTGCAGTAGTACAATTATAAATATTTCGAAATTGGAGTTTTTAAAAACTCAGATTCTTTTCTCTCTCTCTCTCTCTCTCTCTCTCTCTCTCTCTCACGAACCTCCTTCTCTCTCTTCGCGAAACTCCTCTCAGCCGGCCATATTTTGGCTGGCCCTTTCTTCATCCGGCCACCACCGGTCACAAGACCGGTACTAAAGTGACCAGCCCGGCCCCCTCTTCCCACCCCACCCTTCCCCCGCCACAGCCAACCACCTCAGCTGCCGGAAAAAAGCTTGAAACCGCCAGATTTTTCTTCAAAATTTCCATCGTCAATTCCAACAATTCTGACGATTCCGACCACCAAATTTGTCAATCCAGATATGCTTTCTCATACTTTCAACGTGATGTAGCTGATGGTTGGGTTGGTTACGATTGATTTTGAAGTTTTGAAACTCGTTTCGCGATCCCAAGTTTTGGCCAGTTTTTGGCTTGAATTTTCGGCAAGCTCCGGCCACTTTTTAGTAGTGGCCCAAGAACAAAAGTTGCTCCACTAGTTGTCTTGATCACGTAGGTATAGGTATTGTTTTGTGTTTTGGTGGCATGTGGGCCATGTTTTGGTGGCCCATTTTGTTCTAAAATATTCCCCATGTCGTCCCGAGCACAATGGTATGCTCGGATTTGAATTTGGTTATCGTTTGATGGTCGATCGAATTTACGCATATTAGGCGTTATCCGAGTTCGATATGTTCGGACCATTGGATGGACTCTATTTTCAAATATGTTGATATGTGTACCTCTAGGATCGTGTAGGAATTCGCGGATCAAGAATCGGAGTCTTGGATGCTCCGATTCAATGACTCAAAGTTTGCCTAAAATGACAACCGCCCGATTGTGCGATCGCGAGCTATCCAGCCGCTCGATTTGGACCGAACTTGCAAGACATGTTTAGTAAGCTTTTTTGAACCCATAGGAACTTTCGGATCGGAGATCGGAGGTCGGTGGCCCCGCAGGCCCGGTTGACCATGTTTAGTAAGTTTGACCACTCAGTTGACCGAGCATCTTCTGAGGTTATTCCACCTTTCGAAATGCGTAGTCGGACCTAAGGAACTTTCCGTTCATCACACACACACTTTGAATCCCGAGAAGACTAGGAATTTAATTTAAAGTTCTCATTCGAAGTATTTTATTTTAATCTAGCCCTCGTATTCTTAAATGGGTACTCTGGCCCAGTGTACTCAACAAGCAGGACCCTCTCAGGGTCAAGTTGAGTGAGATTATCTGTGAATGGACTTTGTTTTTAAATAATAATCATTATTTTCAAGACGTAAACTATGCATAATGAGTTATATGATTTTTGAGTTTATTATATGTATTTAATGTGGAATTATAATATTGTTATAAGAGTATTGAAGTATATTTGGATATTTGTAGATCGTGATTATCTTGATTTGATATGCTATTTTTAATAGTTATTATTGTTAGATATATGCCCTAGAAGCCAATATAAAATGGATAATTCTAAGGAAATAATATATAATAGTAAAGGGGCAAGAACGTTGCTTTAGATACATAACGTACACAAAGTAACAAGTCCATGGATTAAGATATAAATTGAAAGTGGTCTAAAGAAGTTAGATGCACGAGACCTTTCTATACATATAAATATCATATCCTAAAATGTTCCTGGTCATAGGATCACCAATTGGACAATGGTGACCCGCAAAGACTGGTACACATTATGTCTGCTCAATTGGGAGGATGACTAGTCCCAAGTTCTTCGTGTAGAGACACTGAGATAGATGTGTAGGGGCTCTATAGAAGATGGAGTCCACTGAACGCAATCAACTCTAGAATTCTTGTATGGAAGTCTTACTCACAAGTGTCAAACAAAAAATTCTAAGTTGTGATAATGCAAATTAATCCTTAGACCTGAGACATCACAGTTGTCTTGTGTATATGTTGATTCTCTTTGAGAGAACTATACGATCATATCAAAATGATGTGACTTAAAGGTGTTCCTCAGGATTCTCAGCGTGTACGCAGAGACAAGTGAATGTATAACAAGGAATCTCTGCTCTTAGTAAGAAGAGAGAATACTCTAAAGATATGATTTGTGAATCTTTGGCCAAAGTATTGGATGGAAATTGAAACAAGAACGTTTACAATTTCATCAAATTGAATCATATAATCAAAGATGTCATAGTAGGAATTTTGACACAAGTTTACCATATCCCGAGAATATGACATAGAGTATTGAATTGGAGAATAATCGAATTGCATTGTAATCACAAATTGACTAGGTTCTCTAAATGAATTTTTTTTAGCTTGGGTAGCCATGACATAGTGCTAGGTGTCACTCATGGCTTGTGGAAGCCCTGTAAGGACTAATTATAATTAGCCTTCGCCAATAGGGAGAATTGTATGAAAGGATACAATTCACACTTGATTCAAAGTGAATCATTCATACCCACTGCCTCGCTAATTAGAACCTATAAGATCGCACACCGAAAAGGAATCGATTGGGAAATTATGAAGAGAATGAATGATTTTGTGACTTGGTCAAAGTCAATGTGAAAGTCAAAGGTTAGAGTCAAAAGTCAAAGGTCAAAGGTCAAATGGTTGACCTAACACTTGACACGGTCAACTAAGGATGACCGAGACCAACACTCGTTAGACAAGTGAGTGATTAAATTAGTTAAGTCACTAGAGTAATTAAATTGATTAAATTAATTTAATTATTCAATTAAAGTTATAAAACTTTAATTAAAGGTCCCATATGACTTGGAAATTCAAAAGGGATTTGACCGTATGGACTTAGGCACATATGTGACACATTATAGGATTAATGTGTTGGACCAAGATAGCAAAAGATGACACACAAAAAGGGGCTGTGGCTACACTAGGGCTTGGGGGCATTTTTGTCACTCTTGTGACATTTTTTATCCAATAAGTGTGTAGCTATGGAATCCTATCATCCTAGGGTTTTTCAAGTTGGTGAAATTGGAAGAGAGAAAACATCAAGCTCTCTCTCCCTAACCCCTTGAATCTATCACATCAAGTGAAGGTGCTAGCACAACTCTTCACTTGTTGTCTACTCATTCTCTCATCTCATTCAATCCTTGGTGAAGAGCTTTGGGGAGGTGTATATTTTTCTACCTATTTGGATAGCTACAATTAAGGTGGAGAATCAACATCAAAGAGAGAGCCAACAACAAAGGGACCACTCCCTCTACTTGAACACCATTCTTGGTTTCAAGATTCGCTCCAAGGGTATGAACATCTTATCTTTATCTCAAATAGGATTTAGAGAGTCTTTGATGCACACTTTCATAGACTTATAAAGATTGGGACCAAATGATACTTGCATGAATCCCTAGTTTATTTAATGCTTCCACTCTTACTTTGATTTCATATTAGAGATGGCATGCTAGGTGATTTATACTCTCAAAGTTTGGTTGTAGAGTTTTTAGAAATCTCTACACAACACCATTCCCACATTATTCCCTTCAAGTATCTATACTTGGATGCGTGTTGGGTACAAGGAAGTGTTGGAAAGAGTTTATGAAATGTGAATTGGGTTACGGTTTAAGTTAGTTTTGAGTGCTATTAGCGCTACCCTATGTACCTCCTTGGCTTTGAATAATTGGATTTGGATACTTGGAATGTTGGGATACTTGGATATGTCGGAACCCGGGCACCCTTGATGGGGTGTTTCGTAGACCCTTAGTAGGATTAGTCTGCATGCGTAGGACTTGTTACAGGCGTACGAGTATTGAGGATTTTGCTATAAGTGTTGATGAGCCCAGTCCCCCGGTTGGACGGCTCGTTCCCTAGCCACATGGTTAACTGAGGATTCTTTCATGTGGTCTAGTCAAACAATCCCCCGATTGGATTGTGTTCCCGGTACAAGTTCGGTAGTGGTCATACTTATATATATATATATATATATATATATATATATATATATATAGTTATAGTTATTCTCTTATCCGGATATCCGCACGTTATTATCATGCTGATTCTATTGTAAACAGGCAGGAAAGCAGAGAGGGGTAGTACAAAATACATGGCGTCCGCACGATAATAACGTACGGATGTCCGCATAAGAGAATTTCTGTATATTAGTTATTCTCTTATCCGAATGTCCGCACGTTATTATCGTGCGGATTCTATTGTAAACAGGCAGGAAAGCAGAGAGGGGTAGTACAAAATACATGGCGTCCGCACGATAATAACATCCGGATGTCCGCATAAGAGAATTTTTGTATATATACATATACCTATACATTCATTCTTATTTGTCGATGAGGATCCTTCCTCGCTCGTCGTGCCAACGGGCACGAGTTTCAAGAGAATAGTTTGGGGAAAATGGGAAAGGTTTTGAAAGGGTGGGGGTTAGTATACCATTACGAGAATACAGATTTCACTTTGGTTTTGACTTGACCATATACCTATAGCTAAGTCGGTTTTGAATGCATGTTCTTTTTAGCATCATGTGAAAGTTTTGTTTTTGTCCACTCACAAGTTTTTTGTTTTGCTCCCCCTAGGTAGTACATAGACTTGAACCGAGCAGCCGAGCCAAGACCCGAATTTCAGAGCCTGACTTTCCGTAGGACAATCTTTATCTATTTTGTTTACGTTGAACTTTATATTTTTCTTATAAACTGAATTTCTTTAGATATGCTCTATTATCGCTCATGCTAGGGTTGAATGTAAGGCCTCAGGCCATTTATGTAAATTGCATAATTCTACTTTGTGCATGCTACTGGTTGGGTTTATAATTGTGTTTTGACATGTTGAAAATTTTGGGAAAGTCCGTTTTTTAGGGGAGACTCTACCAAAATTTCGGCAGAAAGCCTCGTCCCTTTTTTCCTTAATTTGAAAAAAAGGCTATAACGTAAGTAAGTAGGCCCAGCATCAGTTTGATGTCAGAAATACCACAGGATCCGTCACAGATTCCGAGGAATTCGGGGCTAGTCCTGTCAGTAGGAGAAGGGGCAACAAATTTTAGTAAGGGCAGGAAATTTATACGACAAGGCAAGGGTAGGGAAAAAAAATTGCAGCATGATACGGCAACAATAATAGCAACAACAGCGGCAAGGCAAGGCAGTAGCGACGGTGGCGGCAAAGAATAGCAACGGCAGCAGGATCCTAAGGATCACTGCTCTTATACCAACTCAAATAGAATTTAGGGTTATGAATAATTTAGTATCACTACTACAAAAAACACTTTGCGCGACGAAATAAGTTTGTTGCGCAAAGTACAATTTCGTCACGCAAACCATGCGCGACAAAATTTTGGTCGCGCAAGATCCGTCACGCAAAGCTCGTGAAGAAAGGGTTTGCGCGACGAAACCTAATCTTCGTCGTGCAAATCTACTTTGCGTGACGAACATTAACGTAACGTCACGCAAATATACTTTGCGCGACGAAATATTTTGTCGCGCAAGGTTTTTGACTTTTTGTTTTATTATTTCTCTTATATCAATTTAATTATATTAATTTTTTCAAATTTTTACTTTTTAAATTTAATTTAATTGTATGATTTCATTTATTTTTTTTAATTACTTAATTTAAATTGACATATTCAAAATAAAATTACATATGAAAAATAGTGGTCAAATTATCCAATATATATATATATAATATTCAAAATGTACACATAAATTAACAAAGTACAATAATACAAGACTATTGTGGTGGTAGTGGCGGAGGATATGTTTCGATAGCGTCTTAATCCACAACTTTAGCCGTCAAAGTCTCGACGATTCCCTACAAAAAAAAAAATGGTCAAATAACAAAAAAATAACATAAAATAATAACAAAAAATTGGCATAATCTCCCCTAAAATTGTTATACCCCAAATCCAACCCAAACTCCAATCCTCACCCTATACTCAACCCCAAACCCCGCACAAACTCAAAACTAACTCCAAAAACACATATTAATGAAATTTTTTTAAAATTAGGAGAGAATATACCTTTTGGCAAGATTGAGAGTGAGTGAGAATGAGAGGGAGAAGTGAGTGTGAGAGAATTAGAGAAGATAGTGACAGAGAGAGAGATGAGAGAGTGAGTGAGAGTGGGAGATAGTAAAGAGAGAGATGAGAGATTAAGTGAGAGGAGTGAGTGTGAGAGAAAGGGTCGGATTTGGGGAGAGGGAAAGACAGAGGAGAGGTAAGAGTAGAGAAAGACAATGAGAAAATGGTGGATGAGTTATTTTGGTCGCGCAAAGTCTTAAAAAAGAAAATTAAAAACAATTCCCAAATTTTTAGAGTTTTGCGCGACGAATTGTTGGTCGGGCAAAGCGTCCCATTTTTTGTACCCGCCCAAATTTTTAGAGTTTTGCGCGCGACGAATTGTTTGTCGCGCAAAGTTTTGAGAGACGAAAAATTGGTTCATAACGCAATATTTATAAAAATAATTGTTATGAATAATAAAAAATAAAATAATTTTATTTTACGATTGAAAATAATAAAAAAAATAAAGAAATAATTTAGTTTAACAATATAAAAAATTAAAATAAGTAAATAAGGGTTAGGCGACAAAATATTGATATTCGTTGAGCAAAGTTTTCAAAAAATAATAAAAACTTATGAAAACAACTATATCTCAAAATTTATAGTGTATAATTAAATAAAAAAATTAATTGGTTTGCCCGACGCATGTTTACATTATGACATCGTGCTATTGGTTTTTGCACAATGACCCCATTGTTATAATTTTTTATAAAAAAAAATTATTATTATAAAGTTTACTAAAAAACTCCCTTCAAATTCAAATTTTTTTTTTATTACATAAAACGCACAATAATATATTTTTCTAACAAAAACCCAATCCTAACTGCAATAATAAATTTAAAGCTACTAATAAATATATATACTATTCAATTTCTTAAGTGTTATACGTACTAAATAAATAAATTTAAAGTTACTTAATATATATATATATATATATACACACACCATTCAATGATCCAACCGTCAAACTTGTTTGTATATAAATAACCGTCAAACTTGTATATAAATAAACACTTAATTATTAGTGAATATATTGTTTTGATGGCATACGCATTCTACGAAACTAGTTTCAACGATCCAACCGTTAAACTTGTTTGTTTATACTTCGAGATCATATACGCCAAAAATCAGAAAAAATAAACATTCAGAGATCAAGTAATGGGACAAAACATTTCGACGGTTATAAATGAAAAATCACGATTTAACGGTTATTTTGACTCCAATTTTGATGATTTTTTACAGCTACACTCCTTGACCCTATATGAATACAATGACTGAATTTGATCTTCAATTTAAAATATTTACACTAGTGAATACCACAAAATCTTATGTTATATTTAACGAAAGTATACATAAACTCTTAATTGTTAGTGAATATATTGTTTTGATGGCATACACATTCTACAAAACTAGTTTCAACGATCCAACCATCAAACTTGTTTGTTTGTACATTGAGATCATATACGCCAAAAATTAGAAAAAATAAACATTCAGAGATCAAGTAATGGGGCAACACATTTCAACGGTTATAAACGAAAAATCACAATTTAACGGTGTTGAGGTCCAAAAAATCGATGGTTGGGCTCGAATAAATTCCCGGCCCAAGACGATATATTATTGGAAAAAGACTCAATTTGAAGTACACAGAAGTCTGCCATGCACAAGCCATATCCTACATTCCACGCCAAATAGAAATCTATAACGATAGAAGCTGAGATTAAAATTATAAGGATGCATTTAGCACTGCAAATTCGTGTCAATTATCCTATCAAGCGTCATACTTAAAAAGCATGCCAAGCGGGAAATTATTATCCCACAACAAGCTTAAGTGGGCCTAAGCCACTCAAATGCCCGGGGCTTACTTGAGTGGGATTGTGGTATGGATGGTAACGAATTGTCATGGGGCTCATTGATGGGCCGAGAAATGGAAGTCTTGGGTCGCTTGGGGGACTCGAGACTCAAGCCCATTTCTTAGGCCCAAATGTGGGTAAGCACAAGAGAGGGAATAGACCATTGCTCCAACTAGAGTAGCCTAACCAAAATAATTCATTACTTTAGATAGCCCATAAAAGCCCAAATATTTGGTGAATTTAGCCCACTTATTAAATGGCTTGGTTTTCTATATATTAAAAGGCCCATACCACTTGAATTAAAAGAATCCAAGGCCTTCAACACTTGGCTGAAGCAGAAAGCCATGAAAGGCCAAAGACTCACATGTGAGGGGTGTTAGAAATGTGCCCTAAGAGCCAATACATTTGATGTAATCTCCTTAGAATACATTTCATATACGATATATAAAGGGCAAACTTATTTGTTATCTTTTACATCGTCTGAAGAAACAAATGTCCAGGGTATGTTAAATAAGAGATAAAGTAATCTAAAGAAGATTAGATTCGGAGACCTTTAATCTCTAACTATAGTATCCCAAAATGTTCCTAATCATAGGTTATCAAATGGGCATTGATAAACCGTCAAGATTAGCACATATTATGTATGCTCAATTAGGAGGATGGTTAGTCTCAAACCATTTGTGTAGTTGACACTAATACAAGTATGTGGGTGCTCATTAGTGAATGAGTACACTGAACGCGATCAACCGTAGTTCTCGTATGGAGTATTTATCTATATGTCAAACGAGAACTCATAGTTGCAATAATGCAAATTAGTCCTTAGACTTGAGGCATCATGGTTGTCCTGTGATGCGTTATTGATCTTTGATAGCTCTTAAAGGCAAGCCGTAAAAGATTTGTCTTAAGTGTTGTTGGGATCTCTTAATTCATCATAGGGGCATGTGAATGTACAATAAGGAATCTCTACTTTCGATAAAGAAGGAGAATGTTTCAAGATGTGATTCAGTAAATCTTTGGCCAAAGTATTTTGAGCTTGATTTAGAAAGTTGTTCTTAATCATGTTCTTTTGAATCACATGAGGTTATAAATCATATTAGGGGTTTGACATAATCAATCCGTACCCTAATAATATGATTTGAAACATTGTATAAGAGAAGGACCGTATTGCATTGCAATTCCAACTGAATAGGTTCTTCATCTATTCTGGTTAGCTTGGGTAGCCTTGATATATTGCTAGATGTCACTCTTGGCTTGTGGAAGTCCTAGGATTGATTGTGATCAATCCAAATAAAGGAAAAATTAAAAAGGGGTTTTAATTCCAGTTGGTTAGAAAGAGTTCTAATATTTTCCCACTGCCTTGCTAATTAGAACCTAATGGATCGCACACCTTAAATGGTTAACTTTGAGTAATACAAATGAGAATGAGGAAATCAATTTGATTGATTTGATGTGGATGATTAATTTACTACGTGTAAAAACGTATTTGGGCCAAAGTAATAGTTAACGGAAAGCCCAAATGGTTGGGTATCAAGCCCAAGGGCTTAAGACAACTAAATATTATGGTTTAAGTGTCATAAGGCCCAATTTTGGAAGCCCAATGGGGTTTGGCCGAAAATGCTTAAGTGAATGTGTATGAGAATTGTTTCCATAAGCTAATTAACACACAAACACAATCCAACATCAACCAAATAGGTTTGGGAGATCAAAGAGAGATAAAAGAGAGTTTTCAAGAGTGAAACACTTTCATCTTTCAAAGTGGTTTAGATTGAAACCAATCTTGAGAATCTTGCACTAGCATCCATGTATTCTCAAGATACTTCTTCTCATCTCAAGGTCCAATTGGTGTGGAGACTTAGAGGCCATATACTTTTGTGGCTCACATGGAGGAGAAAGATCAAGGAGCAAAGATCAAAGATCAAAGAGGAGATCAACAAAGAGGAAATCATCAAGAGAAGACCAAACACAAATTGGTTCATATAATTGCTTCAAGGGTAATTAGATCTTATCATTTCTCTTGAATTTTCCATTTATGAAAAACATATCAATGTTCATGGCTTAAGATACTTGGAAGAAGTTTTGTTTTTGAATTTAAACAACCACTATAGACTTCCGTTGCGATTAATTTGATTAAATGCATGTTTAATATTCAAATGAACTTCGAAAAAATGTTTTGAACTTCCAACAAGGGGCTGCTGGGAGAACGAATTCCAAGTGCAAGCATCCAAAGAAACCAAGGGGTATTGGCATATAGGAGAGGATGCTATCTCTTAGACCAGCAGGCGCTCCCATTTCCTTTCCGTCATCAGATTTGGCTATGAAAAGAGGAGGAAAGAAGAGAAAGAAAATGAGTGAAAATGGAAGCTCCCCTCTGAAGTAGCCGCCGGAAGAAGCCTGGAGCTCCCAAAAATCTCTGATTTTGTGGGATTGGGCAGAGCTGACTTTGCCACCATGAAGTAAGTCAAGAAAGAGGAGAAGAAAGGAAGAGGAAAGCTTAGCTAGATTGGGAAGAAACCATTAAGGTTTCTTGGAGAAGAACAAACCCCAGCAACTATAAATAGGGCCCCTTCTACCCAACACAACACAACCCACAACCTTCAGAGAGCAAGCTTTCTCTCTCACTTGCAAACTCAGCCATTTTCGTGCTATCCTTGCCCATTTTCCCTTATTTCCCCTGTTTTGGCAGATTGACAGAAGCTTTGACAGAGTCACTGTCAAGCTGCCGGAAGCTACAAAAATCACCCAAAACTCTCCACCAATCCTCCTTAGAACCTTTCTTCCCTTCCATTAGAACCTCTGACCTTCATAGGAACCCACAGCTCTCTCTCTCTCTCTCTCTCTCTCTCTCTCTCTCTCTCTCTCTCTCTCTCTCTCTCTCCTAAAGTGCTAAACCCCTGATAATTTTGCTCCCATGCCACATGCCTTCATGCCAAGCCCAAAAGTTTATCTGTAAGCATGAAGAAATTATCTGTAAGTTGCTGTCATTTTAGTTGGTGAAGGTAACCAAAATACTTCCTAAGGCCTTGCTGCCCTTTTGAAGCATTTTGGGGCTTAATTTTCGAACTCAGACAAAGGGGACAATTTCATCAGCCCAGCCCACTTGCTGCCGGAAGAAAATGCCCCTACAAACGGTTATTTCAATTTCGATTTTGATGATTTTTTACAGCTACACTCCTTGACCCCATATGAATACAATGAACTAATTCGATCGTCAATTTAAAATATATATTTTCTAACAAAAACCCAATCCGAACTACAATATTATATTTTTCTAACAAAAATCCTTTCCGAACTAAAATAATAAATTTAAACCTACTTAATAAATATATATACCGTTTAATTTCTTATGTGTTATGCATACAAAATAAATAAAATAATAATAAATTGGTTTAGGCGACGAAATATTTGGATTACATCATGCAAAGATTTTAAAAAATAAATTTTTTATTTTATTTAATTTTGTAAAGACTTTGTGCGACAAATCTAACTTGGTCGCTAAATACTTTGTGCAACGAAGTGTAGTCTTTCGTCGAGCAAAGTCATGCAAAGATTTTTAAAAATAATTTTTTTTTTATATTTATTTTTGTAAAGACTTTGCGTGACGAAACACACTTGGTCGCTAAAGACTTTGTGCAACAAAGTTTAGTGTTTCGTCGCGCAAAGTCATGCAAAGATTTTAAAAAATAATTTGTTTATTTGATTTATTTTTGTAAAGACTTTGCGTGACGAATCTAACTTGGTCGCTAAATACTTTGTGCAATGAAGTTTAGTGTTTCGTCGCGCAAAGTCATGCAAAGATTTTAAAAAATAAATTTTTTTATTTTTTTTATTTTTGTAAAGACTTTGTGCAACGAAGTTTATTTTCGTCGCGCAAAGTAACTTTGAGTGACGATGTTTTGTCGTTGTGCAAAGGTTTGTCGTGCAAAATGACTTTGTGCGACGATGTGTGTTTTGTTGCACAAAATTTAGTCGCGTAAGACTTTGAGCGACGAATTCTGTTTCGTCACGCAAAAGTTGGTCGCGCAAGTGTTTTTTTTTACTGGTGTATATTTCTATTCTTCTCACAAGGATGTATTTATGGTGATACAAAATACAAGCCTATCCAGGAAGTAATTACAACAAGGAAAAAGGAAATCAATACAATCCCGGTCAAACCGGTATTCCTATAATTACAATCAATTATAATAAAAGCAATTATATATAATTCCTATTGTGATTCAGTGATTCACGCCAACACTGGATTCCAAGTCCAAAACCATAAAATATTACAAGAAATATTTTCTTCACTATGACTAGAAAGACATTGGTGGTTGTACATCCAAAGAACAGCTCGTGCCACTATCCATACAAGACCCGGTTGATGAAAGAGAAGCAATATACCACGGGTCGGTTATTTGGCTTCGATCATATTCTACCTCTGCAAAATTTTGTTGCGCATCAGAAGCTTTAATTGACAATTGAATTCCCTCCAATTCTACTGCCACTTCTTTCATAGTAGGACGGTTTCTTCCATTCAAATTCAAGCATGCTTTTGCAAGATTAGCAACGGCCACAATCTGGTCTTTTTCACCATCCTTCATAACTTGAGCATCAACAATATCAAACAAACTATTTTCCTCCATGGACATAAGGAAATAAGATGCTAGGCTTCTACTTTCTTGTGGCCTCATGAATGAAACTGGTTTTTGTCCAGTCAAGAGCTCAGCAAGGACGACTCCAAAACTATAAACATCACTCTTCTCTGTAAATTGGCAAGATTGGAAGTATTCTGGGTCCAGATAACCAAATGTTCCACGTACGAGTGTTGTAAGGTGCGTTTGGTCAATGGAAATTGATCTTGAAGTCCCAAAGTCTGCTACTTTGGCTCTGTATTTTTCATCCAAGAGTATGTTAGAAGACTTGACGTCCCGGTGGTAAATTGGAAAGGCAGCTGCTGAATGTAAGTAGGAAAGTGCTCCGGCAACTTCGATTGAAATTCGCAATCTCATTTCCCATGTTAGAGGGAAATCCTCATTCTTGTGATGAATATATTCAAAAAGTGTTCCGTTGAGTATGAATTCATAAACCAAAAGGGGAACTTCGGTCTCCAAACAGCAACCCAAAAGCTTAACCACATTCCTATGACAGATTTGTGAGAGAATGACAATTTCATTAATGAACTGTCCAACTTGACCTCCCTCAACTATTTTAGACTTCTTGACAGCAACTATTCTTCCATCCGCCAACATTCCTTTATAAACTGTACCTTGGCCTCCCTGACCAATAACTCTGTCTGCATTAAAATGGTCCGTGGCTTTCTCTAGCTCCTTGCAATTGAACAACTTAACCTTCTCAACATTGAGTTCACCAGAAGATAATTGTTGCTCCAACATTAAACCACCATTTTGTTTAAAGAACTTCTCTTTCCGTTTAATATTTTTCCTTTTCTTTATGCCTTTGTGCGACCACCATGAGCCAATCATTAGAAACAACAGTCCAAGAACACTGCTGGGAACTGTATAGCTCAATAAAACAAGAAACCATACATAACTTTGTCAAGAAGATGTTGTTTCATAATTTTATTTTTTTTAATTAAGTCATCAATAATCAAAGGATTAGTGCAGGGACATACCTATAATGGCTAGATTAGCCCGTGATGATCGCTGATCAGGCAATTGACAGAAAAACTTCCCAGGATAATTTATACAAATGCCAGAACCACATCTATTGGGGTGGTCTGGATCCTCACATTCATTGATGTCTGATATTTATTTGACAAATGGAAAGTAAAGGTTTCAATAGATGGTATGAAAAATATAATAATAATAATAATGAATTATAAGTTAATTTTATACAATTCAACTCATCATTTCGCCATGCAAAGGGTTGCCATGCAAATTGTGCTTGAAGACATTAATATTCTTGTATATATACTAAAAGTGGCGAAAGTATTAAGAAATCAGTATAATAAAAAATAAAAAATTAAATTATATCAAAGGTATGATCAATGACATTCATGGATTTGCGTACAGTTTGGATAATGGTAGATAGAGGTTTACCTTGGCATCCATGAAGAAGATAAGGGTTTCCATGGTAGCCCTTTGAGCAGAAACATTGGCCGCTGCTGCAATCCGTGCTGTTATCATCTCTCCAATTATTTGTTCCATATATATCAAACTTCGTATAATTAACTACGTACCATTCCAGCACTACAGGAACGTAGTCCATTTCACCAATGGCGGAAATATTTGTTGAATTTGATGTAAACCAATCATTGTCTACAAGGAACGCATACTTGCATGCCTTTTGACCGTCAGCATTTAATACTGCTCCAAAACTAGTATTGAAGGAACTGAGACATGAAGGAAGGGTGGTCTGGCAGCAATTCATCCCGCTGCAGCTTTTCGTTTGAAGAACGCTAGTACTATAAGAATCACATATGGACAAGCAGCCACCAATTGTGGAACCGTGCAAGGATGTCATCAATGCAATTCCTCCACAGCTCATTGAAGTGAATTTGTTTTTCCGGGAGAACAGAAAGGGGCTTCCTTCCAAGTTTGCCGTCTGGCGCCCTGCTGGCTTGTTACTGCAATTGGAGAAGGTAATAGGGCTTGCCACCTTTAGTGTGCCTTCAACAGAAATTTCCAGCACCTCCAAACGAGTAACGTTCAAGAAAGCTTTCGGTGGGCTGGCTGAGTTGTCACATATTATTTGGAACCAGTCATCAAGGTAGCAGCCAGCTTCAATTCCAAAAGGATATGGGATTTGAGTGACTGATCCGCATTGCGATGAACAATTAGGCTTTCCCAATGGTGCTTCCGATGCTACTGCAGTCATATACCACAAGAATAGAGTAATTTGGACAATGTCCATTGTTCTGCAGCTACTTCTTCCTCTCATTAGTTATCACTCTCGATTCTCTATCTTCTTGACGATAAAACACTACAAATTGAAAGCAAAAAAGAAATTAAAAGCAGGAAAGATGCAGAGGTAGTTATTTTTTACCTTCTTCAGGGCAGTATTTAATGCCAATATTGATTTGATGACTTTTACAAGTCAAGTCCACTCAAGATTACATTTTTTCAAACTTTCCTTTGATCATTTTACTATTGTACACATCCTTCAAGTAATTTTTTTTATCTTTTTTCTATCTTCAACAAGGTAATTAAGTCTAGAAGACCGCATTGCATCAGGTGCTAGTCTCACAAGAATTTGAAATTGTGCAAACGTATAGATTAATCCAAAAAAATATTTGTCCGCCTCCAAAGGTACAGTTAATGAGGAAAGCTCTTCCACAGTTCCGCTGTCCAATTTCCAAATACACATGTTGATGTAGTGCAGGAAGGAAATAGTTTGGTTTTTAAGTGAGGACTATTGTTATCATTTCACTTGTGTGGAAGCAGCCAAATTGGACCAATTAATATATAACAAGATCCACTCTATACATTTTCCCATTGCATGTATTTAGTATAAAGATGAGACAATATGACAAGGGGCTTATTACTCTGCACCTAAGGTTCTAGGTTCGATTCCTCCCTCTCCCAATATCACTCGTACAATAAAGAAAGGAAGAAGGAAGGAGAGGATGAGATGATACAGGTCGATGGTGAAGCCAGAGACTTTCCATATAGTCAAGCCAGTGGGATTGCATTGTTATGACGGTGAGTGCTATAACACCAACCTTTAGTTAAATTATTTGAAGAGGGAAAAAGAAGCACCACATACTTTGTTCCGAAGTGTATTGGTAATCATACCCGCCATCACTTTTTTCAGGCCACATGAGGTAGTGCTTTGAACATTTTTAGTAAAATCAACATTCTCAATTTATATATTGGAGAAGCACTTTGAACATTTTGAGTAATGAACACTCTCAATTTATTTATTGGAGAAGGGCCTTATGTAGTATGAATAAGATATATATATGTTTACTGCGATTTGAAAGATAATAGTGGTTGTACACCTGATCCATAGCCAACTTTGTTGACGAAGAAATAAGGTCCCCCCAAGTAGCATCAGCCATTTCATGAGTTCGGCTCGCATACCCGAAGTCCCTAAACCATACTCAACGTCATCAAAATTATTACTATGGTTTATCACTTTTACTAAGGTCCTTATGGTTTCAATTTGCTCATTTTTGTCCCTGTGGTTTTTATTTGAAGTCATTCAAGGACAATCCTCAATTTCTGTCAAAAAAATTTAAGTTCCGTTACTTGTGGAGAGGCAATTTGGTACACAGATTATTAAAATAGTTTTTCTATTTAAAACCCGCACTTCTCTTTGTTCACCCCATATTTTAAGTTCACCCAAACTTCTAATTCAAATTTACTCAATTTCTAAGAGCACCCACTATCTTCCCAAACTACCCCTAAATACACACCCAACTGGAAAAAAAAAATTAAAAAAAACTCATCAACCCCACACCCCCCACTATCTCGCTCTTGACTACTCTAATAGGGTGTAGAGGAGTTTGTGTTTTTCTAAAACTTAATATGAAGAGTGGTGAGGTGTGTGGGGTGTATATATCTATTAGGGTTAAGTATTAAGTTGGATGACCTTTTTTGTCTTTTTACTCAATAATAAAACTTAAAAGCTTAATGAATTAAGTATTGGGGTGAACAAAGAAAAGTGTGAGGTTTAAATAGAAAAACTCTTATTAAAAAGTTCATTCATTTTAAAAATAAAAAATTTAAATTTAAATTTTCAAAGAATTCGCCTTAAAATAAAAATAAAACCACTATGTATTGTTAAAATTAATTATTTTAATTTGAAAACTAATTTTTCAAAAATTTATATTTGTATTTTTTTTTTTAAGGAATGAATTTTTTAATAATTTGTGGACCGAATTCCCCTCCACAGTAATGGAAGTTTAAAATTTTGACAGAAATTAAGAATTGTCCTTGAATTGCTTCAAATTGAAACTACTAGGACAAAAATAACCAAATTGAAACCAAAGGGACCTTAGTGGTAAAAATGATAAATCACAGGGGCCAAAAGTGACTTTTTGCTTTAAATTATAGTTACCACTTTCTAGTTAAATATATATGATTTTTTTTAAAAAAAATAAAATTTCTCATGCTGAAGATGTAGTATTTTCTTGTCATGATTTTTATTATGTTTATAGAGAATAGATAATTAAACAATAATGCTAGGGACACCAAATTTGTGCACCAAATTTGAGCCCCAAATGATGTGGCATGTGTCATGTCATATATATTTTATTAACCAATTCCAACTTGGATTTTGATTTTATTTATTTTAGGAAGAGAATTAGTTCCAAAAAAATAAAAATTGCTAGCCCTAAACCATCAATTTGCTGTTGTATCCTTCCACAATGTTTGTTGCTCACCACCACCAAGTCACACGCTGATGAATCCAAATAGTTGCCCATTTTCTACTCCGAAGCCCAAAATGACTCTCTTTAGTAGACAATCAGCAAATCACTGCAAAAATCAGAAGCATCCTAAGAAAATTGTAGGTGATACTTTTCTACAATTGTGCTATACTTTCTAAGAAAAATAAAAATAGAAAACATGAGGAGAGAAGAAGGAGAAGAAAGAGCAGCAAACTTGGTGGGAAGGATTTTTTCTTAATTAAGTTTTAAAATTTTGAATTTTATTCCTAAAGTAAACAAATGAAATCATAATTCAAGTTAGATTTGATTAATTAAATATGTATGACATGGCACATGCCACATCATTTGGGACTCAAATTTGGTGAGCATATGCATCCGAGAATTTATGTAAAGCAAGTGTGTCAAAAACAAAAAAACAATGTGTACGTATCCAATAAAATGTACAAATGACCGGTCGCGAAGATAAAACCTACAACTCTGCGTTTGAGGGGTTTCACTAAAGCTTGGGCTAGTAATGAAACAAAAGTCCTTCCTTGTAAACTGTATGAGACGACCAGCAAACATAAAATCTACAACTCTCTTAGAAAACAGTAAGGAGTTGTGTTTAAATAGGAATACTGACACTTGTTGGAGCATTTGGTGTAATTCCTTCGTCGATAAAGACCATTGGCATTCTGGACATGCAGTCATTTGATAATGAATGAGGAACTCCTTGTCCAATTCCACCTTCTTTTTCTTGGCATGCTTTTCTTTACTTTAATTTGTTGGCTACTTGAGAAAAACATTCATTTATATATTTTATTTGTGCTTGTATACTCTTTTGACAATGTTATCATATCCGGGGCGTTATTGAGAAAAAACATTTGTATCACTTTTGTAAAAGCGAAATTTATGGTCATTATTTTTACGAATTTTGATGTGTTTATAGAAGTTGTGGATGCTCAAGAAAGCCCGTTTACTAACACGTTTAGTTTTTTATTTTTTATTTTCTCTTATACAAGCGGTATTGAACGTAGGATCTCGGTGCATGTATAACTCCTCTTAACCACTTAAGCTACAAATCCCTTGATTTTTTTTTTTCACTTTTAGCTAAAGATAAAAGGGGAACTAATGGGGAATGTATGAGGAATGTAGTAAGAAGGAAAGAGGTAGGGAAGGAGTGAGGAATGAGAGAGGTGAAGGAAAGAATGCATTAAATAAAAACTTGAGAATGCAAGTTAGGGAATTTTTTTTAGTACAAGCGATAGTCTAAACTACAAGACGGAAGGGGGTCGAACTAGGGCTTGACTTGCAGACCAAGTGCCTCAGGTACCCCCATGACACCTTGGCAGTGCATGTGTAAGAAAAACCCATCCTCCTTCCTACAGAAAGTTTCAAGGAGATGAAAGAAAAAAGTATGATGAACTTGTCAGTGTAGTTAGAAGTGATTGTTTTGACCCGTAAGTGATCAAATAGTAAGTTTGTACTTGATTGCAACAAAAAGTTTATTATATGAACATGACTGATAAAATTGAAATTACATATATACAACTGATACAAAAAATGTTGGAAAAATGGCTCACCTAAAAGGATACAAAGTTTTTTTTGGCGCTCAAAGGATGATTTTGAATCTGCCTAAAAGCGACCGGTCGCTGGACATTTGCGACCGGTCGTTTTGAAGCAGATTCGAAGTCTGGAAGCAAAACTGAAGAGCGACCGGTCGCTAGTTCTTTGCGACCGGTCGCAGGCACACGAGCGACCGGTCGCTGGACATTTGCGACCGGTCGCTTAGAAGCAGATTCAAAGTATGGAGGGAAAAATTCTGGCGACCGGTCGCCCATTCCTGACGACCGGTCGCTCCAGTCGTGCTGTGATGCTTTGCTTACGTATTTTCAACTGTCTTTTCAATGGCTATCGCTTTCCACGAGTTTGCAGGTGCTTAATGGATCACTTCTGAGGTAAAAGAGGGTTGACTACCTGCTGGATAGTTGGGAGAGCACTCATGGCTAATTGGTTATCCTATTTTGATTAATCTCCTCTCCATTTTCTGGTTTAATGGAGGTGGCTGAGTGGGATTGTATTACCTACCTAATCTGACCCTTAGTCTAAGTGGTGACTAAAAGGAAAGAACGTGGAGGACAATCAGATATCCTATCTCTTGTCCATTGGCTTGTGTAGGTAATGGGATGAAGTAAGATAACACAAGGGAGAAAGAATGTTGAACAAATGTAGTGGCAAAAGCTGGAAACTTGTCAGAGTTTTCTTGTGAGAGCTTTGTTCAGAAAAACCAAGGGGAGAGCAAGAGAGTTCTCTAAGTGTATCAAGGTGTTGAGCAAGGGTGTGAGAGAAACAGATTGTGAGGGTAGTGTTCTAAGGGGGTTTCCTTTGTAAACCAAAGTTGTAACCTATCTTCATTAGTGAAATTTCTCAAGGTGATCACCAAAGAGGATGTAGGCAATTTGTTGAACCTCTATAAACACTTGTGTCATTTGTGCTTGGTTAATTTCTGTGTGTGTGTGTAAGACTCATCCATCATTGAGTTCTTTGTCTAAAGTCCATCAACAACAAGATCTTTAAGGGCAGTGAGTTAGTCATTTTAATTCACAACAAAAAAATCAACCAAAATGTAGACAGAA
Organism: Prunus avium; assembly: GCF_965620075.1. Classification (NCBI taxonomy): domain Eukaryota; kingdom Viridiplantae; phylum Streptophyta; class Magnoliopsida; order Rosales; family Rosaceae; genus Prunus; species Prunus avium. Next base: position 17,979,815 of record NC_142284.1, on the reverse strand, counting down.
TGTGTCATTTTTCAACAACAAAAAAACTAAAGGAAAGCAGATGTGCTCCCACTCTGCGACCGAGTTCGAATCCCTCTTCCCTAGTTTAGATTAGATTAAAATAGAATATCGCTTTTATAAAATAAAAAAAACAGAAGGAAAAGAAACGGACGCACCTGACACCTTAACCCTTGGATCTCATCCAACGGCGGTGTGTTAATTTTTTCTCCCTCTCCTATTTCTTTCGCCGCATTGTTGAAGTTTTTCACCTCTTTGTTGAAAGGAGATTTTGACTTCAGATCTCATGGGCGATAGTATTGATTAATCAAAATAAAATATAAAAGTTCTTCCATCACTTCTCTCCGACAACATAGTCAAGCTTCTCAGGTACCTATTTATTTCTACAGATTTTAGGTTTCTTCTTTGGTTTTGCTCTTCAGTGAGCCACTCTGCAAGGAAACAATTATTTTTCTTCCCTCTTTGCTCCAAATATAATACAAATTACAAAATGCAGACAAGTATATCCACTCTAAGTTTGCCCTCATTTTGCTGCTTATATATGTGTTTGTTGGTTATATTTACTAACTAAACACTTATGACAAAATCATGTGTGTTTTGGTATAAGATCTTGAAACTGGATTTTTGAAATTTCAAGCATAAGCTGATCTACATCTTATTAATATTTGAAAAACATGAATTCTCCTCTTGCCGGAAAATTCATTCATGTTTACGTTAATAAAAAAGTGACTCATTGGATTTCTTTTCCTTGTGAAGTGAAACTAAAATTCTTATTTGAGTCCATGAAATGGTTTAAGTTTTGGTAGCAATGACATGGCTTTGTTTCCTTCTTGATGACTTTGTCTTCTAACTTATTTCTTTACACTCTTATTCAGGATGGTATCCACGAGACGGAAGAATTCCATGTACATCCCTGACGTAGTCTTGATCGACATCCTACTAAGACTACCCGTAAAGTCCCTCATTCGGTTTATGACTGTATGCAAGTCATGGAGAAATATATGATCGGACGCTTGAGCTTTATTGCTGAACATCTTAATAGGAATCTCAACAATCATGCTCATACTTTTCTAGTGGCCCTCCACAACAATGGAGGCACAGGAGACACTGGCTACTCTCTTCTCTCCAATGAAACATTTGAGGTGTGCGTTATTGTTCAACATCGAAGCCGAAAACCTTTCGAGATCTACGGTTCCAGCAATGGCTTGCTTTGTCTGTCATATGAAAAATTGAACATGAACAATCCTATATGGATATATAACCCATCACTTAAGAAACGTGTGACCCTACCAAGGACCAGCTTGTCATGGCAGCTCCTTCCAGGGAGCAGCATGTCGTGGCGGCCTTTATTCGGATATGGCATGACTCTTGCGTTCGGGTTCCACCTGGGTGTGAATGATTACAAGGTGGTAAGGAAGGTATCAATTGATGTAGAGGAGCTTCTCTCTGCAGTGGAGATTTATAGTTTAAGCACAAAGTATTGGAAGACGGTTGATGTAATTCCTCCTTTGATAAAGAGCATGAAGTGGGTTTGTGGATATGGAATGTGTAATGGAGTAGCATATTGGACTATGTCAAAACAAAAGGATTATCTTGTGTCTTTAGACGCCGGGAACGAGGTATTTCAAGAAATCCAGCTACCGGAGGGTATTGCCGGTGGGATTAAATCTGTTGAGGAGTACAAAGAATCAATTTGCTTGTTGCGACTCAACAAGGATGGGCAAGAGGAGCATATTAACATATGGATTCTCCAAGAAAAGTATTTTAAAAAGTTGGTCACTGTTGGTTTTCCCAGAATGAGTCTTACCCCATTGGGATTTAGAATGAAAAATGAACTTCTTCTCGAGCTTCATGAACAAGATAGTAAAGGATCTAATCTGGCTATGTATAATCTTGAGTCCAAGCAGCTCACTCAAACTGGAATTAGGTTGGTGAAAAATTACTATGATGCCTATTATGTGGCTACTTACGTTGAAAGTTTAGTCTTACTCATGGATTAAAACTATATGTGTAAACGTTATGATATATTGTTGTTCATTCATATATCTTACATCTTACATCATTACTTTATTATTTATGTACAGAAATCCAATAAATACCCACAAGAATGCAATTTTTGGCTTCTAATGAATTTTTTCCCAAAATAATTAGAATTTGTTAATGTATGAATTTTGATTAATTCTTTTGGCTTCCCTTGACAATTTTGTAATAGGACTTTTATATGTATTTATCAAGCTCAAGGTTAGATTAAGAATAGCATCTCTAAGTGTTCTTAACTCTCATCTATCCTATGGAGGTTCAAGCAATTTGACAAAGGTAAATCATGCATTGCATATCATGCATTAAAACTGTTTTCATAAATGATGACTAGTCATCCTTGCTCTGTAGGATTTCCAGCTGGTTAACCATCTGTTTTGTCCTATTCTCTTTTCTCTCTCTACTGCCATATGTCAGTCTGACCTAAGGGATTCTTTTGTCTGTAAAGGCAAGTGAATTCCTCATTTTGGAAGCCGTCTCTTTAGTGTGGAAGTTTTGGAAAGATTGGCTTGCCATCTTTCTCTTCTTCTTCCTAAAGAGTGAACCACATATTTCATCTATGAGTTTTTCTAATTGATTTCTTTTTGAAAACCTGCTTTTGAAATATGAATCTGCATCTAGCTATTTAAATCGTTCTCTCATATAGATCTAGGTCAGATTCAAGACTGATTTCTTCAAGAGTATGGTTTCTTGAAGAAATTGGTCATTCTTCCTTGAATCCAAAGTTTGGTTTCGGTTTGAGTTGGAGCTTGCAAGCTAGTGTCATGGGATGATCGAGCTGGGGAAGGAGCTGCCATTGCCATGAAGAACTAAGCTTCAAGCTTTGCTAAGTTGGAGAAGAAGATTGCACAAAGGAGGTAAAGCTCATCTTCCTAAATAGATCTAGGTTTTGCTTGAGCTTGCTTGTATTCCTTTGTAAGAATCTTTTTCTACTTAGTGGATTGCCTAGTCGGTTGATGACTCCCAGTTTTTCCCAATGGTGGGTTTCTGGTTAAACAAAATCTGTTTTGCATATCTGTAAATTTTTCTGGGTTTGTGTTCTTGGTGGTTGACTAGTCATCTATATCTGTTGTTTGCTGTTTACTTGATAATGATGACTTCACACACTTTCACCATAGTTGTTGCTAGCACAGGGGATGCCTAGATTGATGGGTCCTTTTGAGTGCTTAGGTTGTCACTAGTAATCTTCTAGGGCTACAGGTACTTTGTGGCATGCTCTGTGTGTCCTCTTGATTGTTGAGTTGTTGTGTCTTGTTTGTTTAGTTAAATTTACCCCTCGTCACCTAAGTATCAATTTAAATTGGTATCAGAGCTTTAGATCTTAACACAAATAGAGAGATCCTAGGATTTGTTTTGGTGTTTAGGTGTACTCACTATGGAAAGGGATCGAGTTGCTGGATCTTGCAACTCTCCACCTTATTTTGATGGAAATAACTATGCTGCATGGAGAGAAAAATTTGAGATATTTCTTGATGCTCTTGATGAGTATGCAAGTGTGTATCTCACATAAGAGTGGATTGCTCCGGTCAAGACTATTGAGGGTGAAGTTGTGCCCAAGCCTAGGTCTGAATGGACTGAAGCAGAGGTGTTTGCTGCATATGCAAACAAGAAGGCCAGAAATGCCTTAGTTACAGCCTTGTCCAGCACACAGTTTGCACATATACAACACATCCCTAATGCTAAACGGGCTTGGGATAAACTAAGGGTGGTTCATGAAGGGGATGACCAAGTTAGAACCCTAAAACTTCATATGGTGCTTGCACAATTTGAAGAACTTAGGATGTCTGAAACTGAGTCTATTTCTGAGTTCTATGGGAGAGTGGAAATGATCACAAATGAAGCCATGAGTCTTTGTCAACCTATTCAAGAGCTTCTTGTTGTTCAGAAAATTCTTCGTGTTCTACCATCTAGATTTAGAGCAAAGAAAACTGCAATCATGGAGGTCCAAAACTTAAATGAAATTAAGCTTGGCAAGCTTGTAGGAAAATTAAAAACCTATGAGATGGAGTTGAATATGGAAGAAAATGACACTAAAGAATCAAAAAGTGTTGCACTTCATGGAGTGCATGTTTCCTCTCTGAAAGGTGGTGAAAAATCCTCAGATTTTGAGGATGAAATGGCCTTGTTTGTCAAAAAATTTAGGAGAATTCTTAAGGATAAGGGAAAGTTTGCTAGAGATGGTAGCTCTGGTAGTGAGAGATAGTTTAGACCATCAACTGATCGGTCTAATGAGAGGAACAAGGATGTCAAACCTTTCACTAAAGACTTTAGAAAATCTGTCAAGTGCTTCACATGTGGAGGCATTGGTCACTATGCTGCTGACTGTGCAAACAATTAGAAAAAATACTCCAAAGGAAAGGACAAGGCCATGAAAGTGAGCTGGAGTGAGAGTGAAAGTGAAGTGTCTCAAGAGGATTCATCTTCCTCTGATGATGAAGACCAACAAGTTGCCTTCATTGCCTCTGTGCAACCTGTGTCTGATGATTCTGATTTTGAGTCTGATGACCTATCATACGAGTCATTAGGAAGAAAATATGATTGCTTGTTCAAAGAGACTTTTTCCTTGAAAGAAGAGAGTCTCAAACTTGAGGCCAATAACCAAGAACTTCAACATGACCTTCTCATCTTAAAAGAAACCAAAAAGGAGTTGAGTGACAAATTTGAGTCTCTAGAAAAAGAAATTGTTGCACTTGTGTCAATTAGGAGTAATCTTGAAAATCAAGTTAATGTGCTCAAGGAGAGTAACATTGGGTTCCAGAACTCAAACAAACAACTCCTAGGTGAATTGAATGAAGCCAAAAGTAAGGTTATATCTATGACCATTGGTGCCACAAAAATTGACAAAATGTTGAATATGGGAAAACTTCATGGGGACAAAGGCGGTCTTGGATTTAATCATTTTGATTCTAAGTCTTCCAGCTCTACCACTAAGTTTGTCAAGTCAAAAACTCCAGCCATTGCACCTCTTGATGTTCAGCAGGTAGTCAAAAAACCTAAGTTTGTTCCAACTTGTCACAGGTGCGGGTTGACTGGTCATATTAGACCAGTCTGTCATATGTACAAAAAGGATAAGACCAGAAAACTGTCTTCAAAATCTAAAAGGAATCCCAGATCTTTGCAAGATCAAGTTGATCATTTGCTAAATGAAGTCACTAAGATTGCCAAACTTGTCTCCCTTAAAATAAGTTCACCCATTGTTCCTAGGTCTACTTGGATTACAAAAGGTCATGCTAAATGTCTTGTTGTGCTAAATGCTTTTGCTGCTTCAAACATCAATTCTTGGTACTTTGATAGTGGTTGTTCCAAACACATGTCTGGTGATAGGAGTGTTTTCTCATCTCTCAGCCCTTTTGATGGAGGCACTGTGACTTTTGGTGGAGGTCACAAGTCTCAAGTTGGGGGGAAAGGTACTGTTTGTATCCCTGGTTTACCCGAGCTTAAGAATGTTAGATTTGTTGAGGGTCTCACATCCAATCTCATTAGTGTAAGTCAGCTGTGTGATGATGGAATAGTAGAAGTTAGATACTCCAAGCATGGCTGCAAAATCATTGGAAAAGGTGGCAATGAGATTGTGAGTGTGTCAAGGTCTAGGGACAATTGTTATTGCATTGATGGTGTCAATGATGCAAAAGAAGTAGTTTGCAACAAGGTTGTGAATGAAACAAGTGTCTTGTGGCATCAAAGACTTGGACATGTGTGAATTTTAGAGACTTGCATAAATTGTCCAAGAGAGAGTTAGTGAGTGGTCTACCAAAGCTTGACAAATCTGATCAGCATGTTTGTGAAGGATGTCAAATGGGTAAGCAAGTTAGAGTGTCACACAAAAAGGTCAAACACATTCAAACACATGTAAGTCTTGAACTTGTTCATATGGACCTTGTTGGTCCTATCCAAACCTTGTCCCTTGGTGGAAAGAAATATATTCTGGTCATGGTTGATGATTTCGCTAGGTTCACTTGGGTCTCATTCTTACGTGAGAAATCTGAAACCTTTCAAAGGTTTAAGTCTGTTTGTCATCTTTTGTAAAAAGAGAAAATGACTAGTCATCTGCCACTTGTTAGAATTAGAACAGATCATGGAACTGAATTTGAGAATTCTCAGTTTCTTAAATTTTGTGAAGAGATGGGAATTAAACATGAGTTCTCTGCCCCTATTACACCTCAGCAAAATGGTGTTGTGGAGAGAAAGAATAGGGTTCTTGTCGAGATGGCTAGGGTGATGCTAAATAGCAAAAATCTTGCTAAACATTTTTGGGCTGAAGCTGTCAATACAGCTTGTTACATCTCAAACAGGGTGTTTTTGAGGTCTGGTACCAAACAAACTCCCTATGAGATTTGGAAAGGAAAGAAGCCTAATGCGTCATACTTTAGAGTCTTTGGTAGCACATGTTATATTTTGAGAGATAGGGAGCATCTTGCTAAGTTTGATTCTAAGTGTGATAAGGGAATATTTCTAGGGTATTCCACTTCCAGCCAAGCCTATAGAGTGTACAATTGTAAAACAAGAACCATTATTGAATCCATAAATGTCAATATTGATGATTTTGCTGCCTCTACAGAGATGGCTTTAGATGAGGATGGTCTTCTTCCTCCTCCTCTTGAGCATGACCCTCCAGGTCTGGATCTTGTGGTTGACCTGTCAACTTTTGGAAGTTCTGTCCCCATTGCCCTGTCAACCCCTTCAACTTCTAGTTCCATCTCATCTGTCCAGGCTGACAACTCCCATGCTGATCATAGTCCTCTCACTCAAACTGAGAGTGTCATTATTGGCCCTCTTAATGAAGGAGTGAGAACTAAGAAACAACTAGCTCAAGAGATTAGCCATGTGTGTTATGTCTCAAAGGAAGAGCCTAAAAATGTGAAAGAGGCCTTGCATCATGGTGAATGATTTCTTGCAATGCAGGAAGAATTAAATCAATTTGTGAGAAATGATGTTTGGTACCTTGTTCCTAGACCAGTTAACACAAATGTCATAGGCACTAAGTGGATTTTCAAAAATAAAACTGATGAACAAGGTAGTGTGGTAAGAAACAAGGCTAGATTGGTTGCTCAAGGATACACTCAAATGGAAGGCATTGATTTTGATGAAACTTTTGCCCCTGTTGCAAGATTAGAATCTGTTAGATTACTTCTTGCCATTGCTTGTCACTTGAAATTCAAACTTTATCAAATGGATGTCAAAACTGCTTTTTTGAATGGTATTTTAAATGAAGAGGTCTATGTTGAGAAACCAAAGGGTTTTGAAGATCCACATCATCCAAATGATGTGTTTCGTTTAAAAAAGGCACTCTATGGTTTGAAACAAGCTCCTAGAGCATGGTATGAGAGGTTATCCTCTCATCTTCTAGGAAATGGATATGTTAGGGGGTCGGTTGACAAAACCTTGTTTGTCAAAAGATTTAAAAAGGATGTCTTGATTGCTCAAGTGTATGTTGATGATATTGTGGTTGGGTCTACCTCAGATTTGCATGTTCCAGAGTTTATTCATGTCATGACTAGTGAATTTGAAATGAGTCTTGTGGGTGAGCTTAACTACTTCTTAGGTCTTCAAATCAAACAAAGCCATGATGGGATCTTTGTTTCTCAATCTAAATATGCAAAAAATCTTGTGAAAAAATTTGGTTTGGAGGGTGCAAAATCTGCAAGAACTCCAATGAGCACTAGTGCTAAAATTCATAAGGACTTGCTTAGTAAAAATGTGAATCAAACTCTCTATAGAAGCATGATAGGAAGTCTTCTCTACTTGACTACTAGTAGACCAGACATTTCTTATAGTGTTGGTGTGTGTGCTAGATTTCAGAGTGATCCAAAAGAGTCTCACTTGTTTGCTGTTAAGAGAATCATAAAATATGTGAGTGGGACTGTTGAGTTTGGGTTGTGGTATACCTATGACACTTGTGTCAATCTTGTTGGGTATAGTGATGCCGATTGGGCAGGTTGTAGTGATGATAGGAAGAGCACTTCCGGAGGGGTCTTTTATGTAGGCAACAACCTTGTTGCTTGGCATAGCAAAAAACAGAACTCTGTCTCCCTATCCATTGTTGAAGCAGAGTATGTTGCAGCTGGGAGTTGCTGCACTCAACTTCTTTGGATGAGACAAATGTTGGATGACTATGGTCTTGCTCAATCATGCTTTCTAATCTATTGTGACAACATGAGTGCCATAGATATCTCTAAAAATCCTGTTCAACACTCTAGAAAAAAGCATATAGACATAAGGCATCATTTTATTAGAGAGCTTATGGAAGACAAAATTTTAACCTTAGAGTTTGTTCCTTCTGAGAAACAACTTGCAGATATAGTCACCAAGGCCTTGGACTTTCAGAAACATGTCACACTCCGACAGTCCATTGGCCTTTGCTCAATTGATTGATTAGCATGTCTGTTTCCTTGTCTTCAGCACATTTCAATTTACCAAACAACATGTGTTTTAATGAATATGTCATGGTTTCATATCTCTCCTCTCTGATAGTGTGAAGTTTGACTGCTTCTTGTGCTTTCCAGATTTGTGCACAACCCCTTTTTCTTGTTTAGAGCTTTTAGTTGACACTTACCTTGTGCTATCTTATCCTCTTGGTGAGCCGAGTGTCTATGATTATCTTTTGGCCTATCATTGTTATTGTCTCTTAGCTTGTCTCACTCTCTTAGCCAATCTATTCAGAAATTTCACATAAAAATAAATTTAAAAAAAAAAGGGGGAAGTGTGACCAATGTTGTCACGTCCCGGATCGACTCCGCCATAGCACGATATTGTCCGATTTGGGCCCCCCCTCTATGGCCCTCACGGTTTTGTTTCTGGAAGCTCACTACCAACTTCCCAGTGGGTCACCATCCTGGGATTGCTCTGGCCCCCAACTCGCTTAACTTCGGAGTTCCTACGACTCTGAAGCCAGTGAGCTCCCAAAAGGCCTCGTGCTAGATTGATGCGGGCATATACATATAAGGCACATCAACCTCCTTTCCGTTGGTCAAAGTGGGATCTTACAATCCACCCCCCTTAAGGGCCCAACGTCCTCGTCGGCACACTTGCACCACACGGTAGAGTGGCTCTGATACCAAATTGTCACGTCCCGGATCGACTCCGCCGTAGCACGATATTGTCCGCTTTGGGCCCCCCCTCTCTGGCCCTCACGGTTTTGTTTATGGGAGCTCACTACCAACTTCCCAGTGGGTCACCTATCCTGGGATTGCTCTGGCCCCCAACTCACTTAACTTCGGAGTTCCTACGACTCCGAAGCCAGTGAGCTCCCAAAAGGCCTCGTGCTAGATTGATGCGGGCATGTACATATAAGGCACATCAACCCCCTCTCCGTTGGTCAAAGTGGGATCTTACAAATGTAGTCACGGCTCTAGGAAGGTATAAGGTGTTATGTTTGAAGCATCTAGAGCAAAGAGCCGTAAAATTGGGCCTTTCAAGCACTTATGTCTGGGATGTGCAAGTGAATCAAAATAAATCTTACAATATTTTTTCATTAGAGAGTGATGTTACTTGCCTTTTGAGCCTACTCTGATCATGTCTTAACTTTTCATTGTATACTTGTCTCTCCAAGAGAGATATGATATCATCTTGTGTGTCCCTTAGCTCTGAACCCCCTATTCCAAAATGTGCCCTGTCTCTGAGCATTAGCTGCATTTCATTCTCTCTCTCTCAGAGCTGTTTGCTTATGTTCCTTGCTTATGATTTTTATGTTTCTTCTATTTTGTTCTCACTCATGTGCTTGAAGACTTGGCCTAGGATATTTTGCTGATGCATCTTTGATCACCTGAGTTATTTGCTAGTTCATGCTTGTGTTTTTTGACCAAAAACATGTCTTTCACAGGGTCGATTCTAAATATGGTGCTTGTCATGATATTGCTTTCGTTGACTAGTCATCTGTGCTTCTGGTTGCCTAGTCATCTGGTTGTGTTGGGTTGGACGCTTTTCCTGATATTGCATTGGTTGACTAGTCATCATCCTTGTGGTTGACCAGTCATCAGTTTTTAATTTTTTTTTCCTACCCGGTACGACCCTTTCGTTTTTAGCGGTTATTTTTTTTTGTTTTCAGCGGTTTCTTCTTTGTTCCTTGTTTTTGTTTTTGAGCGGTTCTTTTTTCATTTGGGTCAGTTTTTGTCTTTTCCTTTTTAGGTCTTTTTCCCTCTCGTTTCTTGCACTTCCTTTTCAGTTTCTCTTTCAGCCGCTAAAATCAGAAACGAATCCCTGTTGAGTACTCAAGTCTTCTTCTTCTTCTTCTTCTTTTTCTGTCAGTTAGTCTTTTTCAGCCCCTATTCTCAGAATCCAACCTTTTTGGGTTCACGCCTCTTTCATCTGTTGCCTTCTTCCCTGTCGCCTTCTTCTCTGCCCTTTTTCCTTTGGGTTTTCAATTTTTTTTGTTTTCAATCTCTGTTTTCGTACTTCTCTTCTAGCGTACCATGTCTTCTTCGAAACCCCTCCTCTCTTACAAGCGTCGCTCCAAATCAAAATCCACTAACAGAGTGGATTCATTCCTTCTGTTCCTAGGGTTCCTAGGACCCGTTCTTCTTCCACCACTCCTGTTGAGGAATCCTCTCCATTTTTGTCCCCTGAGGCTGCCTCCTTCTTTGAAGATGTTGTCTCTAAGAGGAAATTCGTGCCTGAGAGGTCTTACCAGTTTGAAGCTCTCCCCTTGGCTGCTCAAGAATCTGCCACTCAGATTTTTGAGCATTATCATCTTCACTCACTCAATGCTCTCTCTGGTAAGTTTAACTCCTCTGTAGTTAGGGAATTTTAGTCTAATTTTCCTGCTGATCCCAAAGGGTCCAACTTTCAGGTTGTTGTTAGGTCTGTGCCTATTATTCTGAAATCGTCTGTAATCAATCGGTTTTTAGGTTTTCGGTCTTTCCCTGGTTTTAGTTCTGAAAAATTTGCTGCTGTTTCTTCTGAGTATACTATTGAATTGTTTAAAGCCATGGCTTATCCTGATCAGTCTATGCCTCTGACCTCTAAGGGCCTTCCTATTAAGTCGTATATGTCCCCTTTCTACAAGTTCCTTTGGGATTTTATTAGGCATAATGTTCTCCCTACTGGAAACAATTCGAATCCCACCTTAGCTGCCTGTCAACTCATGATATCTATGGTGAATCATGATAAAATTCCCTTTGGGGATATTCTTTATCATGCTATTCTTGGCAAAACTATAGGTCATGGTACGAAACACAAGGGAACTCTTGTCTTCCCATGTCTTATCCAGCTTATATGTGAGCGTCATAAGGTGTCCTTTCTTGACTTTGATCAGTGGACTCCTCCCATTGCTCCGTTTGGCAAGGCCTCCCTTACCCTTAGCCAGAAGGTTTCAAGCTCCTTTCTCACCTCTGTCTCATCCGATTCCGCAAATGCCTCTCTCAGAGCTGAGCTTGCTGCCAGGCTGAGGACTCTGACGCTTCTACTGAATCTGATGAGTCTGCTGATTCTCTAGTCTTTTAGCTAGAGGTTTGATTAGGTTGTATCCTAGATAGGGGGAGTCTTTTTGGACAGTTTGGATGGTTTAATTTGTTATCACATTGTGGGGATCATGTGATCTTGGAGGGGAGTCTATTTTGGGCAGATTGGAAGTCTTTGTTTGTAATTACATTGTGGTTCTTTTCTTTGTTTCTGTTATGGATAGTCTGTGCATCTTGTTAGGGGGAGTTGTTGTTGTCTTGTTTTGAACAGCAGTAATGTGATTTGTAATCAATCTATGCTTTGTGTTCAAATCAGATTTTCTGCCCTATGTTTATTTCCTCTATTTGCTGTTTTATTTCCTTGCCTTTTTGCTCTTTCCTTATCACCAAGGGGGAGAACACTCTCAACCCCCTTATTGCACATATTGCATATTGCTTAAAATTTAAAATTCTGAGATATAATATGCTTGTCCTGTGCTGGAAGTTTGGTTACTGTTTTTGCAGGTACTTCATTTAATCATCTTCTTAGGTTTGGTTTTGGGTTGAGTGTTCATGAGAGAGTGTGTTGTCAAGGAAAGCCAAAAAGGACTTTTGATTAATTCTTTTGGCTTCCCTTGACAATTTTGTAATAGGACTTTTATATGTATTTATCAAGCTCAAGGTTAGATTAAGAATAGCATCTCTAAGTGTTCTTAACTCTCATCTATCCTATGGAGGTTCAAGCAATTTGACAAAGGTAAATCATGCATTGCATATCATGCATTAAAACTGTTTTCATAAATGATGACTAGTCATCCTTGCTCTGTAGGATTTCCAGCTGGTTAACCATCTGTTTTGTCCTATTCTCTTTTCTCTCTCTGTTGCCATATGTCAGTCTGACCTAAGGGATTCTTTTGTCTGTAAAGGCAAGTGAATTCCTCATTTTGGAAGCCGTCTCTTTAGTGTGGAAGTTTTGGAAAGATTGGCTTGCCATCTTTCTCTTCTTCTTCCTAAAGAGTGAACCACATATTTCATCTATGAGTTTTTCTAATTGATTTCTTTTTGAAAAACTGCTTTTGAAATATGAATATGCATCTAGCTATTTAAATCGTTCTCTCACATAGATCTAGGTCAGATTCAAGACTGATTTCTTCAAGAGTATGGTTTCTTGAAGAAATTGGTCATTCTCCCTTGAATCCAAAGTTTGTTTTCGGTTTGAGTTGGAGCTTGCAAGCTAGTGCCATGGGATGATCGAGCTGGAGAAGGAGCTGCCATTGCCATGAAGAACTAAGCTTCAAGCTTTGCTAAGTTGGAGAAGAAGATTGCACAAAGGAGGTAAAGCTCATCTTCCTAAATAGATCTAGGTTTTGCTTGAGCTTGCTTGTATTCCTTTGTAAGAATCTTTTTCTACTTAGTGGATTGCCTAGTCGGTTGATGACTCCCAGTTTTTCCCAATGGTGGGTTTCTGGGTAAACAAAATCTGTTTTGCATATCTGTAAATTTTTCTGGGTTTGTGTTCTTGGTGGTTGACTAGTCATCTATATCTGCTGTTTGCTATTTACTTGATAATGATGACTTCACACACTTTCACCATAGTTGTTGCTAGCACAGGGGATGCCTAGATTGATGGGTCCTTCTGAGTGCCTAGGTTGTCACTAGTAATCTTCTAGGGCTGCAGGTCCTTTGTGGCATGCTCTGTGTGTCCTCTTGATTGTTGAGTTGTTGTGTCTTGTTTGTTTAGTTAAATTTACCCCTCGTCACCTAAGTATCAATTTCAGAATTATCTCCAAATGAAATGCTGAAAGATCCACAATCAGCTAAGCCTCCATTGTTCGTCCCTCCTGAAGGTTTCTAGGTAATGTCGGAAAAAAAAAAAAAATACCCTTCTCAATCAGTACAACTATTTAGTCCAGCAGCACTAGATAAGGTTTCGAATCTAAATTCATGGATGGGATTTTGTGTATCTATGGAATATGTATAGAGCTTCATTTTAAAATTTCTTATCAATCAGAAGTCAAGTCAACTGAAAACTTGCAACGAACTTGTGTCACGACTTGATTCCCCTAGCACGATATTGTCCACTTTGGGCCCCCTCTCTGCCCTCACGGTTTTGTTTTTGGGAACTCACAAGCAACTTCCCAATGGGTCACCCATCCTGGGATTGCTCTAGCCCCCAACTCGCTTAACTTCGGAGTACCCATGACTCCGAAGCCAGTGAGCTTCCAAAAGGCCTCATGCTAGGAAGAGAAGTGCCCACACACATTTAAAGCACTTCACCTTTCCCTCCCCGAGCGATGCGGGATTGCTCACCGTTCTTGTTTCCCCAAGACACAGGCCTTTCAATCCACCCCCCTTGGGGCCCAGCGTCCTCGCTAGCACACTTCCGGTCGGGGTCCAGCTCTAATACCATTTGTCACGACCCAACTCCCCTAGCACGATATTGTCTACTTTGGGCCCCCCTCTCTGCCCTCACGGTTTTATTTCTGGGAACTCACGAGCAACTTCTCAGTGGGTCACCCATCCTGGGATTGCTCTAGCCCCCAACTCGCTTAACTTCGGAGTTCCCATGACTCCGAAGCCAGTGAGCTCCCAAAAGGCCTCGTGCTAGGAAGAGAAGTGCCCACACACATTTAAAGCACTTCACCTTTCCCTCCCCGAGCGATGTGGGATTGCTCACCGTTCTTACTTCCCCAACACACGGGTCTTACAACTTGGTTGTGAATTAATAGCCTAGCTAGAGCCCACTTGGTTGTCAGTTAATAGCCTAGAAGCTACTTAATGAAACTTGCAATTGATTAAAGCAACCGCATTTATACTGCTTTTGGTTGTGAATATGTATACTGCTTTTGGTATGTTTTGGTAAATTTGATTTCAGGTTTGTGTTTGATGATTTGATTTAAGAATTTGATGTTGGTTTAAAGACGACTCAGGATCGTCCACTCTACCAATTTAAAATATGAATGTTTCGATTATAGGGTTATTCCTATTAATTACAAATACTTGTCCTCTACTTATTTCGTCTAGCAACATTAGTTTGGAATTTTATAAAATAATTAACTGGGCACCACTACAGTAGTGGTGATTAGACCTGGTAACCATTTTCCTGAATGAGTCAAAAAAAGGACCTCCAAATTCCAAGCATGCAGGCATGCAATGCAAGGCCAGAATTTGTTAATGAAGAAGATATTTTCATTTGTGTCGTCTTCCAAGCAAATACAGATATCTTTTGCCACCGTTGAAGACATGTATATTTGCATATTTAGTCATCTTGTTGTGAAGTGTCAAGTGCATTCAAAAAATATTGTGACATTTCATTTACATAATTTTCAGATCGATTGTTTTTTATATACCGCAACGGATGATTCCACCATTTATAGTCGAAAAGAATAGTCACAATAGGTTTTTCAAACTAGAAGTGATCCCTTCCTTTTTTTAATTTTAAATATTTCTAACTTTGAATTTTCTTGTTCTTGATTCCCATCCAGATAATAAGTTTCATAAACAGGTCTATTTTTATAAGGTGTCTCTTTAAAGTGAAATTGATCATTTGTTTTTTCCTATAACCATTAAGCCGTGTAAGTGCATCCAAATAACCACTAAGCCATGTGCCGTGTGGAATGTACAATCTTGAAGAGCAAATTTATTTGAGGAACAATCTTGAACAGCCACCCCACATTGCAATTATCCAAAAACTGTCTATTTTTTTTCATTCCAACATTCATTTCTTTCGTTGATTTTTTCATTCTTGGGAAGTTGGTTTCTCGTTTTATTTTAGATGAATACATTCCGATCTCATTAATGTGATCAAATTAAACTTGATGATGATGGTTTTAATGTGGATCGTGATGTTTCTGACTTTTTGAAACAGATCGGGAAAAGGGTGTTTTGTCATCCATGAAAGTACTCAGAAGGATGCAAATTGATTTGTCTCGAGTTATCATGTGATGCAAATTGAATCAACATCTATGAGTGTTGACCAGATCACATCATTACTTTATTATTTATGTACGGAAATCTAATAAATACCCACAAGAATGCAATTTTTGGCTTCTTAATGAAATGTTTCCTAAAATAATTGGAATTATCTCCAAATGAAACGCTGAAATATCCACAATCAACATCTCCTGAAGGTTTCTAGGTAATGTCGAAAAGAAAAAAAATATACCCTTCTCAATCAGTACAAGTCTTTAGTCATATTAATCGAGATAGCTCTAGCTGAATAACCACTCCAACGAACTTGGTTGTGAATTAATAGCCTAACTAGAGCCCACGCGGTTGTCAGTAAATAGCCTAGAAGCTTCTTAATTCAATTCATAATACATATATATTTATATATTTTCATTTTGTTTTCTAAGGAAGTCAGCAAAGGCAAAAGTTTCGTTGTTATTGGGCATCGCAGAGCGATTGTTTATGTGGTATATGTTTTGGAAATTTGATTTCTAGTTTGTGTTTGATGATTTGATTTAAGAATTTGATGGTGGTTTAGAGACGACTTAGTACCATCCACTCTACCATGTTAAAATATGAATGTTTCGATTATAGGATTATACAGTGTTACACAAGTCGATTATAGGGTATATGACGGATTGTGATGTTTCTGGCTTTTTGATAAATAAAAGAGATTGTGACATTGTCTGTACAGTTTCAAGGAAAGGGATGTTTTGTTTTCCTTGAAAAGCATGGTCCATATTTAGGTGGCCGGTATTGACTTGTCTCGACTTATCAAGTGGTGCAAATTGAATCAATATTTATGAGTATTGTCAGTAGCGTTTATGCTAATAACTCTTCTACAAAGAAGCAGTTTATTGTTTAATTGTCACATGATTGATGTGTAAATGAAGTTGGGGGATTTGCATTTGAGTTTTTTAATCATTTTCTTGTTGCTCGGTCCCATACCTCTCAAGTCTTCCATTGAGGATCCCACTTACATGGTTGTTATTTTAGTTGAGAGAGAGAGAGACATTGAAGAACCCTCAAATTTAGTTGGGGGACAATCTTGTGTAGCCACCCTATAATGTATTTCGATGATATGAACTGTCTATCTTTTAGGTACTCCTTCAAAAATATCTCTACAAAAAATCACTTGAATTCGAAACCCATTTGACTACTCGATTAATGGTTGTTATTCTAGTCTTTTCTTGAAGCACCGAGTTTGTCAATTTTGTTGGTCACAACTAGATGTCTTAATTTCCAATTTGTCTAATTTTTTGCAAAGATGATATATGAATAAAGACTTGAAAAATTGACTATTTAGATTATCTTTTGCTTCATGGAAGTTTAGCTAACAACACAGTGAATGTTTAGTTTTCTTTCTTTCTTTTCTCAATCTGTTTTGTTAGTTTTATTTACTTTTTTATATTCTAAGTGGCTTTTGAATGTTTAGGGGAAGAGGATTGAGGTAACCTTATTTTAGGAGTTCTCTTGAAAATTTCAACTGCAACCATACTTCCTAGTTTAGGGAGTCATATAAATGCTTTAATTCTTTTTTAGTCTAGTTCTTGGCTAATTTTTTTTGGCAATTTAGTTCTTGATTTTACAATTTAAAAAAAAAGTCAACGTTAAATCAATATTTTAAATATTTTATAATAAAACAACATTAAATATAGGGAGCCACTAGCTGTAGCAGTTTTCTCTTTTCTCGTAAATTGAAAAAACATAACTCCATCTATACTCCATATCCATCTTTCCAAAATAGAGAGTCTCTAGAGGTCTAAAGATGTGGTTTAGGGAGTCCATTGTAGATGCTTTATTCAACTACAACATGTGTAGCTGCTTTGGCGCCTTTAAAGAATTAACTTATTTTAATTTTTAGTTGACATAAATTCTTATTATTTGCAATATTGGAAACTTGAACTTTGAAGTTAGATTTGAAGACAATAAATATGCTAAAATTCCATGTTTTATCATTCTTTGTGCATTAGTAAAATTATTAAAGTTCAGTCTTTCATGCTTGAATGTTGACTAATCATATTTTAGGTGTTTAATTGTTAATTGCATCTGTCATTATGTGTTGATTGCTGAGATTTGTATTGTTATTGCTTGTGGTTATTAAAAATTAGAAAATGTTTCCTAAAAACAACTCTCTAGATAAATACTTTCTTTAAAAAAAACTAATAATGTGCCTTTCTGGAAACAGTTTATACTTTCTCCTCGGGCTTTATAAAACGGACAATCAGCCCTGGTCATAATTACAAACGTAAAGCTAAAAGAAAAGAACAAAGTAATTGGAATCTGTGAGA
This sequence comes from Prunus avium, assembly GCF_965620075.1. Taxonomy (NCBI): domain Eukaryota; kingdom Viridiplantae; phylum Streptophyta; class Magnoliopsida; order Rosales; family Rosaceae; genus Prunus; species Prunus avium. Next base: position 17,962,168 of record NC_142284.1, on the reverse strand, counting down.
GTGCATGAAACAAACCCAGGGGGCTTAACAATAATGGAAAACCAGAAGCACCTTCAGCCTTTCTTCTTCATTCTGTCGTTGGCCATGCTTGGGAATATCCCGCTTTCAATGGCGAAGGAAGTGATACAAATACCAGTAGGAGTAGTTCTTGATTTGAATTCCTCAGTGGGAGCAATTGCAAACAGCTGCATGACCACGGCACTCTCAGATTTTTATGCTAAGCATGCTCATTATCAAACAAGGCTTGATCTTCCCACCCGGGATTCAGCGGATGATATTGTTACTGCAGCATCTGAAGGTGGATTAGACACTACCTTCTTTCCAGCTATATATTTTTGGCCACACACACATACACTCAACCTTTTGATCTTAGCTAATTAATTTAATTCATTCAACATTTGTCTGTTGAATTCATGCAGCCTGGTATATGATGAAGAAAGAAAAAGTGCAGGCCATCATTGGACCTCAAAGGTCAGCAGAAGCAAAGTTTGTGATGGAGCTTGGCAGAAAGGCTAAGGTTCCCATCATTTCATTCTCTGCCACCAGTCCCTCTCTTTCTCCATCTCGTAGCCCATTTTTTGTCCGGACAGCCTTTGATGACTCTGCTCAAGTAAAAGCCATAGCTGCCATCATTGAAGCTTATAGCTGGTTGGAAGTTGTTCTCGTCTATGAAGACACTGATTATGGCAATGGTTTAATTCAGTATCTGGTGGACGCTATCCAGGAGGTTGGTGCTCGAGTACCTTACAGAAGTGTCATTCCTCCATCTTCTAATGATGCTGAAATTAGAAGGGAGCTTCGCAGGTTAAACTCAACTTCAACAAGAATATTTCTGGTGCATATGACTGCCTCCCTTGGGTCCAAACTCTTCATACTAGCAAAGAAGATAGGTATGATGAGCGAAGGGTATGCATGGATTGTTACAGAAGGGCTATCAACTTTGTTAGATCCTGTGAGTTTGGAAGCCATGGATTCAATGGAAGGTGTGTTGGGAGTAAGGCCACATATACCAATGACAAAATGTCTTGAAGACTTCATGATAAGATGGAAAAAACCAAACAAGATGACTGCAGGCCTAAACCTCTTTGGATTATGGGAAGAATCCTTGATGAATTAAAAAAGAATGAAGTCGATGAAACCATGCACGGGGGGCCTGTTTAAGGCCATAGAGTGCCTTGTGGAGTTTGCAGACATATTTGGAGCGAAGAGGGTCAGCAAAACCTGGGGGCTGCTTCATATAAACCTCCTCCTGTAAGATGCCATTCAGAAAGGCATTACGAACATCAAGTTGTTGCAAGGGCCAATTCCTGGAAAGAGCAATAGTTAAGATAGTGCGAATAGTAGCTGGCTTGACAACAGGACTAAATGTTTCATCATAGTCAAGGCCCTCCATTTGATTAAAGCCCTTGGCAACTAAGCGTGCCTTGTGTCTTTCAATAGTGCCATCGGCTTTTCGCTTGACTTTGAAAACCCATTTACAGCCCACGACGTTCATGGTTGGTGTAGGAGGAACGAGGGACCAAGTTTGGTTCTTCATAAGGGCTGTATATTCTTCGTGCATCGCTGCCTGCCAGTGAGGGAATTTAGAGGCTTGAGTATAACTTGTAGGCTCAATTGAGAGAGGATCCGTAAGAGTTGCAGTTAAGGCATGGGGAAGAGGATGGCGTGTGGAGTTGTAGACAAGATTATGAAGGCTGCGGAACCCACGTGGTGGTGGTGTAGTGGCTGGAGTTGTCGGAGATGACTCGATTTCTATTGAAGGAGGGGAAGTGCTTGCAGATTGATGAAGAGGATGGTCGGATGGAGATGAAGACAGAGTAGAGAGCGGAAGAGGTGTTGCTGGTGGTGAGAGCTGGTTGTCCGTAGCAAGGTTAGAAGGAGGTGGAGTAGTTGGGGGAGCTGGAGATAAAGGAACATGAGGAGGCTCCAATAACGTGGGTGCAAGAGGTATTGACCTGGAATCATGAGAGGACTTGGATAGAATATTAGTGTAAGAAAAATCAGATTCATCAAAAGTAACATTCCTTGAAATATACACTCGCCTAGAGATTGGTTCAAAGCACTTGTACCCCTTGTAGTGATTGTCATACCCGAGAAAAATACACTTAATAGACTTGGAGGAAAGTTTATGCTTGTTGTATGGCACTAAGTGTGGAAAACATGTACAACCAAAAGACTTGAGAAACCGGTAGTCAGGTGGGCGTTGGAACAACTTCTCATAGGGTGAAACTTGACCAAGTTGTGTAGTTGGTAACCTGTTGATAAGAAAGACAGCAGTGGAAAAAGCTTCGAGCCAAAAACTCGAAGGTAAGTGTGATTGGGACAACAGGCAAAGTCCCATTTCAACAATATGTCTATGCTTACGCTCAACAATTCCATTTTGTTCTGGTGTGTAAGGGCATGAAATGTGATGTGTGATGCCGTGTTCATGAAGAAAATTAAGGAATAAACGATTAGTGAATTCCCCACCACCATCAATTTGTATGGTTTTAATAGAATGGTTGTGTTGTTTTTCCACCAATCTTTTAAAGAAGACAAACGTTGTAAGCACATCGGATTTCTTTGCTAAAGGATAAAACCACACAAATCGAGTGTATTCATCAACAATAGATAAATAATAACGATAACCAAAATTTGAGGAGACTGGGGCTGGTCCCCATAAATCTAGATGAAGTACTGCAAGGGGTTCATGAGCATAAAAAGTACGATTGGAAAAGGGAAGTCTACATGATTTTCCCAAAGGGCAAATATGACAAGCCTTATGAGAATCAACCTTACCACTAACAGGCAAGTGAAATTTATTAAGTAAAATACGAAAAACATCATGAGACGGATGGCCAAGTCTTGTATGCCAAATATCTTGGGTAGTCCTTTCACCATAAAAGACTAGCTTCCCTGAGATTATAGGATCTGCTTGAATATGGTACAAGTCGCCAGAGCTACTGCCAGTGAGTAATGTCCTCCCCGTCATATTGTCCTTTACATGAAAACCATTAGCATGCATCTCAAAATAGCAATTATTATCCTTAGAAAAACGGTGTATAGACAATAGATTCTTTCGGATAGCGGGAACACATAGAACATTAGTAAGTTTCAAAGGACCAATATTAGTTTGACCAATATGACTTATTGAGAGACGAGTGCCATTACCTACAATAATGGAATCATTACCTGTATATGGCTTCACAAAGGGGAGTTGAGAAGGACTAGACACCATATGATGGGTTGCCCCGGAGTCAACACACCAACTTGTGTTAGTAGGAACAGATGGTGAAGGGATATTGGAGGTGTTGGACTCTGCCATGTAGGCGTAATTACCACGATCAGGACATACACGTGAAGTGTGGCCTTGCCGGTTGCACATCTGACAGGTTTCTTGAAACTGAAAAGGAGGTTGATATGGTGGTGTTGGGAGCAGTGGTGGACGTCCATCATGTGAAGGCATTGATGATCTAGTATCTGTTAGAAATTGAGGACGACGGTGATCACGACTATTTTGCCAGCCGTTGTCGCGAGTGAAGGTCCCGCCATTATGGTAGTTGGAATTCCAGTTAGGAGAACGACCTGAATTTCTTCCATTATGCCAACCGCGACCTCGACCTCGTCCTCTTCCAAAGTTTTGAGACCGGGTTTGAGAATGGGTGTGGTGAGTGGTGCCTTGGGCTCGGTTCTGAGTGGCCTGATCATTGGTACTGCGATCAGAGGTGAGTGCTACACTTTGTGATAAGGAGAGGGAAGACATCCTCTTCAGCAACTGTTCTTCCTGTATTAACAAATCATAAAATTCATCAAAGGTTAGAGAGGGTCGAAGATGAAGGGAGGTAGTAAATTCTTTGTATTCATGGCCTAGGCCATCGAGTATATAATTAATAAGTTCGCCATCAGAAATTAAGGTGCCAGCTGCAGTGACAGAATCAAAGAGAGACTTGGCGTGGATCAAATAATCAGCAACTGACTTTTCTGGATCCTTTTTGAGGGTGCGTATCTGATCTCGCAGGGTACGAATATAAGTTTTGGACAAGGGTGACAGTCGTTTCTCAAGCAGCGTCCATGCCTCATATGCTGTAGAACATGGAATCAGAAGGGTCTTAATAGAAGATGAAGCCGTGGCCTTGATCCAACTTAAGACTAGTTTGTCTTTTGAATAGGCTGGATTGAGAGAACCATCGGGAAGTTTCTTCTGAGGATGGGTTTCTGTCTTAATCACATCTTCCAGATCATGTAATTCTAGTACATCTTCAAACTGAGATTTCCAACAGAGAAAATTATTACGATCCATTGGTGTTGTAAACAAGTGAGCGATATTGAAAGAAGTTGGAATAGAAGATGGTGTGGTGGTCATGGTATTTTGAAAAGTAGTCTGAGAGACAGAAGAAGAGTTTATAGGAGAGGAAGAGTTTGTCATTAGGATCGAAAAGGGGTTGCTAGCCTCTGCGAGGCTCTGATACCATGTAGAGAAATAACTAGGGTTTAGAGAAGAATAAGAAGTAGAATAGAAAGAACACCCCACGATGAGTATTCTGGTTGTATTGGATTTCTTTTATATGCTATACAGTTGACTTTGTACATGAGTATAAACAGAGTAAATTATACAAACGGTAAAACATAAAATAGGCAGTTCCAAGATTATAGGGATTGATTGAGATAATGAAGCAATCACACTTGAATGGCTACAGACTGCCGTGACTTGTGGGGAGTGCCTTGCATATTCATTGGCTGATGGGTAGGATGCTCTTCAATGGGCGTATGATACAGTTTGGGCACTGGCAATGGCGGTGGAGAAAGTGGGAACAACAAGTTCTAGGTCTATGAAACAAAACACAAGCTTGGAAACCAGGAACATGGGTAAAAATCTTCTTGAAACAATCCTAAGTTCAAAATTTCAAAGCCTAAGTGGGAATTTCCAGTTGGTCAAGGGACAGTTAGAACCTTCAACCTTTGAGATATTCAATGTGATTGGCAGTAAAGAAAGGATTATTGGATATTGGATTGACCAACAAAAAGGGCTGTCAAGGCAGCTCAAGTATGATAATAGTGAAGCAGAAAAATCTGATGTAAAGAGAAGACTCAAGCAACCAATTTGGCCAGGGGACACTACAGACCAACCTGCAACAAAGAAACTCAGGATTGGAGTTCCAATGAAAGAAGGTTTTAATGAATTCATAAAAGTGGAAAACAAAAATATATCGGGATTTGCTGCTGATGTCTTCTTTGCTGCACTGCCTAAACTACCATTTCCGCTTCCCCATGACTTCTTATGCTTCAATGGGACATATGATGAACTTCTTTACGGAATCAAAGCAACGGTAAGTTTTATTTTACAGGTTAAATTAATGGTCATCCTCTCTTTCTCTCTATCTCCTTCTCTAATGTACTTTTCAATTGGTGATTTAAAATGCAGAAGTATGATGCTGTGGTGGGAGACACAACAATTGTAGCTAATCGCTCATTGTATGTAGATTTTACATTGCCGTATTCAGAGTCAGGAGTGTCAATGGTAGTTTTGGTGGAAAATAATGAAAGAGGCAATATTTGGATTTTTTTGAAGCCGTTAAGTTTGGATCTTTGGCTGACAACTGGGGCAGCCTTCATATTTACAGGTTTTGTGATATGGGTTCTTGAACACCGGGTAAACTCTGAGTTTAGAGGTCCACCACAACAACAACTTGGCATGATATTCTGGTTCTCCTTTTCAACTCTTGTCTTTGCTCATAGTAAGTTCTCTTCTCCTTATACCAAAGCATTTGTTTTCTTCAAAATTCTCAATGAAGCTTGTAGTCTAATTAATAATGCTTTTTTAATGCTATAGGGGAGAAAGTGGTGAACAATTGGTCAAGATTAGTGCTCATAATTTGGGTTTTTGTGGTCCTTATCCTGACACAGAGTTACACTGCAAGTTTAGCCTCAATGTTAACAGTGCAGAGATTGCAGCCTGTATTTACTGATATAAGAGAGATCAAAAGGAATGGTTATAATATAGGATATCAAAAGAATTCATTTATTAAAGGGTTTCTAATGGACAATTTAAGGTTTGAAGAATCCAAGTTGAAACCTTATGTAACTGTGGGAGCAAATTTCCTCCCACGAGAATATTCCGTTGAAAGATTCCCCTTTCTTCTTCGCCGCCTCCTTCTCCCTGCAAAATAAAATGGATAAGAGGACCACACCCGGGGGGTGTTGGCCAAAGGCCCTCCGATGCCTAAGTTAGTTCAATTGATTTAGGGAAAAATCAATAGCTAAATAGGGTACGGAGATATATATGTGTGGTGAAAACCGGGCGGCCGGAGCCTTATGTAAAAGAGAGAGAGAGAGAGAGAGAGAGAGAGAGAGAGAGAGAGAGAGAGAGAGGAGTTGGCTAGGATTTGTGAAGGGAAGAGCTCTCTAGAGTTTTAGTAGAAATTCTGACGTACCTCATCCTTGTGCGTGGCCAAGTATTTATAGGGGGCCTTGGTGTGGTTGGTGAGGTAGGTGAGGTTGGTACATTTATGGATTTGATTAATTAGGGAATTAATCAAATCCCTAATTGTGGTAGGTGAGGTTGGTGGAGTTGGTGTATTTAGGGATTTGATAATTAGGGAATTAATCAAATCCCTAATGGTGGTAGGTAGGTTAATTTCCAACATAATTAGGTAATTCCTCATTTAATTGGATAACCCCCAATTAAATTGAGTAACTCCTAATTAGGTTTAGAAATTCCCAATTAGGTCAAATTATCCCCAAATGGAAGGAATTAGGGTTCTGATTTAATTTGGTTCCCACAAATGCCCCCCAGCTTCTGCATGGCGCGTGGTGGCATGTAGGAGATGTAGATCGTCTGTTGGGCTGTCCAGTTGTAACTGGGCTTTCTTCTTGGATTTGGGCTCCTCAGTGGAGGAAGTTGGTGGTCTGCCCCCAGCCTAGGATGTTGAGAGATGGGAGTAGAATTGTCCATACTCTGATGATCTGCTAGTTGGGCAGGAGAAGTGTTCTGCCAGTCTCCCCTCCTGGGTGTAGACAACAAGAAGGTTGGCGCTATGCGAGACACTCGGGACGTTCTGCTCAAGCCTCCTACTAACAAGCTCGGAAATCGTGATCTGCTCCATGAATTAGTCCACTCGCGAACTAGTTCGCCTGCCGAGAAGCAAAGAGATGATATTCCTGTCCGAAGTTCGAGTCACCTGCACCAGTCAAAGGATGGAGATCGAAGCGGGAGGTCTGCTCATGGCTCAGTTGTTGAGACACGGGCAGTCAAGAGTGGAGTTGATTCTGCCTCATGGACTTCTTTGGAGGCGAGGTTGGCAGAGGCTAAGAAGATGAGAGAGTCATCTGCCCGAGCGAAGGGTTCTTCTGCAACGTCAGTTGTTGGTCCCAAGGTTGACAAGCCCAACCCCACAGGAGGTGCATGCGTGTCTGATCTGCTCAAGACGAACTTTCTGTCAAGCCCGTTCACTTGTGCTGAATTGGTTAACCACGTCCGCCAGGCCGGCGAACTTGGCACCCTCTCGAGTCTTTCCTTGGAAAAACAAAGGGAAGCGACACTCTATTTGCTTAAAAAATGATTAGTTTTTGCTGCTGAAAATATATGAAACTCGTCTGCTGTTGCCCCCTCTTCTGCTGGTGACTTGGTTAGTCGAAAAGATGCCTACTTCCGTCTTGAGCGCAAGAATGCTGACGTCTCATTTGGTTATGACAAGCTTCTTGCTAAGTTTGGCGCCTATAACAAGTCTGCATTAGAGATGGAGACATTGAGGTGCTCTGCCCTGACTTGTCCCATGTGCAAGGAGGAACTGAAGAGCAGGTAGCTGGAGCGGATGCGGCTGAGGAGGATGTAATGGCAGATGTCGTGGAGCAGGCAGGTGGAGCTGCTAAAGGCATGGCTGGTCAGGCGGATGCAGAAGAGACTGCAGATCAAGGACCTCCCGCCAACGTATCGGAGTAGATGAAGATTTCTTTATTTCTTTTCAGCTTTTGTAGTCTGCTTTCTTGTTTAGAATAATTGGTCTTATTCGACCATCATCCTTTTGTTGAATTTGGCCGGTTGGTCTGTATTTTGATGGCGCATCTCCCTTTGGAGATTTCTGAGTGCCGAGGTCACCCTTGGGGGGCTTCGGGCGTGTTCTACATATCCCGTAGGATGTTTTCACTTAGAAAATTGGCGAGGGCCAGGGTCCCCCTTGAAGGACTCCGGGCGTGTTCTGCATATCCCGTAGGATGCTTTCCCTTAGGAAATTGGCGAGAGCTAGGGTCCCCCTTGAGGGACTCCGGGCGTGTTCTGCATATCCCGTAGGATGCTTTTCCCTTAGGAAATTGGCGAGAGCCAGGGTCCCCCTTGAGGGACTCCGGGTGTATTCTGCATATCCCGTAGGATGTTTTGGTCGTTGTCCTGCATCTCCCGAAGGACGCTGCTTATGGACAACTATATGACTATCCTGCCTCCCTTAGGAAACGGATAGGAACCTGGATATTTCCCGCAGGAGGCATGGAGACCTCCTTTTAAGAAATTCCTGGCGCGCCCTGCGTCTCCCTTAGGACACTTTTTTGCGGGCTGCGTCTCCCGAAGGACGCTTCTGGTCGTCGCCCTGCGTCTCCCGAAGGACGCTGCTTATGGGCAACTTATGTGACTATCCTGCCTCCCTTAGGAAACGGATAGGAACCTGGATACTTCCCGCAGGAGGCATGGAGACCTCCTTTTAAGAAATTCCTGGCGCACCCTGCGTCTCCCTTAGGACGCTTTTTTGCGGGCTGCGTCTCCCGAAGGACGCTTCTGGTCGTCGCCCTGCGTCTCCCGAAGGACGCTGCTTATGGGCAACTTATATGGAGATGTTCTGGAATGAGTAAGCAGATGTGACACTCGAGAATGGAGATAACTGAATACAAAAACCAGAAACTTCTAACGGTTGCTTCTCTTCTTCAGAGGTGTGCATGGCTCAATCATCTGCTTGGGACTGAGCAGTCAGGAGGAAGTGTCATGGATAATATTTTTGGAGATGGTAGGCATTCCATTGTCGTGGAATTTCCTTCCCTTCCATGGTGTCCAGTGTGTAGCTTCCTCTGCCTCCAATCCGGCTGATTACGTAAGGGCCTTCCCAGTTAGGATTCATCTTTTTTGACCCTTGCCTCGGTGCAGTGATGAAAGCTTTTCTTAATACGAGATCGCCTGGTTGAAACTGTCTGATCTTTGACCTTTTGTCGTAGTAAGACTTCAACTGTTGTTGATAGGCAGCAACCCAGACAGTAGTTTTCTCTCATTCGCCTTCAAGCAAGTCGAGGTTGAGCCTCATCTGCTCAGAGTTCTGATCAACACTGCCCACCTCAAGGCTCAAGGAGGGGACAGTGATGTGAGGAGGGATGACCGCTTCCGTCCCATAGGCGAGGGAGAATGGAGTTTCGCCAGTCGATCTTCGTTTGGTGGTGCGATAAGCCCATAGTACTCCGGGGAGTTCATCTACCCATTTCCCTTCGGCGCCTTCTAGCCTTTTCTTCAAGCAGTCCAATATGACTTTGTTAGATGCCTCGGCCTGTCCGTTTCCTTGTGGATACCTCGGGGTGGACAGGTTTTGTTTGATCTTGTATTTTGCGAAGAAGGCGGTGATGTGCTTGCCGATGAATTGTGAGCCATTGTCGGTTACTAGTGACTGTGGGCAGCCAAACTGGCAGATGATGTTTCTCCAAATGAATCGTTCTACATCGGTTTCTTTGGTAGAGGCTAGAGCTTCGGCCTCAATCCATTTAGTAAAGTAGTCGGTGGCAACGATCATCATGTCTTTCTTGGCAGGCGCTGGTGGCAAGGGACCCACTAGGTCAATGGCCCATTGCATGAATGGCCAGGGACTGTTTTGCGGATGGTAGACTTCGGCAGGCAAGTTAGGAATTGGCTTGTATCGCTGGCAGCGATCACATTTCTTGACATATTCGGTGGAGTCGTGGCGCATGGTAGGCCAGAAGTAGCCTATATTTAGAGCCTTCTGGGCGAGTGATCTGCCCCCAGAGTGATTGCCACATTCGCCGTCGTGAATTTTACATAGAACCTCAAGTGTTTGAGGATACTTTATGCAGGTGAGATGAGGGCCGGAGTATGATCTGCGGATGAGCTTGTTGCCGTGTATGTAGTACCTCGCGGCCTTCTGCTGGTCCTTTCTGGCTTCGGTCTTGTCCGTTGGCAGATTTCCATTCATCAAGTAGTCGATGATGGGGTCTTGCTAGCTGGGGTCCTCGTTGATCTGCATTGTGTTGACTGGCTCTATTTCTTCGATGCTTGGTCGGTCAAGGTGTTCGACTGGGATGGAGCGTCTGAACTGGGTATCCAGCGCTGATCCTAAGCTTGCCAGAGCATCTGCATGCGCGTTCTCTGCCCGTGGTACCTGTTGGATGGTGAAGGTTGGAAACGCCTTCAATAGCTCTTGGACTTTGTCAAGGTACAAGATCATCCTTGGGTGCTTCGCCATGTATTCACCTGACGCTTGACTCGTGATCAACTGGGAATCCGAGTAGATGGCTAGCTTCTTGATTGCTAGCTCCTTCGCCAAGCGCAGGCCAGCGAGTAATGCCTCATATTCTGCCTCGTTGTTCGAGGCTGGGAAACCAAGCGTGATGGCTTGCTCCACTAGGGTTCCATCTGGGGTGATGATGACGACACCTGCTCCTGCTCCTTTTTGGTTTGACGCTCCGTCTACACGTAATTGCCACATGTCTATAGGTTGGCCAGGTTCGGCAGAGGTACCATCTGCTTTTGACCTTTCCTTTTTACTGTTGACCAGTTTTTCTTCATCGGCTGATGGGGTGAATTCTGCCACAAAGTCTGCTAAGGCCTGGGCTTTTATTGCGGTTTTTGGCCGATAGAGGAGGTCATACTGGCTTAGTTCTATAGCCCACTTCATGAGTCGTTGAGAAGCATCAGGGCTATGGAGGATTGATCTCAAAGGAGAGTCAGTCATGACGATGACTCGATGAGCTTGATAGTAAGGTCGCAACTTTCTTGCGGAAACTACAAGGGCCAAAATGAGCTTTTCCAATTTCGGATAGCGAGTCTCTGCATCGAGGAGAGCTTTTGAAGTGTAGAATACCGGATGTTGGGCCCCCAGTTCTTCTCGGATGAGAGCTGAGCTGACGGCTGAGTTGGACACTGCCAGGTACACAAACAAGTCCTTACCAGGAACTGGTTTTGAGAGCAGGGGAGGTGAAGTGAGGTAAGTCTTTAGATTTTGGAAAGCTATTTCGCACTCCTCATCCCATTTGTCTCTTTGCCCTTTCTTCAAGGCTTTGAAGAATGGTCTGCACTTGTCGGTAGATCTAGAGAGGAATCAGTTGAGGGCCGCTGCTCTGCCTGTCAGACTTTGTATTTCCTTCATTGTGGAAGGTGACTTCATCTCGAGAATAGCCTTAATTTGGCGTGGATGTGCCTCGATGCCTCGTTGTGTGACTAGGTATCCCAGGAATCGGCCGGACGATACCCCAAACGTGCATTTACTTGGATTCAGCTTCATGCGATATTGGCGGAGCAGGTTGAATGCCTCAGCGAGGTTTTTGATGTGATCTGCACGCTTAGGAGCTTTGACCAGCATGTCGTCCACGTAGACCTCCATTGTTTTGCCGATCTGTTTCTTGAAGATTTTATTCACAAGTCTTTGGTAGGTTGCTCCGGCATTCTTTAGACCAAAAGGCATAACCTTGTAGCAGTAGGTCCCTCTCTCGATGATGAAAGAGGTTTTTGCCCTGTCATCCTCGTGCATCAGGATTTGATTATAACCAGAGTAGGCGTCCATGAAGCTGAGCAACTCATTGCCGGAGGTGGAATCCACGAGTTGGTCAATTCTCGGCAACGGGAAGTTGTCTTTAGGGCATGCCTTGTTGAGGTCGGTGTAATCGACGCAAACTCTCCATTTCCCCTTTTCTTGTTTTGCCACCAGAACAACGTTGGCCAGCCACTCTGAGTAGGAGACTTCTTCGATGAAGCCGGCGGCTAGGAGTTTGTCGATCTCGGCTTCAATGATTGCGACCCTCTCGGGAGCGAAGTTGCGTCTCTTCTGCGCCACTGGCTTGCTAGCAGGGTTGACGTGGAGCCGGTGGCAGATAATGTTTGGGTCGATGCCAGGCATGTCAGATGGCGACCATGCAAACATGTCTTTGTTATTCTGGAGGAAGGTGGTCAGCTCCACCTTCTCGTCTGGGCTTAGGCGCGAGCCGATCCGCGCTTTTTTGTCTGGCTGGTCAGGATCCAAGGGTATTAGCTCAACGTCCTCTTCGGGTTTCCATCCTTCTTCTGGGGAGATCTCTGGATAGATTCCCTCGGCTTGGTCCTGACCCTTTAATTGCTATAAAGGAGTGATATTCGCTTGTCCAACTGCCTGATTCACAGGGAGGAACTGTGTTATCTTGCCTTTCTTCAGCCCTTGAGCCGAACATTTCCTCGCCATTGCCTGGTCGCTGTTGATCTGGCCGACACCGCCCCCAGGAATTGGGTAGCGAATTTTCTGATGTGTGGCAGAGGTGATGGCGTTGATTTTGCCAATCCATGGTCTGCCCAGGATGCCATTGTAGGGTGAGACTTCATCAATGACCATGAATGTTTGTGAGCTTATTACAGGTGGGGAATAGACGTCAAGGTCTATTGTGCCCACAGTAACTGTTGTTGCACCATTAAAGCCAGTCAGCGATCTGGCTGTTTTGTTGATCTTTGCTTCCAAGCCCATCTGTTGAATGACTGCCAGTTGCAAGATATTAGCTGCGCTGCCCTCATCTGCATGGATTCGGTCGACCATGGCTTGAGCGATTTGAATGCTAATAACAAGGGCGTCGTTATGTGGCATGTCGAGACCGATCAGGTCTTTCTTCTGGAAGTCGATCACAGGGTCGTCTTCTGCTGGTAGAAGGTCGGTCGTGATTTGGGAGATCATAGTGGCCTGTTTGATCTTCCTCTTCTTTTCTTTGCTTGTCAATCCAGACTCCTCAGAGTCGGCCAGGATTGTGTTAATTCTTATGAATTTCTGAGGTGGTTCCTTGGCGGTGTCACGGTTTTCAATTTGCTGGATGGCCTGCTTTGCAATGAATTCCGTGCAGTGACCTTCTCTCACTAGTTCTTCAAGATGCGTCTTCCAGGCAAAGCAGTTGTTTGTAGTGTGCCCGTTCGTCCCATGAAAGGCACAGTATTTCCTGGTATCCCTCTTGTCTGGATCTCCTCTCAAGGGTGGTGGTCTTTTTACCCAAGGTTTGTCTTTCACTTGGGCTAAGATTTGATGTATGGGGATGGAGAACTTTGTGTAGTTCTCTCCTGCCATAGCGTCCCCTTGTGGGTGTGACCTGCGTTTGTCCTTGTTTTTGTTGTTAAACCCATCGCTTCTTTGGCCTGCCCGTTTAGACGGCTGATCTTCCTGCTTAGTAGATTTCTTTGCGGCGATTCGATCATCATCCTAGAGCGCATAGCGTTCCGTGGTCGCGAAGACCTCTGCCAGAGTTTGGCTGGGAGCGATAGCCAGCTCGCGGTATAAGTCGTGTTCAACTGGAAGGCCTTTCTTGAAAGCAGAGGACGCAATTCGGTCGTCACACCCTACGATGTTGGCCTTTTCTGCTTTGAATCTCTTGATGTAGTCTCGAAGGGATTCGTCGGATTTCTTGCGTAGGTTGAACAGATGATCCGGGTTCTTCTTAATCATCCGGTAAGAGGTGTACTCTTTAGTGAAGACGTAAGTCAGCTCCTTGAAGCTGTCGATTGACCCGGATGGTAGAGTGTGGAACCAGTCTTGGGCTGCTCCTCGCAAGGTCATTACAAACACCTTGCACATCAATGCGTCGTCGGTCTTGTGAAGGATCATGACATTTTTGAAGTATTTTAGGTGACTTTCGGGATCGGAGTCCCCTTTGAAGTGGGTAAACGAAGGCGTCGAGAATCGCTTCGGGGGAGCAGCCCGCTCAATCTCGGCAGTGAAAGGCGTGGAGTTTGCCTGGTCTATCTCCTTGCGTAGTGCATCTTCGAAGTTCCCGCCAGTCCTCAAGTCTCGAAGTCGGTCATTCACAAGCTTCTCAACGTCTTCCGCACGCATTGCTAGTTGGTTACGTTGGCGACCCTCGCGATTTAGGCGACGCTGATTAACTTCCTCATTGACTCGCAAGGTTCGATTTTCTCGGCTGTGTTGCCTGGGCGGCGTGTTGGTGGACTGCGCCTGCGAAGGGTTTTCTGTAGCTTGTCGATGAGAATCGACTCTTCGAGATTGAGCAACGGAGCGCCTTTCCTCGTGATCCACATTGCGAAAGTTATCAGGTTGACGTCCCTGGGAACCTAGCCTTTCATGAATGTTCCTCTGTGAGTGGTCAGCGGAGCGCCTTTCTTCACGATCCATATTGCGATGTGTGTCAGGTTGACGACCCTGGGAGCCTAACCTTTGAAGAACATTTCCCTGCGGGCCCAGTCGAGCGCGGATGTCAGGCTGTGGGCCCAACCTTTCACGCACATTGCTCTGAGTGTGGCTTTCGGATGCTTGTGACATGTTGGCAAACTGATCACGTTGTTGTCCCTCTCCTTGTCTGCTTGCTCCTGCTCGACCTGCTTGGTATCCATCGAGCTGCCTATCGGCGCGTTCGTCCATCCTTCTCTCTTCGCCCAGTGGTCCAAGGCCAAGATTTTGAGCCAGATTGATTTGGTTGAGGAGCTGCCTCATCAAATTGCTTTGGTCGTCCATTCTCTGAGCTAGTTGGTCAACTCTCATATTGAGGTCTGCTTGACTTCGTGGATCGGGAGGAGAGAAGTGTGTGGAGCCCAACTGCATACGGGCTAGGGTTTCATGGGAGGTGTGCGCATGAGCGTGTGTCGAGCGTGGAGGCAATGGAGGGAATGCTTGAAGTTGTTCCAAGATTGGGCCTAAGTCGGCGGTGGTAATGAGCCCACCTTGATGGGAGGTTCCACCATGCTCGGCGGTGGTGCCATGAGGGTGGCTAGATCCGGCCACGGGGCCTTGGATGACGGCAGTGGCCGGCGCGGTGGTGAGAGGTGGTGGTGCCACCATGTCGATCGCGGGATCATGGGTGGAGTGGCTATGAGCCGTCGCGGATTTTGCCATCGCGGCGGTTTTGCCTCTCGTCTTCTTGCTTCCAACCATGGTTGTTTGGAAGGCTTTGGTGAATTGGAAAAGTGTGGAAAATGGATTTAGAGCACGCTTTGAGTATAACTCGTGCTCTCAATGAAAGCACCAATTTGTGGGATCAAATTTCCTCCCATGAGAATATTCCGTTGAAAGATTCCCCTTTCTTCTTCGCCGCCTCCTTCTCCCTGCAAAATAAATTGGATAAGAGGACCACACCCGGGGGGTGTTGGCCAAAGGCCCTCCGATGCCTAAGTTAGTTCAATTGATTTAGGGAAAAATCAATAGCTAAATAGAGTACGGAGATATATATGTGTGGTGAAAACCGGGCGGCCGGAGCCTTATGTAAAAGAGAGAGAGAGAGAGAGAGAGAGAGAGAGAGAGAGAGAGAGGAGTTGGCTAGGATTTGTGAAGGGAAGAGCTCTCTAGAGTTTTAGTAGAAATTCTGACGTACCTCATCCTTGTGCGTGGCCAAGTATTTATAGGGGGCCTTGGTGTGGTTGGTGAGGTAGGTGAGGTTGGTACATTTATGGATTTGATTAATTAGGGAATTAATCAAATCCCTAATTGTGGTAGGTGAGGTTGGTGGAGTTGGTGTATTTAGGGATTTGATAATTAGGGAATTAATCAAATCCCTAATGGTGGTAGGTAGGTTAATTTCCAACATAATTAGGTAATTCCTCATTTAATTGGATAACCCCCAATTAAATTGAGTAACTCCTAATTAGGTTTAGAAATTCCCAATTAGGTCAAATTATCCCCAAATGGAAGGAATTAGGGTTCTGATTTAATTTGGTTCCCACAGTAACCATTGAGGAGTATAACCATGCACTATCCAGAGGAACCAACAATGGTGGAGTTGCTGCAATTTTCGATGAAATCCCTTACCTTAAACTGTTCATTGCAAAGAATTGTTCCAAGTACACCATGGTTGGACCAACCTACAAAACTGATGGATTCGGCTTTGTGAGTTCTCTGTCTTAATTTTCTTTGATTGAATTGTTATATATCCATAAAAACCAGAGTGTACAGTGCTGCAACAATGGTTCCATTTCTTATATCCATATGCTAAATTTTTTTTTTTTTTTTTTGCCTTCTAATACATCAGGCCTTCCCAAGAGGGTCTCCTCTAGTCTCCTACATGTCAAGGGTAATCTTGAATGTCACTCAACATAAAGATACGATGGATTCAATTGAGCGGAATTACTTCACAAACCAAACCAGCTGTGATGATCAAAGTGCCAAAATTTCTTCAGATGGTCGAAGCCTTCACGTGTCCAGCTTCGGGGGACTCTTCATCATCGCAGGTGTAGTCTCCATGTTTTCACTTTTGATGTACTTGTACCGTTTCCTTTGCTCACAATGGCCTACTTTGAGGACCACGATTCATTCTGAGAACTCATTTCGGTCGAAAATGGTTGAATTGGCAAAGCATTTTGACAAGAAAGATCTCACTTCTCATCCTTTTACGCGAAGAACATCCAGAATACATGCTGTGGATACTCCTGATGAGACAGCTATAGGAGGTGTACATGATGCAAATGATATGCAGAACAACTCAGCGGTGGAGAACAATATTGATGTGAATGAAAATGAATCAAATGATGGAAATATCTTATCAGGGCATACTGATTCATCTATCCATGTACCTAACTTGTCATCAAAGGCTTCCTATATTTCCATTTTAAACCTATAAGTTACAGTAAAACTATATGTGTAAACGTCATGATATATTGTTGTTCATTCTTATATCTCACATCATTACTTTATTATTTATGTACAGAAATCTAATAAATACCCACAAGAATGCAATTTTTGGCTTCTAATGAAATTTTTCCCAAAACAATTAGAATTATCTCCAAATGAAATGCTGAAAGATCCACAATCAGCTGAGCCTCCATTGTTCGTCCCTCCTGAAGGTTTCTAGGTAATGTCGGAAAAAAAAAAAATTACCCTTCTCAATCAGTACAACTATTTAGTCCAGCAGCACTAGATAAGGTTTCGAATCTAAATTCATGGATGGGATTTTGTGTGTCTTTGGAATATGTATAGAGCTTCATTTTTAAATTTCTTATCAATCCGAAGTCAAGTCAACTGAAAACTTGCAACGAACTTGGTTGTGAATTAATAGCCTAGCTAGAGCCCACTTGGTTGTAGTTAATAGCCTAGAAGCTTCTTAATGAAACTTGCAATTGATTAAAGCAACCGCATTTATACTGCTTTTGGTGAAGTCGTACACATCATGATGGTAATGTTTTCGTAATTTGATTTCAGGTTTGTGTTTGATGATTTGATTTAAGAATTTGATGTTGGTTTAAAGACGACTTAGGATCGTCCACTCTACCATTTTAAAATATGAATGTTTCGATTATAGGGTTATTCCTATTAATTACAAATACTTGTCCTCTACTTATTTAGTCTAGCAACATTAGTTTGGAATTTTATAAAATAATTAACTGGGCACCACTACAGTAGTGGTGATTAGACCTGGTAACCATTTTCCTGAATGAGTCAAAAAAAGAACCTCCAAATTCCAAGCATGCAGGCATGCAATGCAAGGCCAGAATTTGTTAATGAAGAAGATATTTGCATTTGTGTCGTCTTCCAAGCAAATACAGATATCTTTTGTCACCATTGAAGACATGTATATTTGCATATTTAGTCATCTTCCAAAAAATATTGTGACATTTCATTTCTTACATAATTTTCAAACCGATTGTTTTTTATATACCGCAACGGAAGATTCCACCGTTTATAGTAAAAAAGAATAGTCACAATAGGTTTTTCAAACCAGAAGAGATCCCTTTTTTTTTTTCTTAAATATTTCTAACTTTGAATTTTCTTGTTCTTGATTCCCATCCAGATAATAAGTTTCATAAACGGGTCTATTTTTATAAGGTGTCTCTTTAAAGTGGAATTGATCCTTTATTTTTTCCTATAACCATTAAGCGGTGTAAGTGCATCCAAATAACCACTAAGCCATGTGCCGTGTGGAATGTTCAATCTTGAAGAGCAAATTTATTTGAGGAACAATCTTGAAGTGCCCACCCGACATTGCAATTATCTAAACTGTCTATTTTTTTCAATTCCAACATTCATTTCTTTCGTTGATTTTTTCTTTCTTGGGAAGTTGGTTTCTCGTTTTATTTTAGATGAATGAATTCCGATCTCATTAATGTGATCAGATTAAACTTGATGATGATGGTTTTAATGTGGATCGTGATGTAGTGAACTCCACAAGATATTCCTCAGACAAGGTTATTTGAGACATCCCACAATAGAATGAGACTATATATTCATGTTACATTCCTATCTTTCTTGCTTTTGTTTCTTGTGCTGAAACTCCAATAGGGCAAGCTGTCGATGAAAGACAAAAAAAAAGGCATGTCCCAAACAGCATAATCACATTTACATTAGGTAATCTGAAGCCACATCCAAACATTCATTTCTTTCCTTGGTTGATTTTCTTTTCTTTGGAAGTTAGATCCTCAATTTAATTTAGATGAATGAATTCCATATATATAAACTTATATTATATCAATGATGATTATGATGGTTTTCGGTGTCGATAGTCATATATATAAACTGATATGAAGTTATGACAGATTGTGATGTTTCTGGCTTTTTGATAAATAAATTAGGGCACCTTCTACAGTGCACCAGGTGCACCCATGCACCATTTGTCATTTATGATGCTCCCAAATTTAAAAAAAAATTGGTTACCGGTTATACAAGTTATCAAGTTTCCACTTTTTGAAAATGCAATTGCATAAGGGTCATGCAATTATGCCCTTCCTGTTTGGCAATTGACATATGATTGGATAGTGATTTACAGTAGTTTGGATATGAGAATACCATAACATTGTAAGAGGATCCTAAAACTTATAAGTTATAAGATTTGGGTAGCGGTTTACAAATTTTTGAACCATGATTACAACATTAGGGTTCACTTAATCCATAATGTTGTAAATACTCATTTACAAGGATATGGATCCACATTACAAGGAATTGGTAACTCCGGACCATGAGGATGTAAATTGGGTCCTTATTCTAATAAAATAAGGGTTTACAAGATTAAGGGCTGATTTTACAATTTTGGGATACGAGGGTACCAAAACATTGTAAAAAGAATCCCTAAACTTATAACTTATAAGTTTTTGGTAACAATTTACAGGGTTTTCCTCATGGATTACAACGTTAGGGTTCACCAAATTCATAATGTTGTAAATCATATATTTACAAAAATATAGATCCATATTACAAATGATTGGTAATAGTGGACATTAGGGATGTAAATTGGGTCCTTATTCTAGTAAACAATGGTTAAGGATGGATTTTACAATCTTATGGAACATAAATGTCTAAAATAGAGTAATACGAGACCTTAATATTGTAAATATTTGTGTTTACAAGTATAATGACCTAATTTACTTTCCTAAGGTCCCTAGTTACCTTAATATTGTACTAGATGTCTTTATCCTTGTAAATTACGATATTACAAGATTACGGATGAGTTTTACAATCTTCAGGAACATAACTATCCATAAAAGAGTAATACAAGACCTTAGTATTGTAAACATCCGAGTTTACAAGTATAAGGACCCAATTTACCTTCCGAATGTTCCCATTTACCCTAATATTGTACTACATGTCTTTATCTTTGTAAATTACGATATTACAATATTAAGGATGCATTTTACAATCATATGGAACATAACTGTCCAAAACCGAGTAAAACAAGACCTTAATATAGTAAATGTTTGTGTTTACACATATAAGGACTCAATTTACTTTCCTAATGTCCATAGTTACCTTAATATTGTATTAGACGTCCTTCTCTTTGTAAATTACGATATTACAAGATTAAGGATGGGTTTTACAATCTCCTGGAACATAACTATCCAAAATAGAGTAATACGAGACCTTAATATTGTAAACATCCATGTTTACAATACTAAGGACCCAATTTACCTTCCGAATGTTCCCTTTGACCCTAATATTGTATTACATGTCTTTATCTTTGTAAATTACGATATTACAAGATTAAGGATGCATTTTACAATCATATGGAACATAACTGTCCAAAACCGAGTAAAACAAGACCTTAATATAGTAAACGTTTGTGTTTACACGTGTAAGGACTCAATTTACTTCCTAATGTCCCTAGTAACCTTAATATTGTACTAGACGTCCTTCTCTTTGTAAATTACGATATTACAAGATTAAGGATGAGTTTTACAATCTCATGGAACATAACTATCCAAAATAGAGTAATACGAGACCTTAATATTGTAAACATCCATGTTTACAATACTAAGGACCCAATTTACCTTCCGAATGTTCCCCTTGACCCTAATATTGTACTACATGTCTTTATCTTTGTAAATTACGATATTACAATATTAAGGATGCATTTTACAATCATATGGAACATAACTGTCCAAAACCAAGTAAAACAAGACCTTAATATAGTAAACGTTTGTGTTTACACGTATAAGGACTCAATTTACTTTCCTAATGTCCCTAGTTACCTTAATATTGTACTAGACGTCCTTCTCTTTGTAAATTACGAAATTACAAGATTAAAGATGAGTTTTACAATCTCCTGGAACATAACTATCCAAAATAGAGTAATACGAGACCTTAATATTGTAAACATTCATGTTTACAATACTAAGGACCCAATTTACCTTTCGAATGTTCCCATTTACCCTAATATTGTACTACATGTCTTTATCTTTGTAAATTACGATATTACAAGATTAAGGATGCATTTTACAATCATATGGAACATAACTGTCCAAAACCAAGTAAAACAAGACCTTAATATAGTAAACGTTTGTGTTTACACGTATAAGGACTCAATTTACTTTCATAATGGCCCTAGTTACCTTAATATTGTACTAGACGTCCTTCTCTTTGTAAATTACGATATTATAAGATTAAGGATGAGTTGTACTAGACATCCTTCTCTTTATACGTTTATTGTGTTATTTAATTATAAATTAAATAGATGTTTACAAACTATTAACACAGGACAAAAATTGCATGTTTTTCACCAAAAAAAAATTATTAAATTTGGGGTTACAAAACTATTTCGAATGGGAAGTGAAATCCTATGGAAAACGAAGCCAAACATTAAGAAAATAGGCATGCATGCATGTTTGCAATTTCAAACATACGGTTGGTCAATTGCATTATACTTGTCCAATTTCCTACACATTGTTTGTCAAATGCATTATGCTTGTTCAATTTCCAACTCACTGTTTGTCAATTGAGTTATTTCCTTTTCCTCCTAGGTGAGCCAATCTATCAGTGCCCTTTCCATCTTATGGTCACTTCCTTTCAAATTAACTCATTCAATCCATTCACATACAACAATAGACGATCATATTTGACATCATTATAGAATAAGTTTGTAGCATCAAACAAGTTACATAAGTTCAAATCTACCACAAAATATATAATCTCACTTATGAACGTATACCACAAAGACAAAATACTCATAATACAATTTATGTTTTCTTCCTTAGCCTTAGCCTCTTACTAATAGGGCGTGGTTCTAGTTCCAGCAAAGAGGTCTTGCGTTTTTGTGGTGATGCTTTGCCTTTCCCTTTAATTGCAGCTGCTTTTTCTTTGGAATGCACCGCCCCTCCTTTAAATTTTGTTTTCACCACAGCTCCTTTTCCCTTTGTGTTAGGGGGTGGTGACTTGGTTGTGGTCTCCTCCACTAATACCTCATCTTCCTCGTCCTCCTGGTCATTTTCCGGGTCATTTTCGTCCTCGTCCCCGTTTTCCTCGACCTCCTCATCCTCCTCATCCTCCTCACCATCCTCGCAAGTGTGTTCGGTTCATTTTTACACATGATTTTTCATGTTATTCACCCACTATTTTGAGTTAGTTCTTGACATTTTATAGCTTTTTACTTCCTTTTTGTGTTTTCTTAGATTTTACCTTGGTTAGAATGAAAATGAGCTAAAAGTGCATTATTGGTTATAAATTCTGTTTTTGTTCATTTTCGTAGGTCAACTTCTTGGCCTCGGATCAGCATGCTCCGGTGCTCGGATGAGGTGAAGATCTTCACGAGACTTGTTCCAATGGATGTTAACTACAACATATCCAAATTTGAGCTCCATTGGACAAGTATTACCTATCCAACCAATCCAGCATGTTACCACAGCTCTGGAAATCCGAACTTGGCCAGCTTTTACCTCCTTTGTGTTATTTTGATTTTCTTGTTACCATAACTCTTGGTAACAAGAAGTTACCTTAGCTTTGAGATAATTTCTGAAGCATTTGGCATCTTTGTGAAGTCAAAGCTTCATCATGGCAAGGGGACAATGGGCAAAGGCTTTAGAGGAAAGAATGAGTTTTATATTAAAAGTGTGAGCTGGAAATGATGGGCAAAGGAGCAAAGGGAAGTGCAATCTGAAGTGGGAGAGGTTTTGAACGTGGGTAGCCTATCCATTCTATCATTCTACACATTGAGAGCAGATTTTGGAGAGTTTGGAGATAGGAGAAGCCAAGGTGCAGCCAAGCAAAGTGGAGAAGAAGGCTTCCACCATTGATGACCTTGAAGCTTTCATCATTTTCTCAAAATCTGTTAACTCTTTCTAATTTTATTTTGAATTTGTATTTGGAATAAGTATGAGCAACTAAACTCCATAGCTAGGGCTTAGGTTGAAGCCCTAAACATGATTACCTTATTGTTTTGATGCTTGAGTGTATGAATTTCTAGATATTGTTGATGAATTCCAATTCACCAAATTAATCTATCCTTGATGTGTGTTTTTCCTTGGTTGGCCATCTTTGAAAGCATGCTTCTTGAGATTGTTGGGGTTATGTGTATCTTCATGTTATCCTAAGCAATAAATGGATGAAGTAAGAATCATCCATGTGAATTGGTTTCTTGAATACCTAATGTAAACACCATGCTATTAGGATTCTTGTGATGTTCATATTCTCTTTGAACTTAATGGGTTCTCCTTGTAATTGAATCGAAGTACGAACCATACCTAGGTTCGGTTATGGGGAGGGCACAAGTATTGTAGCACGAACCATGCACTTTACGTATATTAGAGAGAATCAATGCGTCTTGAGCCACGACCCATGGTCTTGATTGCGAACATTTTCATCAATATGTTTAGAGTTCATCATTTGAGTATTCATGAACATAGGTAGAATTGTTTAGGGTGGATTCCGAAACCCTAGTGTTTGTTACATTTTAATTTCACAATTTGATAATTCATCTCTGCTATTCTCATTTAAATTCAAAGTCCATTTACTTTCATGCAATAGAAATAGGTCACTTGAACCAAATCAAACCCCCCCCCCCCCCCCCCAATGTGTGTGTGAGTTGTGTGTTTGATACATTGTGTGTCTTGTTTACTGAATTCTGTTTATTTTCGTAACTGTTTTGGACTTTTGGTCCGCGATATGTTCTTCGTTTTTGTGTGCTGAATCCAACCGTGTAAAGAACGTGAAATTTGGATAAACGGTTGGAAAGTTATAGGTCAAATACTGGACAGAGGTCGAAACTGGAAAAATAGAGAAACGAATCTGTCCAAATGGTGATAAAAGGGTGATAGAAAGTGTTGTTTGTGTTTTTCTCTAGTTTTCTTGTGTTGTTCCATTTCTTTTACACTTCTTTACTCATTTCTAGTTTCCATTTTGCATTTGTGCATTTGTGGTGTGTTAATTAAGTGTTCTCTTTGTACTCAAATTATAACTTATAGGAAGCCGACAAGTTCTTCGTGGGATCGACCCCGTACTTACATAATCTATACTTCAATAGATTCGTGCACTTGCGGGTATTTTTAATTGGTTGTTTGCACATTAATTTGTGTCCTCTTAGGAATGCAACAAAGTGCACATTGTAAACAATAGCGCACATATTGAAAAATAGTAAAGGGTGCAAGTAAAGGATCTTGCCCACAAAGATTGGTTGTTAACGTTGTAAAATGGATCCATAAACATGTAAGTTACACGATTTAGGTAGTGATTTACAAGTTTTTGTACCACGATTACAATGTTAGGGTTCTTATAATCCTTAGCGTTGTAAATCCTTATTTTACAAGGATATAGATCCAAATTACAAAGAATAAGTAAGTCCGGACCATGAGGATGTAAATTGGGGTCCTTATTCTAGTAAAATTGGGGTCCTTCTCCAAAGTCTACCTTTACCTTATCATTGTAAGAGGGATCATTTCAATTGTAAATCAGGATATTATAACGCTATGGATAAGGAAGAACCTCAAACCTATAATCATGGTGCAAAAAATCATAAATGAGAACCCAAATCTTGTAATGTACGAGATTAAGGATCTCCGTTACGAGTTTTTAGAAAGCTTACGTCCAAAGCACTGTAATACGAGTCCTTAATGTTATAAACCATTGTATTTACAAGAATAAGTACCAATTTTACATCTCCAAGGTCCACAATTACCTTAACCATGTAATAGAAATCCATTCTATTGTAATTTATGACATTACAAGTTTATGGATACACTTTACAAGTTTATGGAACATGGAGGTCCAAAACATTTACTTCTCTAAGGTCCCCCCTTACATTAACATTATAAGAGAGATCATTTCTAATGTAAATTATAGTATTCCAAGATTATGGATTATAAAGAACCTCAAAGTTGTAATTTATTTATTTATTCAGTATGCACTTACCATTACTTTTTTGACAACTGCTTTATGGTATGCAATTACCTTAGCCTGTTTGGCAATTGCATTACGGTATGCAATTACCGTCACCTGTTTGGCAATTACATTACGGTATGCAATTACCATTGCCTGTTTGACAATTGCATATATAGTATGTGAAATATGTTCAAATTTCTCCAAGGCCTTTGTACTTGGTTGTATAAAATGGGTCATTCAGGGTTGTAATCTTGGTGCAAAAACGTGTAAATTGGAACCCAAATATTGTAATCGACGAGATTAAGGATCCATTTTACATGTTTATGGAACGCTTATATCCAAAAAAATTGTAGTTTATGAATGCACTTTATAAGTTTATGGAACTTTGACGTCCAAGTAATTGTAAAAAGGGTCTTTAATATTGTAAACCGTTGTGTTTACTTCTCCAATGTCCATCCTTACCTTAACATTGTAAGATAAATCTTTTCTAATGTAAATTATAGTATTATAAGATTATGGATTATAAGGAACCTTAACTTTGTATTATAAGACAGATCTTTTTAATTTATTCATTATGATTTACATGAGGTTTTACAAGATTAAAGACCGATATTACAATATTTTGGATATGAAGGTGCCACAATGTTGTAAAGAGAATTCAAAAACACGTAAATTACAAGATTTTGGTATCGGTTTATGAGTTTTTACACTTGGATTACAACATTTGGGTTCACCGAATCTAAAATGTTGTAAATTCCATTTTTACAAGAATATGGATGCACTTTACACGATTTTGCATCGTGATTAAAACGTTAAATAAAAACTGCTCCTTATTCTTATAAAAACAATGGTTTACAACATTACGGACCCATCTTACAGCGTTTAGGACATGAACATTCCCAAACCTTATAAAACCATGGGCTTTGCAATTGCCAATCAAGCAGTCGGTTTTTGCAAATTACGAGACAAATTTCCCATAATTATTTAAAAGTGAGACCTAATTTAACCAAAAAAAAAATTCTTAACAATGAAAGTTAATATGTGAAAATCTAATACTTTGTAACTTTATTTATGTCAATCAGTATGATCTAATACTTTCCATTTGTTATAACTTATATTTATTTTACCCTTAATCAATTGAAATGTTTCTTTTCGGAAATAAACTTATACAAATATATAATTTCTTCTGTATTTTCATGCAAAACATATAAAGCATGGATTCCTAGGAATAAAATGTATAAAATCTGCTGCAGTAGCATATGGACCACGTTTGCAATAATGCACATAAAATGCAATTGGAAGGACAGAAATTACGAATTGTAAGGAAAAATGCAATTGCATTCTATTAAGCAATGGTTCTATGCATTCTACTAAGTTTTTTTGCACATGGATTACAATCTTTTGAACATACCATTAATTATGAAGGATTTATCATTAGTGAGAAATTCTACATTTCATAATTGTGCACAGATAATGACAACTACGCACAGATAATGACAACTGCAACGCAATTGCCAAATGGGACCACTTTGATTGTCAATTGCACGATTAGAATGCAAATTACACTACATGTTTGTCAATTGCATTGAAAAATCACATATTGTATTTCCATTTTCAATTAATTGTGCACAGATAATGGCAATTGCTCAACTATAATGCAAATGGGACTGCTTTCTTTGTCAATTGCACTACCGGAATGCAAATGGGACTACTTTGTTTGTTAATTGCATTGAAAAATCACATATTGTACTTACGTTCTCAAAATTGAAAGGGCTGCCAATAACATGGCAATATGCATACACTGATCGCAAAAACTGCCTAACCAATTGGTAATTGGATTAAACAATGACATATATGATTAACCAAGTTTGTATAAATATGTCTACGATTAACCAAGCTATATAACTTGTATGAATATTTGACAAAAGAATAAATGGCAGGGAATTAATCATAAAGAGAACATATCAATAGTTTTTATGGTACAATTGCAAACTATAAATGCAATTTACGTGCTTATCTTGATGTCTAACTTTTTTGTCCCAAGTGTCACAACCGACATAAAGAAGACCATGTTTATGGTTTTTGCTGCATCCCTTAATGTGCTTAATTGACTTACATCTCGTATTTGTCAAATATCCATCACTATCTTTTGGTACATTGATCAATGAATTGCAAAATTTGAGATGATTTTAATCCTCCTACATATTCCCAAACAAAAGAAATTAAGAAATACATGAAGTTACATATACATATAAGATTAAAAGTGACACTAAATTATAAAACTGTTTTGCAGCTTCTATTTGTTTTAGGAAACGATGTGACCAACCATATGATCAAGCTAAGAGAGGATGCTAGTGACAAACTAGAGGAGTAATGAAGAAGAGCTGAGAAGATTTATAAAAAAAATAAAAATAAAAAAATAAATAAAAGAGCTGAGAGATATAGTAACGACATAAAATGAGTGTCTTGAAGCACTGCTGTATCAGATTTTCAGACAAACACAATTTACACAGCGTGCAAATAGCCAAAAAGAAAAAAACTAAACAAAGGAAAAAGAATATAAAAGGCAAGTGTTATACCACTTCCAGATCTGATATTCTTTATTGAAGAGCAGCACATACGCAAAATTCTATGGTGAACATTGCATTGCCATGAAAAAAAAAAAATATAGCACAAGACTACATCTATCTACAACAAATATAACCTCAGATTTCATCAACCAATGCAAATATTTAAAAATTCATCACTTATTAGCTCTTTTATTTATTTATTTAAATTATAGGAAACAATTATATATAACATCACTTATCAGCTTTAAACATCAAAACATTCCCAAATTCAAGATATAATGACCATATTCCTTATCTAAATCAGAACCATGGCTACAAAGTCGAGACTAGAAACTTCCACAACTTCCACTTCAGCCCAATTGGTTATTTGAGTTCTTTATAGGTTCAGCCCAAGTCAAAGTCACATGATTTCTAAAGCATTCCCAACCTACAAACAACACAAAGTGTTTTCCCAATAATTTCACTTTTTTCCATTTATTCCAACTAAAAACCCAGAGAGGAGTCCTGCGTTGCTTCATCTTAAGGACAAAAAAGTGATCAATGCCAAAGAATTCCAAGACAAAAGCGATAGCTCAAAACACTAAATCATACAAATGTGGCTATTTAGTATTGAAAGAGTACTAATCTGAAATGAACAACTACAATAAAAGAAACATAAAGGCAGAGCTCAAATTGAATAACTATGAAACTTTTACAAAAAAACACCAATCATTTACAAGAGGAACACCCTCCCAATAATCCAAAATTCAGCACCAGATAGGAACCAAAAGCAAAACCCAAAATTGAAAATTACTTCAAAACGAGACATGAAATGTTCATCCAACAATTGATAATAAGCCTAAACAAAGCTTTGTATGAGACAAAGCTCATGAAGTCACTATGTGTGTATATATATGGAAAAAAAGAGCAAACTGAGTTGTGAGAGATTGGAGGTCGAAATTTAAGTCCACACATTGTAAATAACTTGTCAGGGCAGTTATAGCAAGAGGAAAAAAAAACGCTTTGAAGACCAATAAATTCCAATAAATGAGCTCCAAACTTATATCAATATTCAACGATTAATGAATCTTATAAATTAGACCCACCAAATATCCAGAAAATAAAAAACTATCAATCCATCACAATCTCAACCACCTTGACAGCCTTAATTTAACAGAAAAATCATCTACCTCAACCCCCAATTCAATTCAGAAGCCCTAATTCGACAATCCTAATTTAACAGAAAAAACCCTAAATTCAAAGGAAATGATGCTTACCTTAAACTGATATGAGAGAGAAATCGAGGAGAGGATATGACGTCGCTGATGCTGTCTCGTCGACGTCGTCACAGAAGGAGGAGTGCCTGTGGAAGGAATCAAAATCAAACAGACTGAGAAAAGAGGAGGCAAAGCGGCTCTGTTCAGAGAGAGATGTAAGGAGATAGAAGAAGGAGAATAAGAAGCCTGACTTACCTGAGAGGAGAGGAGATGTGGTCGTCGCCGCTTTCTCGTTGTCACAGAAGGAGGAGAGGAGCTGCCGTGGAAGGAATCGAACTCGAAGAGAAAGAAAAATGAGAAACCCAACCCTAGTCGACTTGAAACATCTCTGATTGAAGGAGAGAGCAATTGTTTTTATTTTTGTCTTTTGTTTTACCTACAGCAACAAGTTAACTGGTAATCAACAATCAACGGTGTGGATTATCTCTCATGCCCCAATTACTCATCCGATGGTTATAATAGTTGGCGCATTAGTGCGCCTGGCGCACTGTAGAATTTTCCAATAAATGAGATTGTGATACTGTCTGTACAGTTGCAAGGAAAGGGGTGTTTTGTCTTCCTTGAAAGGCATGGTCCATATTTAGGCGGCCGGTATTGACTTGTCTCGAGTTATCAAGTGATGCAAATTGAATCAATATTTATGAGTCTGTCAGTAGCGTTTATGCTAATAACTCTTCTACAAAGAAACAATTTATTGTTTGATTGTCGCATGTAAAAGTGTTTTTTTACCGTATAAAAGTGTGTTTGATATTTTGTTGAGGGTTCGGCTACCAAAATAAATAAAGAAACGCTTCTAACCAATTTTTATATTTATCAAAGAGCACTAAATTATCATACCATCTAATGGCTCCTTATCAATGAAATTGTTTTCATTTTAGAATCTTTTATCATCTATGTTTTGTTTTTTTCAAAATCCTGTCACATATAAATGGTTTTTTTATATTTTATGTTTTTATGATGATTGATGCCTGCCCCAACCAAATTCTGGGCCTAAAGATGGTTGCATAACCATTTTTCTAAAAATTACCATTCGTGTGCATAAATAAATAAGGCACCCCAAAAAAATGACAAAAACCATAATGTTAATATATATATATATGTATGATTGATGTGTACATGAAGTTGGGGGATTTGCATTTGAATTTTTTAATCATTTTCTTGTTGCTCTGTCCCATACCTCTCAAGTCTTCCATTGAGGATCCCACTTACATGGTTGTTATTTTAGTTGAGAGAGGGAGAGCCTCAAATTTAGTTGACGAACAATCTTGTGTAGCCATCCTATAATATTAATGTATTTCGATGATATGAACTGTGACAGAACCCGTCCCGAAATTCCTTGGAACTCGAGACGAATCCTGTGGAAATTCCGACATCACATCAATACCGGGCCCACTTACTAAAAACCAAGACTTTCTGCCGAAATTTCGGCAGTCTCCCTTGTAAATTTGACTTTTCCCAAAATTTAAACCTGAAAATTTAAACACAATTTATAACCCAACTGGCAGTATGCACAAGTTATCAACATGCAATCACATAATAGGCCTCCGACCTTCAGATATTTCGAAACATAACCATCAATGTTCTTAAGTCAATTAATACATAAACCATATCATTAATGATCTCAAACAATTAAACGAATACCCCCAAAATCGATAAACCGGATTTAAATCCAATAACCACATCCGAATCCAAACACATACACAGAATCGATCAAACCTTTTACACACAATATAATTCGTGGCTGCACCTGGGTGAGACCCCAGGCTGCCTACATACCCTTGGACAAGGGATCAAGCCACACGTAATTCTCATCTCAACAGTCATGTCCTGTAATATACAAATATTTAAAATAGCACCGATGATACATTTCCGATTTATCACAACTCCAAATTCCAACAAAACACAAAATGAACACATTCTCAATATCTTTCCTTAAGTCAGTTCAACCCCGTAACCATACCCTATCCAAGGCGTATGTACATTGAACACATTATCAATTTCTTCCCTTTATATCAGTTCAATCTCGCAACCATACCCTATCCAAGGCGTATGTTGCCGTACAACACTTCCCAATCCAGGGCTCAAGCATTCATACATGTACAAACTCACAAATCTCACTAATCTTAACCCAAATCAAAACAACATACACATATACGTAATATGTATGCCTATAAATGAGTATACATATGTATATATAATAACACCACCTCTCACCATCATCATGTACCAGGGGAAAACAATCCAACAGGGGATTGTTGACTAGCTCACAAGTATCCGGCCTCAAACGCCCATGTGGCTAGGGACGAGCCGTCCAACTGGGGGACTAAACTCAACCAGCCCGTACGGACGAAGAATCAAGACCCGTACGTCTGAAACAGTCCTACGCGCGCAGACTACCCAATCAAGGGTTTACAGCAACATCCCATCAAGGATGCCCTGGGTTTCGTCATATCCAGACCATATCCACAATTTCCATATATCAATGTCCAAGGGGAGGTACATATGATGATGCACATCATGTACTGGGGGAAACAATCCAATAGGGGATTGTTAACTAGCTCACAAGTATCCGGCCTCAAACGCCCATGTGGCTAGGGATGAGCCGTCCAACTGGGGGACTAACTCTAACCCAGCACGTACGAACGAAGAATCAAGACCCGTATGCCTGGAATAGCCCTACGCGTGCAGACTATCCAATCAAGGGTCTACAGCGACACCCCGTTAAGGTATGCCCCGGGTTCCGTCATATCCAGACCATATCCACAATTTCCATATATCCATTTCCATGTATCCCAGTGTCCATATCCACTGTTTCCAAATATCTGTTTCCACTTTTTCCAAGTGTCATCATCCAAGGGGAGAGAGGTACGTATGATGGTGGAGTTCGTAATCGTTATATAAATATTATAAAGTGATATTCCCTTCCTTAATCCAATTTTTCCCAAGGCATAGTATTAAGAAGACATCCGAAGGGCCTGGACATACTCCGACGGGCCTGGGCAAAATAAATCTCCGAAGGGCCTGTACAAACTCCGACGGGCCTGGGCAAAATAAATCTGGGTAAAATAAATCTCTGAAGGTCCTGGACAAACTCCGACGAGCCTGGGCAAAATAAATCTCCGAAGGGCTTGGACAAACTCCGACGGGCCTGGGCAAAAAAAATCTCCGAAGGGCCTGGGCAAAATAAATCTCCGAAAGGCCTGGATAAACTCCGACGAGCCTGGGCAAAATAAATCTCTCAAACATAAAACCCATAACCGGGGAGGTACCTAAGGTAGTGCTAATAACACTCAAATTAACATTCTAACTACCCCACACAAATTCAACAAAGATAGCACTTACTCAATTATTGTAAATCTACACTCAAGATATTCAAATGTATCAAAACCCAAATATACAACACAAATACTTCATAATATATCAAATCCATTAATCAAATATATAATATATTTCAAATGAATCATTAAAACAATATGCATAAACTTTCCACATTTGGTCAACTGGGCCCGCGGCGCCCGCGGGCCCACGACCTCCGTTTTACGATCCGAACATTCCTATGGGTTCTACAAGGTGTAATAAGCATAACCTGCAAGTTTGGTCCAAAACAAACGATCGGATCGCTCGCGATCACGCGATTGGACGGTTATCGTAAAACATTAAACTTTAAATCATTGAATCGGAACATCCGGAGCTCCGATTTACGATCCGTCGAATCCTACACGATCCTAGGAATGCCTAGATCAGCATATATCAAATTGGGAGCGATCCAACGGTTCTAACGTATCGAACCCGGAAATCACACAATATGTAAAATCCGTTCGGGGTTGAAACGTTATCTAAATTGAGGTCCGTAAAATCCTACGCGCTCGTGACAACCAGGGGATCGCATTTGGACAAAATTCCCCTCTGATACAGTGCCCAGGTGCCGCCACACGCGCTGGCAGCGCGTGGATGTCCAAAGTGATATCGCATCGCCGGGAAATCTTAGAATCTCGGGCCAAGACTCCTACCCTAGGTAATACACCTAATTTGGAGTCACTTTTGTTCTTAGACATACCCCAAATTATTGATGGAAGTGGCCAGAAATTCAATTTGAAAACCGGCCGAAACCTAATTCCAAAATCGAACTACAAACTCTCAAAATTTCTGGAATCCTATCCAACATGCAGCTAGATCATGAAAAATAGTCAAGAATCCATACCTCATTCGTCCGATTTGGTGAAGAACTGAGAGAGAACGAAGGCTTGGAAAATCTGTCAAAATCTGTCCGAAAACATCTCGGATTTCTGCAATTTCCGGCCAGCACCGGCGGTCCCAACGGCTGAAATTGATCGGGATGGGAGGGAGGCAGCCCGGTTCTTTTGGGTCTGGCCCCGTGGCCGAAGGCGGCTTGTGGCGACAGCGGTGGCTCTTAGAAGCCATCGGCTGAACTGAAAAATAGGAGGGGGAGGGGCTGGGTCGCACGAGAGGGAGAGAGAGAGAGAGAGAAATGTGAGGGATTTTCTGATTTTTAATTAAAATCAAACTTCGAAATAATTACGATTGTGCCACTGAGAGTTTTTAGATCGTATCTCTCTCGTTACAACTCCGATTCAAGCCTACCGCATGTCTACGGACTCGTCTCAGTACGACCTACGTAAAGGTACCAGCCACTGCCCCAAAATCCTTCTGGGTTAAAAATGACCAAAATACCCCTACTCCTGAGGGCAAAATTGTAAATTGTAAATTCAAAATTCTTGAAATTAATTAATTAATTAATTAATTCACTAATCCTTTTATTTTGGGTCAGGATGTTACAAACCGTCTATCTTTTAGGTACCCCTTCAAAAATATCTCTACAAAAAATCACTTGAATCCGAAACCATTTGACTACTTGAATAATGGTTGTTATTCTAGTCTTTTCTTGAAGCACCGAGTTTGTCAATTTTGTTGGTCACAACTAGATGTCTTAATTATTTTCAATTTGTCTAATTTTTTATAAAGATGATATATGAATGAAGACTTGAAAAATAGACTATTTAGATCGTTGAAATAAATTTTGTAGTTTCCCTCAAATAATTATCTTTTGCTTCATGGAAGTTTAGCTAACAACACAGTGAATGTTTAGTTTCTTTCTTTCTTTTCTCAATCTGTTTTGTTAGTTTTATTTACTTTTTTATATTCTAAGTGGCTTCTGAATGTTTAGAGGAAGAGGATTCAGGTAACCTTATTTTAGGAGTTCTCTTGAAAATTTTAACTGCAACCATACTTCCTAGTTTAGGGAGTCATATAAATGCTTTAATTCTTTTTTAGTCTAGTTCTTGGCTAATTTTTTTGGCAATTTAGTTATTGATTTTACAATAATAAAAAATTCAACATTAAATCAATATTTTAAATATTTTAAAATAAAACAACATTAAATATAGGGAGCCACTAGCTCTAGCAGTTTTCTCTTTTCTCATAAATTGAAAAAACATAACTCCAGCCATACTCCCTATCCATCTTTCCAAAATAGAGAGTCACTAGAGGTCTAAAGATGTGGTTTTGGGAGTCCATTGTAAATGCTATAACATGTGTAGCTGCTTTGGTGCCTTTAAAGAATTAACTTATTTTAATTTTTAGTTGACAGAAATTCTTATTATTTTCAATATTGGAAACTTGAACTTTGAAGTTAGATTTGAAGACAAAAAATATGCTAAAAATCCAAGTTTTATTATTCTTTGTGCATTAGTAAAATTATTAAAGTTCAGTCTTTCATGCTTGAATGTTGACTAATCATATTTTAGGTGTTTAATTGTTAATTGCATCTGTCATTATGTGTTGATTGCTGAGATTTGTATTGTTATTGCTTGTGGTTATTAAAAAAATTAGAAAATGTTTCCTAAAAACAACTCTCTAGATAAATACTTTCTTTAAAAAAAACTAATAATGTGCCTTTCTGGAAACAGTTTATACTTTCTCCTCGGGCTTTATAAAACGGACAATCAGCCCTGGTCATAATTACAAACGTAAAGCTAAAAGAAAATAACAAAGTAATTGGAATCTGTGAAAGTGCATGAAACAAACCCAGGGGGCTTAACAATAATGGAAAACCAGAAGCACCTTCAGCCTTTCTTCTTCATTCTTTCGTTGGCCATGCTTGGGAATATCCCGCTTTCAATGGCGAAGGAAGTGATACAAATACCAGTAGGAGTAGTTCTTGATTTGAATTCCTCAGTGGGAGCAATTGCAAACAGCTGCATGACCACGGCAGTCTTAGATTTGTATAATAAGCACGATCATTATCAAACAAAGCTTCATCTTCATACCCGGGATTCAGCAGATGATATTGTTACTGCAGCATCCGAAGGTTGGCCAAACACTACCTGTGTTCTTAGCTAGCTATTTTTGGCCACACACACACACACACGCAGCCTTTTGATCTTAGGTAATTAATTGAATATTTATTCACCAATTATATGTTGAATTAATGCAGCATGGCACATGATAAAGAAAGAAAACGTGGAAGCCATCATTGGACCTCAAAGGTCAGCCGAAGCAAAGTTTGTGATAGAGCTTGGCAGAAGGACTAATAGAAGGAAGAATTTCAAATTATTATAGGTTTGGAATTTTTTTTATGTTGTTGTGTAAAGTAATTAGTCGTTGAAAAATGTATTTTTCCTTGTTTTTGTTTCGGGAGTATTTTCATATTCATGTATTTTATGTTTTTTTGTGTCAAAATTCATGTATTTTATGTTGCTGCAAACATTTTTGTGACAGTTTATGTATTTTATGTGTTGTTGATCATTTTAATATTACAAATTAAACTATATAGCATTTGCTTTGTGATCCTGCTGAATAATGACAGGACTCTCTATCTGAGCTGACACTATATGGTTAGTTGTTAACCCTCAATTAGGCTATGGTTAGTTGAGAATTGGTTCGGTTAACTCTATTTTAACTCAGAGAGTCTGTATTGAGAACTTTAGTCGAGAAATATTGTATTCTGTTCTTGTAAAGAAATAATAGCACTCTGTTGTTCTTGAGATATTGAGTCAAGATAGAAGGCATTTTCATATATTTGTAAATATTAGCATCATCAGTGCACTGAATAAGACATATTATCATGGAAAATATTTATCTCCTTATTATGTAAGTAAGAGCTCTTACATTCCTGCCAATAGCAGTGTGACATGTGTGCAGAAGTTTTTTTATTTATGTTTTTGATGAATTATTTTTGCATATGTGTCAAATTAAGATTTGCATGAAGAAGGAGTATCTCCTTACAGAGAAGGAGGCAAGCAGATATGCACAAAAGGCAATGGTTGAGCTAGAATTATAAAATTGGAGGGGCCGAGATAGAAAACACAAGTATATCAAATATATTTAAGTGTTCAAAACACATGTTAGAACTAAATTTTTCAAAATATATTAGTCATGTCTAATTATTTTTAAAGGGGCCATTAATTTAAATTACAAGTTATATATTAGTAAGTTGTATATATTACATTATATAATATAGGAGAGGTCAAAAAAATGGGGGAGCCAGGACCACTCCTGGCCTAGGAAGGGAGAGAGAGATCTCTTTTTTCTCTATTTTTTTTTCTTGAAAATGGAAAGACTAAAATACCCTTAAAAATGAATGGAAAATTGGATGGTGTTAAAGTCAAATAACAGATCATGGATTTTGAAAAATTAAGGTGACATTTCTCTCAAATTTTTCTTTAAGGTGACAAATTGAAACTAAGGTATAAGTTCAAGTGACATTTCGACAATTAATATATAATATACACATAAACAAAATTTGGGGTCCCTAAAAGATCGGGCCCTTTTGTGGTGGCACCACTTGCACCACCCTAGAGCCGGCCATGCGAGTAAGGATCTAGTGAGAACGCCTATGTGAGAACATAACATGAGAACACCGTTGGATCTAATCTAACGGCTGTATGAAAAGCAATTGTAAGTGTAAGTGTTGTATTAGAACGAGGCCTTCTTCTGTCTCCTCCCTCCAAAACGTCCCCTCCAAAACAGAATTCCCCTCCAAACCAGCTGTTCGTTCAGTTCAATGAGAAGGCCATTTTTTTATCAGCTTTGATTGAGGAAGAACTGTAACACTGAAGAGAGAGCACCCCTGTTAATTGTTTTTTGATTTGAGGAAGAACACATAAACGGTACCCTCATTTTTCTGGGTTTCCAATTCAGGCGAAACAAAGGAATCTTGGATTTTATAATTTCATCTTTGTGGTTGGGTTTTTGGGGTCGGAACATACGTCAATCCTTGAGCAACGTCGAAATTGGCGTTGAGTTGGAAAGTGCTGACCGTACCGTTGTGGTTCTGCTCTGTTGGTTTTGAAATCGTTGAGCGCGGGCGAAACAGGGGTTGAGGAAGATGAAAAGTGATTGGGGTTGACGTCTAGATCTAAAAGGGCTACGTTACGTTGTCATATTTGTTGAAATTTTGAAGTTGTAAATCAGTTACGAGGTAAGCCATATACTGTATTTGTCCATTTCATTATTGGGCATCAGCATGAGTCACTTTAGGTTGTAAGTTTGACTTTAATGCTCCGTTTGGATGAAGGAATTGCCAATTACATAGAATTTAAAATGACGGAATTTAGATTTCCGTCATTTCAATTTCTGGCAATTGAAGATTTCAGTGTTTGGATTTATGTATGTCGGATTTTGTAAATGACAGAAATTGAAATTTTCAATGTTTGGATATCTCATGTAAATTATAAATGACAAAAAATAAATATTTCGAAGATGAATATCTTCTCTTTTGACCATTTGTTGATGTTGGTGAAATATCATCAATAACTTGAATATCTTCTAAATCTTGTGTATCACCATCCAAATCAATATAATCAACTTTATCAGTATGAGTCATAACTTCATCAGTAGAATTTGATACACAAGGTATTGCTGAATTAATATCATCAATCAGCTTTAATTCAATATTTTCATGTGCAGACACTTCTCCGGTACCTATGGAATTAGAACTAGAAGCAATCAAGACCCTGATACTTCTTTTTCACTTGCCAAAAGACCAATGATCAGAGAAATTAAAAGGGCTTCGATTAAAAAGTTGCAGACAAAAGTATAGGAATAAACGATTAAGATTATGAGGGTATTAATGACTTGTTTTATATGAAGTTAACAACTACAGAGCAAGGCGATAACACAAAGTGATAAAGCTAGCAAACAACTACAGAGTGATTAATGACTTTTTTTATTTATCAAAAGTTTGGCCTTTTTTTATTTATTTAAGTTTTGGCTCCACGGAAAATATGAATTCCCACACTACGGAAATTGTGAAATGAAGTCTATTTTGGTGGAAATTAAACTCAGGAATTTGATGCCTCAATTTCCATGATTTTTTCCGCGCGTCATTTAATAAATTCCGCGCTTAAGTTGCCAAACAAGGGAATTGTCAATTTCTTCTCTTAAATTCCCGACTTTTAGCTAAATTCCGAGTTATTTTCCCGCATCCAAACGGAGGGTAATGTTTCAGCAGAAAGTGATTTGCATATCATATGTTAGTTAATATATATTTTAAAGCTGTTTGAAAGCATGTGCCAAATATTGGGCATCAGCATGAGTCAGATTAGGTTGTATGTATGTCTTTAATGTTTCACCAGAGAGTCATTTTGATGTCATATGTTAGTTGATATATATTTTCAAGCTGTTTGAAAGCATGTGCCAAATATTGGGCATCAGCACGAGTTACGTTAGTGTGTATGTAGGTCTTTAATGTTTCACAGATAGTGATTTTCATGTCATGTATGATGGTGGTGATGTGATATTCAGGGTTAATTGCAAGAACTGTGAAATGGAGTGCAAAGGACAGGTGACACCGGAAATTAGTTCGGACTTGAAACCAAAATTGGGACTTGAATTTGATTGCTATGAGGATGTGTTCAATTTCTATAATATGTATGCTACGAAAGCCGAATTCGGCATTTGGTGTTCTACAACGAGAACGTGCACATTCACAAGAGAGGTAACAAGAAAAGAATATGTATGCTATAAACAAGGGTATTTGTTGACAAGCACTATTAGTCGTAAGAGAAGACAGCGATGTTGTACTCGAACTGGGTGCAAGGCTAAACTTGCGATTTTGAAGGTAAAAGAGAAGAATAAGTACACTGTTGTAGGATTCAATGAGATACACACCATGACATGACCACAGTTGATAAAGTCCATCTATTGAGATCTCACCATAACTTAACAGTCTACAAAGGCCTATAGTACACATATGAGCAAAGTTACTATCCCTGTACATAAACAGGTAAGCCTTCTTGAGATGCAAGTAGGGGGATTGGAAAATGTTGGGTTTGGTAGGAGAGATGTCTATAATTATGCAAGGGACGTGTGTGGGGAGGTGATTGGGCATGATGCAGAGCTGCTGAAGGAGCATTTTCTGGCTGAGTAAGGAAAAAATGATTCATTTTATTTCAATATGGAGGTAGATTCGGAAGTAAGGATGGGAAATGTTTTCTGGGCAGATGCAAGGTCAAGACGAGCTTATGGGTTTTTTGGGAATGTGGTGGTATTTGATACGACGTTCAACACGAACCTCTATGGGATGGTCTTTGCGCCTTTGTTAGGCGTTAATAACCATAGGCAGACAGTGTTGTTTGGTTGTGCATTCATAACTAGTGAAACCACAGATTCATTTGTATGATTGTTCGAAGAATTCAAGAAAGCCATGCCAGGTGAGCCACCCAAAATGATCATCACTGATCAAGATGCAGCCATGTCAAAGGCAATTGCTTTAACTCTCCCAACAACATTCCATAGATATTGCATATGGCATATCTTGAATAAGTTTATGGAGAAACCCGGCATTGGGGAATGTTTTTCGGAAATGTGCAAATGCATATGGGGTATGGACACGAAATAAGAATTTGATGCGAAATGGGATGAAATCATCACAAACAATGGGCTGAAAGACCATCCGTGGCTGAGCTCGATTCATGCTTTGTGGGAGAATTGGGTTCCATCATATGTAAAACATGTGTTTTTGGCTGGGATGTCAAGTAGTCAACGGGCTGAGAGCTGTCATGCATTTTTCAAACAATATATTAACCGGAAAAACGCATGGATGGAATTCATTGTACGTTTTGAAAGAGCTCTTGGTTCACAGAGGCACAAGGAGTTAATGTCTGATCATGTTGATACCAATGAAAAACCTCCGCTGCCATTTCGAACACCAATGCAACATCAAATGGCACGCCTTTACACTCAGGAAATTCTTGAAATGTTTGAGAGGGAAGACTTCAGAAGCCTTTTATGCTTGTTCGAACTTGTAGAGCAAGATGAGACCCAGTGCAAGTATAAAGTAAGTGAGTGGGTAAATCCGGGGGTGACACGGATGAAGGAGCTTGTGCATGATAAAGATGTCGATAAAGCTTATTGCAGCTGCAAAGGATTTGAATTTTGGGGTATTCTGTGCCGACACATCCTAGAATTTTTAAGAATGAAGCAGGTGGAGCACTTGCCAGACAATTACATATTGAAACGATGGCTTCAAAGTGCAAAGTGCGGTGTAGTATATGATAAGAATGACAAAGAAGTTAAAGATTGCGTGGACGGTTTGGTTTTGGTTAAGAGATCGAAACTTGGCAAAGTTGCAGGTGATTTGATAGATTCTGTTTTGTTGTGTGATGAAGGTTTTGAGTTGCTGAAAAATTCGTTTGACGACAATCGTGGGAAGCATACAAGGTTGTTGTCATCAAGAGCTCGTGTCGAAGAAGAACCCAATAGAGAGGTCGGAACTAGTTCTCCCCAAGTCAGAATGAAGGATCCCCATCGAGTAAAAGCAAAAGAGCGTGCGAGAAGAGTGGAAGGACAAAAAGAGAAGGCAGCGGAGTGACATAAACGGCGGTGCAGTGAATGTAGGAAGACTGATCATGATAGACGGACTTGTCCAAAATTTGTGAGCCCGTAAGTGAATATGTAATTGTGTGGGTTTGAATTTTATACAAGAAATGCTGTTGACTTGTTTATTTGTTTTGATGTTGCAGCTCTTCATCTTCCGACGCAGAAGTTGGTGCTGCAGTTGATGAGAATTTGCAGCCCAGTTAGAGCACGCAGGACAGGGAACCTACTATGACAGAGTCATTTCTGAAAGAGTTTGATTTCATTTACGGTCCCGGAGTGTGAATATTTGTTAATACCAATTTGCGTCATTTTGGAAACCATCTGGAACCATTAGTGAATCTTATGTAAGTGCCTCATGTTGATACTGAACTAAGGTTTGTGAACAGCAACAGTGAAACCGCCCAAAAACAAAGTAACTTTTGTATTCGATAATTATTAAGTGTCACACACGTATCGCATGACTTACATTCGGACATAGAAAAATAAAATTAAAAAAACTACATTAAAGTCAACAATAAGTTATTTGAAGACCCACTTAGTTATTAGCATCAGAGTCATCACTTGACTCAAAGCGGCCACGTTCCTCCCAATCTAGAATGTGTTTGTCATTATAGCAATCCTGGCACCACTCTAAATTTGGGGGTTTACACATGCAAACAATGGGAGATGGGGGCTTTGGGGGAGAAGGGGTTGGAGACCGATAGTATTGAACATTGTCTGGACCTACCGCGAATAGATCCCTGCACGTCCCACAAGGACGCTCGTGAACGGCACCATGCTTGCAATAATTATGCGTAACTCGAACTTTCAAAACGTGAAGCCAGTGTTTGAAAGGATTCGTTTGGGATTCATGCAATGTGGGTTTTATACATCTTTGCAACGATTGCAAGGAAAATGAAATATCTATGTAAGGGAATCTTGAAACCATCACTGTGTGTCAGTAAGGGCATCTTGAAACTATCACTATGAGTCAGTAATGTGTCAAAGAACCGAATATCTGTGTCAGAGAATCTTGAAAAAATTTATCGACCCACCGACAAATTTTGAAACCAAAAATTTGAGCAGTATTAGTAACTGAACTCTACTAATTCAGTAGTTAGTGATCGAAGAAATAAGATTGAACTCTGGTAAGAACATAGAACCCAAGGCTGTGATAGTAGATGTAAACCCGAATAAGCTGCACGTAAGTCAGATCGGGCATAAACAAAAAACAATCAAGTGAATAACAATTGCCTAGCGATTGATATGGCTACCAGCCGTCATTATCGTTGGCTTGTGCTAGTTGGTGGCCTAGCTATGGTGGGTGTTTACCGCCGGAGATGATTTGCTATGCAGCAGACGGAGTTATGGCATCCCAATCAATATCTTTGTGGACATCTGCAGTGAACCGTCTGAATTGCTCAAAACCTTCGTTGAAAGCCAGAGACATTGCCTGGCCATGCTTGTCGCCTCCTTTGTGGAAGCTGAAAGATTCGTACGTAGCATCCTCCTTGGTCATATGCAAATCCTCTGCTTTGTGCTTTCGTTTTTGGCCACGAATTCTGTGCTTCTCTTTTCTGTAACGTGCTTTGTTCACTTGGCGCGTCAAATATGCCAACTTCTACTCAGCTCCGACACACTTCTGAGTCTAATAATGGACCAAGGAGAAGTCGTGTTCCAGTTTGTTCTTCATATCATTTATTTCCACAGCAGGATCATCGGAGTCGCCCTCGCTTGCCGAGGAGGTTGGAAGTGGTAGCGGTGGTAGAAGGGACCTTGGATAATTGGGGGCATATTCCCATGACCCATCGGAGTCCCCCTGATTTGCATTGCAGTCTGAACTGGTTGACATGTTCACAAATCTTCAGTTTCTTCAGATTGGGGGATTCGTTGTATGCACAAAACACAAGTCCAAAGAAGAGTGAGGAAGAAAACAAGATGTGAATCCCATAGCCATACGACACCGTTTATATATGATGTCCTGGAGTATTCCGCAGTTTGTTTTAACTGTTTTTCCCATCTGTCACATCAGTTTTGTTTTTTTGTTCAGTACTGAGAGTATTTGATTTAGTTATGGTGCATTCGGATTAAAGCCTCGTATTAATCACAGAAAGCATACACATGAATTTTGAATTTTCAACTTTCCATGAGGTTGTAGCATTTTGGAAACATTATCCTTATTTTTGCGAAGGAAGGGTGACACAATGGTCACTGACGTGCATGTGTGCACCTACCCAAGGTTGATGCGGTCAGGTCCCCCCATGTGTTGTATTTCGTTATTTTCATTACACAAGTGGGGGGAAATTATTGAAGACATGGTAATAACAAGGAGAAAAATCGGAAAAAATGCCCCAAAATTGATTCCAGCTCCTTGTGGCATTACACAACTGGGGGAAGCTATAAATCATCGAAAGTGTTTTTTCAACTCACTTTTGTACTCAATTTCATCAGATGTGATAATACAGAGTGTACACTTCATCTTCGGAATAGGGTTTGAACTCGCTTTCCTTTCAACCGTAACATTATGTTTTGCAAATCTTTTCCGTCTATTTCCTTCATGTTCATTATCTAATTTAAAATAACACAACTATCGATTACATTTGCTTCGTATCTAATTATTGGAAAAAATTAGTCTTATTTTCTCCTATCAAATGACACACAGAATATTATTATTGTTATTTCATTGGTCATATATTATATATTTCACACGAATAAGCAAACCTCATATTACCATTTTAGGAACAACAACTCCATATAAGAGATCCAATCAATGCTAAAAACTATCCCATTCCTTTTAGGCATTTTGT
This sequence comes from Prunus avium, assembly GCF_965620075.1. Lineage (NCBI taxonomy): Eukaryota > Viridiplantae > Streptophyta > Magnoliopsida > Rosales > Rosaceae > Prunus > Prunus avium. Next base: position 17,919,017 of record NC_142284.1, on the reverse strand, counting down.
AAAGACAAATTAAATATGTTGACAGAAAATAATGTAAACATACTTCAATTAAAGCATACCCATTTAGCTTTCCAAAAGTACGCATAATAAACCAAAAGCAGTTTCCCATATTTTTCACTCACTCTTTCTTCACATCTTACAGCTTGGATACATATAAGATACCATCTGAAGTGTCCAAAGCAAAATGGTTACACCTTCAGGAGCACACACAACCTTGGAACAAACGCAGTCAAAATGAACTTTTTGGCATTTTTTCCAAACAAACTTACTGAAAATAACCAAAATGAACGTTGTCCAGCGACAGTTTACTCCATGGTGATTCCGTCCCAGTTGTAGCTTGGGACAACACATTTTGCATACTCTCGGAACAGGTCGAACCCTTTACGTGCTTCTGCTTCCCTCATCTGCACTGCCTCATTCGACCCCCTGAACCTTCGACAACCTTTTCCTTTCGCAAGCCTAACCCTCTGTTTCATTAGTTTGACTGATCGAAGGTGTAATTTCGCTTCACTTTTCTCCTTCCCCAATGTTTCTTCATACCATCTTAGACGTATCTTCTGACGTTTTATTTCTGTCAACAACGCATCGTATCGCATCTGGCCGATACTACCTGCATCATCGTGGTCCTCAGATGAAAAGTGTATGGATTTTGCAGGTCCTACAAGAACATCTTCAGCGTTCTTATTCTTCTGTGAGATAGGGTCTGCATTTTTTGGTGGAGTTGTTATAAATATGGCGGAGATTTTCGTAGGTGAACCCATGGTGAGTTGAGGGTTGTTTGGACCAACTTGGGGTGCAATGTGAGGTAAAATATATCACTTTATTATTTATAAAGCAGTCCCCTTACTAATTTTACCCGCCAAAATTAATTTGTTCACTTTGACTAGGGAGTGACCACTTTAAATACCTACTTTCCGTGGTGATGTCATATTTGCATTATTAGTATCAGACACAGTAGTTTCATTTTCTTTACAGGTGATAATCAGAAAAATTAAGTATCATATTTGCGGAGATTTAATTGTTCATGCGGCCTGGTTGAAATGTAAGTTACCTTCAGAACGTGTGATGTCATATTTGCATTATCAGTATCATAAACACAGTTTCCTTTTTCTGTACTAGTGATATGTGTTCATTTTTAGTTTCATATTTGCCAAGAAGCAACTGCTTAGTTGGTCATGTTAAAATGCAAGTTACCTTCATACGTGGTGATGTCATTTTTGCATTATTAGTATCATATACAGTGTGATCATTTACTTTACTGTTAATGGTGCGTTGATATTTAGTTTCATAGTTGGCAAAATGAAATTGATTATTTGGTCATGTTCAAATGTAACTAAGTCATTTGCTTCATAAGTGGTGATGTGATTTTAGCATAATAATTATCACGAAAAGCATTTATAATTTTTTGACTGTTGACGGTGATAAGTAGTATCATAAATGCTGTAAATAGGGCAACGCGCGAACACTAATTCCACGCCTCCACCTTCATCGATGACTGTGAAGTGTCCGATCACTCACACCGCTTGGGAAACGAATACAATAATTACTGATCTAAACCCAAAGTTGTCTTCGTCCGTTGTAAAGTGGGCCACGCCGGTTGGGTACATATAATCCGGCACTTTCTTCTTGGTCCCAAAACGACACCGTGAATATTAAATCCTCCACAGACCCTTTTCAGTCCCTCTTCTCCACAGACCCTTTTCAGTCCCTCTTCTCCAACAACCAAGATGGATATTCCACATTTGGCATGGTTTAAGGTGCTGCTCGCGGTTGCAAAGCAGTCCTCTGAAGATCTATACAGCATGGCAGGAACATGCAAGTTATTTAAAGAAATGCTGAATGATCCTGAGGTTTGGACAACGGTGTCAGTAGATAAGTACCAGTGGCATGAGGACTGGTACGGGTTTGATGATGGCTAAATTGTTGAGTTCTTGCAAAAGTGCAAAGAACATAACAATCCAGAAATGATTTACAGAGAAGCTATTCATGACTTCTTCATATTGAAATATGATGAGGGCATGAAGAACCTGCGGGTGGCGGCTATGTCAGGGCATAAGGAAGCCTCCTACCTTATTGGCTTGCTAGGGCTGTTGAACCCTAGCGAGGGCAAGGAGAATGCGATGGAGTTTTTGTGCCATCTCAGCAAAACGAAGAAACTGAACATGCAAGCTTGCAGGAATTCAATAAGCAATCGACTGCGTCGGTATACAATGTCTGGCACCATGACTCCTCCTATGCTTGCAAAGTTTACTGCAGACAAACGTTTTTTTCAAGACTGCATTCACTGTGAGGGTAATCGGGAGTGGTATCAGTTATGGGACCGCTGGGGCGAAGATTGGCACAACGTAGATGCTTGGAACTGCTGTGAACCCTGCAAATGGAAGAGGGAGCTGTTGTCTGCCGCGCAAATCTCACGGCCTGGAGTTCCGGGCCGAGGGGATATGCGTTGACACGCGGTTTCCTGCTTTTGGGTGCGGTCCGGTTGTACGCGGACATGCCAGCACAGTCTACCGTGCATCGATGTGCTGATGATTGTTGGATGGATAAGTGGTGCGCCTGTTTGAACTCGTCTTCCTAATCAAACGATTGTAGCCAAGAGAGGAACTGGTCTCGGCTGTTAGGTTCACGGCCTGAACTACAAGGCCGTTGAGTGATGGTGTTGGTGGTGGGTTTTGGGCGGTGCTCCGGTGTGCTGCTCAGGGAGCGACGGTCGTGTGATATATGGGGTGAGTGAACGAACAACAAGGATGGTGCTCCGGCGCCTTGAAAATCAAGGGTCGTATGATATATTGATGAATGGATTTTCCTTACAATCTAACACTACTCCTAGGAAAGCAAGTAAAGATATTGAAAGTGCATTACAGGAAAAAATAAGTTGCTCCATGGGAGGCTTTGTTTTGGTGTTGAACCCTTTGAATGTAGTTCGAGTCTTGTATTTATAGGAAGAGTCTCTGGAGGAGTAATCGAGGCTAAAAATCTGCATGGTGGAGCTTGATTGGAGCAAGTGGGCAGTCCAATCGACATTTGGGATCGTGAAGTATGGTGGTGTGACCCCAGAAATCCCGGTGAATCTCGGCCGCCGCTCTTGATCGTGGGTTCTGAGCTTCTGGCCGTGGAGACGCATTTATGGCCTGGATAGCTGGTGAACCAATATCTCAGGCTGTCAGAATTCTTGTGAGAATGTCCACGTCTAATCACTCTGGTCCTCATCACCAAATCCTGACTTCAGTCACTTCCCACCTTCCCTCATGCATTAAATGCTTCCTTGTGGCCAGTGGGTTTGCTGCATTAAACAGGCACTACTTCTTAAATGAAGCCTGGGTCCCTGCTATCACGTGATGATCTGACTTTAATGCCTTGGCCGTGATTTTGTTCGGCCTGCGCTTGAGGCCGAGATGATCATGCCTTAGCATTTCTTCTTTTGTCTTTAGGAAGGCGAAACGCTGCGTTTCAGTTTTTATGAACAAGTGCCAGGGCTGAGAGAAGGGGCTCCTTCGACTAGTTTATGGCCGTGATTTATCAGGCACAAACATTGCCCCCACATTCCTGGATTCTTCGGCCTCGGCATGGGTAGGGGCCGAATGGATTCCAAGGGATGGACCCTTTGCATTCCTTTCTGAAGTGATTGACAACTGGGGCATTACATGCGCAGGCCAGTCGGCGCATTTAATGCCTCAAGCACGTCGTGCAGGCCATCATTGCCCAGGGCGTCGCTTCGCTTTGTCAGAGGAAGCGACGGCCTCTGGACTTTTGACACGTCGTTGCGCCTGTTGAGCGTGCTGACAGAACGTTACGTCTCTCGAGAGAGACACACCCTTTCATTTCAAATTCTAGCGCCAATATAAAAACCCAGACTTCCTTGCTTTCTCCTTACGCTTTCAGAATCCTCAGACGCCCAAGCTTTGTCAAAAACCCATTTCTCCAACCTTCAAAACCCATCAAACTTTCGCACCTCCAAGGTTACTAGAGAATCCCTCGTGAGCTCGCGATTTTCTAGAACCTACAGACCTTATTCCTTTTCTTTTAAGCTTTTCCTCCAATGTTCTTCACGTTCATTACCCTTTTTTCGCATTTCCCCTTTAAACACTCACCTCAAGCCTACTCTAATGGCCTCCAATACCCCCACATCTGTTGAAGTTCGGTCCCAAACCTTCCAAACTGAATTCGAGGCTATTTGCCGACATATTCAGGGCTCGATCCTCCCTGACATCATCACGCCCTGGGCTGATGACGATGGTGCCCCCACTGATTCCTTCGTTCTCGGCCCCTCCATTAATGGCGGAATGCCAGAGAGGCTTGTGGCCCATCTGAAGAACAATCTAGTGGATCTTTCGGCCTTTGACGGGGGAGACTTCCAAGACTGGAATGTCCTCAAGCCGCAGCAACAATGGCCAACCGTGACCCCAGACTGGGAAAAATGGCTGCCGAGGATGGAGCATTTCTTCGGTCAGCAATGGAAAGATCAAGGCATCTACCACTTGATCAAGCTATTCGATCGGCCGCTCGTCATGGATCGGTCGCTCTTGGCCGCAGCCCTGTGCTTCTGGTCGTCGGCCACCAACACCATGAACTTTCGATTCGGCATGATGACGCCGACCGTTCTAGACATGGCCGCCCTGTTCGGCCTGTCCCCCCTCGGCGTGGAAGTAAACGCCGCCCTTGTTGCTCCCGAGGTGGAAGGGAGCTTTAAGGCTACGTGGCCTACTCTTGCGAGAGTTGCTGGGAGCAAGGCGAAGAACATGCTCAACTACTCCAGTTTCTACAGCAACTTCGGCGTAGAAGACAGCGCTGAAGATGACGCCATTGCCCCTCTCGGCGAGGTTGAACACGCCGCGTTCTTGCTGTACTGGTTGTACAAGTTCGTGTTTTGCACCCAGGCGAACAAGGTTACCCTAGAGTTCGCCCACCTGGCCGATTACCTAGCGCAGGGCGGTAGGTTAGCACTCGGCCCGTTCCTACTCGGCCACATCTACCGCACGCTTCATGACATCGTTACTGATGGGATGAAGCCGAAGCATGGTGGTCCACTATGGGCCTTCCAGTTCTGGCTGCAGGCCTACTTCCCACAGCTGAGGGGGTGGCCGCTCCCCAAGACAACGAGCCGCTAGCCAACGCATTTGCTCGAGCCCCCAAGAAGCATAACGCCACGGCCTTCTGCTACAAATTCTTGTACGGCTTGGCCGAGAGAACTGGTACGCAGTTTCGAGTCTGCCTTGCTCGACCGTTCCCTCTGTTCCTGACTCACGACCTCTCCGTCGTTCCTGATGTTGAGACGGAGAACGATCTGAAGGAGATCTGGGGCTCCTTCCTGGTTTCGTGCGACCTTCATTGCGGCCTGTCCAAGGCCGGGGCCGAGGTGTATCTGCCGAACTTCATGGCACGACAATTCGGCCTAATCCAAACGGCCCCACTCCCTCCCCTGTCAACCAACCGGATATCGTCCTGGAGGGCCGACGTCTCCCAGCAGCACGGTGTGGCTGAGATCACCTTCCAGCTCCAAAAGGGAATGACCTTCCTGACTCTGATGCCTTGGTCGCGCCGTAATGCGTATGACGAGGATGGAAGGGTCTGGTATGAGGAGTGTATCTCGGCCAGATTTATTCGGCCTGTTGAAGAGGCCGTGAGGGCGGCCCTGACGAATGCAGATTGGGACCCTCTCACCCCCAAGGACAGCAAAGTGAAGAAGGTATCAGCTGGGCCGCCTCGACCAAGTGCCCCGGCCGTGGCCGCCCCCAGGGTGACGGCCCCTCCCCTGGCTAGATCAGCTGCCGTGGCCTCCACCGCGTCCCCATCTTCGACCGCGGCCCCAGCTCCCAGGGCGACGCCTGTGGTGGGGGCACGAAAGACGCTAGGGCACAGGACCGTGACGTCCTCTCTGCCAGCTCGACCGACCACTACTGCGGGTAAGCCTCGCCTAATTTTTCTATTTATCATTTATTCTTCACCGGCCTTTTTAAACCAGTTCTGTCTCTGGTCATCTCACTCTTGTCTCTTTTCCTTGTATACACAGCCTCGGGTCACAAGAGGAGTCGAGAGGCGTCGGGTACTGAGGCCGCACCGGCCCAGAGTGCCGCGGCCGAAATGGCGGCCCCGCAGTGGCCAAGGAAGAGGACCCTTTTTACCTCCTCGGAGGGCAGAGGTGAGGAGGAGGCTCCTCCTGTGATCGTGAGTGAGGCCCCCCTGCGACCGTAAGTACCACTCCTTGGCATCCTTTTTCCCTTTTAGTATGGTGGTGTGACCCCAGAAATCCCGGTGAATCTCGGCCGCCGCTCTTGATAGTGGGTTCTGAGCTTCTGGCCGTGGAGACGCATTTATGGCCTGGATAGCTGGTGAACCAATATCTCAGGCTGTCAGAATTCTTGTGAGAATGTCCACGTCTAATCACTCTGATCCTCATCACCAAATCCTGACTTCAGTCACTTCCCACCTTCCCTCATGCATTAAATGCTTCTTTGTGGCCAGTGGGTTTGCTGCATTAAACAGGCACTACTTCATTAAATGAAGCCTGGGTCCCTGCTATCACGTGATGATCTGACTTTAATGCCTTGGCCGTGATTTTGTATGGCCTCGGCCTCGGCCTGCGCTTGAGGCCGAGATGATCATGCGTTAGCATTTCTTCTTTTGTCTTTAGGAAGGCGAAGTACCCTGGCGAAACGCTGCGTTTCAGTTTTTACGAACAAGTGCCAGGGCCGAGAGAACGGGCTCCTTCGGCCAGCTTATGGCCGTGATTTATCAGGCACAAACAGCTGTTCTGCATCCAACAAGAACTCCAGTTGATGACTGCGTGGGATTAAGGTGTATATACATGGTATGATAGGTGTTTTATTAATAAATTGTGTTTTTGGTTTTTAGTGTTTTTATGTAAAGGTGAAACTGTGTGAACTTTGTATTGTTTTTATTCGAAGTATGTTTATGGTTTTGGGTCCTATATCGTTTTAGTAAGTGGTCTCACATGGGGAATTGCTGGTTCATATCCCCCAAACAGTCATTCGTTAAAGATGACAGACAAGCATATGGTAGGGAGGTTGCGTGTTGTCAACACGAAAAGAGATTATCCTTTCAGTCACTTCGTTGACAATGGAAGTCTGAGACATCCTTGATCTTCTAAGATACTCTGATGATCCCACAAATACCCCAAAAAATTTCCCCCTAATTTCCTTATTTGTCCTGCATTTGAAACTGTAACAAAATAGAAGTGTAATTAAGTCATCCGGTAATCCCTTTTCACTAACATAATTATTTCAATATCGCAATGTGGATCTACAACATAAGTAAAGGGTTTTTCCCATTTTAATTATAACCATCTATGACATTTCCCCATTATTTTCGGATTTGTCAGCAATTTTTAGGATTTCTGTACCAAAAAAAAAATATTGAATCCCATAGTACGGAAATCCCTTTTCACTAACATAAAGAATTACATATCAATTTCCATAAAAAAACAATTTGCCAACTATTAACCCAAAACTCCTGACGAAGTAATCATCCCCACACAGAGGTAGGAAATTTCCCAATTTTTTCCGTAATTTTCATGCATTTTAAACAATTTTTGGGAAAAAAAAAACTTAATAAAATATACAAGAAATGCCAATTGGAGGCGCTGGAGTGGGGAGCTGCAAGCCTGACCGCCACGCGGCGCTTTCCCATGCCGCCACACGGCAGTTTTTCAAATTTTTAATTGTTTCCACTTAAATATTCAATTAAAAATCAAATTTGAGGGTGAAAAATTCCCGAAAAATTCCTCAGCGATTAGGACAAGATTTCCTTCGATGACATATCCGGAAAAAGGACAGGCCAAACAATTTTGGATACGGGATTAATGTGATGGAACATATGAGAGTGTAGGGTTTACAAAGTGTATTAGTGTTTTCATTTGCATCATCCGAATGTAGAGTTGGTTCCCAAATTTTATTTTTCACTCGCTCCTAAACCAGGGTTTGTACTTTCCGTATGAAGTATTCATCCCCACACAGAGGTAGGAAATTTCCCAATTTTTTCCATAATTTTCATGCATTTTTAACGAATTTTGGAAAAAAAACTGAATAAAATATACAAGAAATGCCAAGTGGAGGCGCTGGAGTGGGGAGCTGCAAGCCTGACCGCCACGCGGCGCTTTCCCATGCCGCCACACAGCAGTTTTTCAAATTTTTAATTGTTTCCACTTAAATATTCAATTAAAAATTGAATTTGAGGGTGAAAAATACCTCAGCGATCGGGACAAGATTTCCTTCGATGACATATCTGGAAAAAGGGAAGGGAAAACAAATTTGGATACGGGATTAATGTGATCGAACATATGAGAGTGTAGGGTTTACAAAGTGTATTAGTGTTTTCATTTCCCAATTTTTTCCGTAATTTTCATGCATTTTTAACGAATTTTGGAAAAAAAAAGCTTAATAAAATATACAAGAAATGCCAAGTGGAGGCGCTGGAGTGGGGAGATGCAAGCCTGACCGCCACGCGGCGCATTCCCATGCCGCCACTCTCCAGTTTTACTATTTTGTAATTGTTTCCACTTAAATATTCAATTTTTAAACGACTTGAAGGGTGTAGGGGTTTGCCCCCTACGGTTTAGGGTTTACTGTGGAGTGCTTAGGGTTAAAAAATATTAAACCAATGCTTTTCTTTCCCGCTCATGGGTTAGGGTTAACAAATAAAAAATATTCCTGCAAATTTTGAATTTTCTGTTCATAGTCACGAATTGTTACGACCAAAACAGGACAATTCAAACTTGAAACTCCATATTAGTTCTCCCCAAAAAATAATATACAATTCCTTTTCAGATTTTAAGGAAAATTATTTGGGCGTTTTGAGCAAATTTTTGGAAGGGTGTCATCTTCTGTTACCTTCATTTTCCCTTCTGGGCAAAGCCATGTCGAATTCTTCAACAAACACTCAAGGAAAGAGGTGTCGGCACTGCAATGCTGAGATGGTTATGCTAATTTCCAAATCTGAAAGGAATAAGGGCAGACCGTATTGGAAGTGCTTCACAACATATGTAAGTATTATCTTCCCTAAGCCAATAACACTAACTCAGATCGGCCATTGCCTAAGCCAACGAAAACTGCTATAGAGTAGAAGAATTGGGTCTAACATTGTAATCCGAAACTAAGAAATGTAACTTTGTTATGTTTTTTTAGGGAGCTACAAGGTGTAGTGGCTATGAATGGGTGACTGGAGGCAACATGCCAACTGAATCTCAAATTCAAAACCAGCTGGATGTGAAGGAACTTAATGCATATGCTGAAGTCATCCGTATAGTGAAGGGCATTAAAAATATCCTCCTACTGTTGTTAGTTCTATCATTTCTGAATTTGGCAGTTCAAGTGATGAAGAAGTAAGAAACTTTTTGCGTCTGGAAATCTTGAACTTCACAATCTTGTTTTCCGTAAACAAGAAACATTCCTATTTATTCCACATTTGAACACACAGTGTCGCACCATTTACGGTTTATGGTTCAGCATAGTATTAACAACATGTGTTCACGGTTTCGTACAGGTTGTATTTGAACCCAATAAAAATAATTTAATCTTTAAGTTTAAGTCAAAAGGGGGAGTTGGATCATAAACAAGATTTTGTTCATTAACAAGTAAGACTCAAAACTACCTTTTCAAAACCTTCGTACAAACGGAAAGATGCCCTCAAGCATGCGAAGAAAGCTCTTCGAGCTTCCCTTATATGATAGAAAGGTTAGTTCTCTATCTCGCGAATTAAGCCAATACCAAGATATATGAATTTCTTCAGTTCAACAATTGTTACCTACATAATTACAAACCGCCCACCCAGTGAAATGAAGTTTGCAAGTTCGTATACTACACCCACCCAGTTATGTCATATTTCCTCTCCTAATTAAGCACAGGCGTTAATATCCCTGCAACAACTGCACAGCGAGCTTCAACCGATACAAGGGCATGGCATGATGGGAAATATTGGCTAGGTCTACATTGGAGGTCAGAAACTCGCAGTATTTGAGAATGTACATCCCACAGTCGCCCCTGAAACATAGCGAAGCAGCTGTCATTCATTGTACAACAAAAGCGCACTTTCATAACACAATGTGTTTAGGTCGAATATGACTCACCCGCCTACTTGTTGGGGGTGCATCCAAAATGCGAATAACTGGCCACTCACTTTTGCGAAGTAGACCGTCGCCAATATATCCAGCTTCGTGTAACAACCGGGGCAGTATTTTGGACACCGACTGCACAGCCCGTTGGAAGGCTTGAGTTCTGCACAGATCTACTTTTGAATCATATGCCCTTATCTCACACGCTTTTAAATCGATAACAAGTAAGATCCAGTGCTTCTGCCTTTGTAGGTTGAAGGGCAAAAAAACTTGATTCACAGACCACCATGATTTAGCCAACTTATGCCCTTCGCCCTTCACCATTCCCACTAGACCGTTGTTGTGCTGCCTCTCGTCCTTTCCCATATACGACTTCATTTGCGTTTTATCTAAGGCAACACATTTCTACATAGTGGCACACAAGTTATGCATCATAACGGATACGGAATTTCAAAACAAACAATGCTTATGAAATAATACAGACTGAAAAGTGGTGTCCAGTATTGTCCAGTCAGAACCCGCCCACTTGCCAGACCTGTTGTGCCGCTCCCGTAGCAAATGCAAGGCCATGTCAATGTTCTACATAAAAGGGTTGTTTCCATTATTAAATCAATAAATTACTACATAGCAAGGGCTTATCAACAAAATCCCAAATCAATCAATGCTTACCAAGTCATCCAACCAACCGTCCTTGGTCAGCAACCAAACAAAGAAGTTATGCGAACCTTCCATAGCTTCGTCTCCACATAACCGCACATGTGAACTATTTTTGTCAATCATTGTTATTATCAATTCCGTTTCACCAGTGACTTAATAGGTAATCATAATAAACCATTTACATTTCACTAAGGACGGGCAAAGGGAACTTACTTTACTTCTTGTCCCCATTCCCAGCAGAATTTTGCCACCTCCAGAAGGGAATCACGAGGAACAGGCCTTAGGGGGTCAGCAATTGTGTCCTTCAAAATATTGGGAATCTCCCGACCTTGCCATGGAGTTTCCCTTACCACTACCCTTGGCCTCTTCATCACAGGACTAAGCGTCTAACTCCTTCCCCGACCCCTCTTTCGCCCCACCCCAACTATAACATCTTCGCCACATTCACCCTCCGCAGTGGACATGTCAATCTTTCTAGGAGGATTCATAAGGAATTTAACAAGGGTGACACACAACACATCTGGATCATCCCAATTCATATACGGGGTTGTATATTGCACCTCTTCTTTCGCATTTTGTACACACTCCTCTCTCGATTCGGCTACTCCACCTTCCTCAGTTTTATCACTCTCCTCTCGAGCATCCTCAATCTCATGTCTCTCCTCTCCAGCATCCTCAGTCTTATGTCTCTCCTCTCCAGCATCCTCAGTCTTAAGTCTCTCCTCTCCATCATCCTCACTCTTCTTGGCGTCTACATGACTGGTACACTTTTCCAAACGTAAAACTCTCTCCTCCAGCTCACCCTTCTCACGGTGCAATACTGCAACCTCATTCCTCAACTGCTGCACAACATAGTTTAATTCATCAAGGTCCTTACATACCCGCGGGCCTACACTAGGTGCATCACATTCAGGAACATCTGATCCCCAACTCCAATATGGTTGCCTCATCTCCAATTCACGTGGTCGTACGAGCCGCAGTATAACAGGCTGTCAAACATATACAGTTAACAGGTCATATACAATAGTAAACAGCTTTCCTCATGAAACCAACATACTATTGAAATCAATTATTAACTACACACTTGTTTGCTTTGAAATATATAAGCGTTCAGCTTTCTAAACTCAGGCACTTTATTTGTGGATTCCCACCGGAAAATTTGAGGGACTAATGCAGTTTCCTCGATCCGCCTACAATATCTAAGAGGGGGAATTCCCAATTCAGCAATTAATTCATACGCCCAAATCTACAACAAATAGATTATCAAAGTCAGTACTTAGTTACGAACTTAAATTTTACAAACACTAATTTTGAACTAAATCGTACCTGGAAAGCATAGCTCAATCCCTTTATATTCCATGCAGGTCTGTTAATTCTTTTAGGCTTCCCATCCTCCACGTTTTTCTTCCCTTTTCTCACTGAACTCCGCACCGCCTTTTTTCTCTTTTTCTCCCCTTTCCCCTGCCCATCATTGTCTTCATCTCTCTCTCTCTTTCTTCCCAGGAACAAACAACAGAGAATCTTGCAGACATTCAAATGATATAGATCCCCACGGATATTTGTTGAATTCATCCATTTTATGAACCAAATGTAAGTAGTCCTCATTTATCTTTACATTTTGGGGTTTACCCATTATCACAGACTCCACAAAATACAGCAGTCCCAATTTGAACGAGTCCTCGCTTCCTCTTTCGGACTTTAGGAATGCATTTTCTAAGTGCTGGCAAGTAATGTGACTCCTGTTGGTAAAATGTGCTTTCATAAATCGCTTATGATCTTCCCCGGCAGACGTTATGTCAGGCTTTGTTCCACATTTCAGACCACTTATCAAACAAAAATCCTTTACACTGAATTGAGCAACGTTGGACCCTATTGCATAACTAAGGCCCATCATGTCCTTCACACCAAGACCTCTAACTCGCCGGAGTGCTAGACCATGCACAATTTGACCACTAAATGCAATTTTATGGAGTCCCAACAGGTGCCCAAAACAGCTCTCTCTAAATCTTTCCATAAGAGAGTCACTGACATGCGCCCCAAAATTACACAGGACTGTTTGCGCCACACACAGATTATTCACCTGCGCAGAATAGACCTCTGACTCCGGGAAACAAAGCTCAAACCCAGAATCCATTTTATACCTGCAAAAGACACCTTTTTCTTAAGAAACAGAACTGATACTTGCTCACAATATTATGACCACATTAACATACAGAAGTGATACCTACTCACAATATTATCTACACATTTTGAAACCTACAAACACTATTTTCAACACATTACATAATTGATACCTACTAACAGAATTTTCAACATATCAAGTTACAAAACTGATACACTATTTTCAACACATTAAGATACATAATTTCAGCTACAAACACTAATTTCAACAAATTCAGATACAGAATTGATACCTACTACAAGATGCATTGCTCCTTATGCATCCCAAATCATCTCATATTCAGAGTTAAGATTCAATTTTCTCTTATGCATTCTACTTCTACTGGTACTTATTATTATTTGTTTTCCAAGCCCCATTAAATCCCTAAAATTATGCCCAACACTCTCACCACTACATGGCCAAAGCAGGATTACAATGAGGAACAGATGAAGATTCCTCGAATTTTACGAAAACACAACAAACAACCAGAATGCAAACTAAAATACGAAGTACAAAACACAACACAAATTACTCAAGCCAATGTAGAATTTTGCAAACACATCCGTACAGAGACAAACTACTCTTACCCAGAAAATCAAACCCCTCAAATCCTCCCTAAAATCCTAAGGCAATTTAAATTAAGTGAATGCAATATAACATGCAAACTTTAATATCAAAGAGAGAGAGGGAATTCGACAGAAATGTACCGATTCAGACGTTCAGATGAGAATTACTCGATCACGAAGGTTCTGCGACAACAGAAGCGCAACTCAAAGATAAACAGTACACGAGTTTCTGTGAGAAGAGATGAGGAATAGAGAACTTGATGTTTGGTAGGTATTTGGGTGTTATGACTAGGGTTAATTCATAACTCCATTGACAAGAAAGGCGCCACTGTCAGGAATAAAAAAGGCGCCATTTTTTCGAACCCGGTGCGACTTGACACCTCTGCTAAGGGGAAACTGTAGCCTATCCTATGCACCGTAAGCTTGCTTTTTCTCTTCAACCGTTCAAATGCATTTCAATGGCTGCGATTGATTCTTATATAATGTTCTCACATAAGCATTCTCACCTGATCCAGATGGGGGAGGATATAGGGGTGTTGGGCTTGCCACATAAATAGCATACTCTAATACTATACAAGGATAGACCTACAGCTAGCCCAAGTGAGTTTTTAATTTATTTCTTATAGTTAATATATATATATATATATTTTTTTTTTTTCTTTTTTCTTTTTAAGGTTTAATCCGATTCAAATTCTAACAGGCCACTCGTAAGGTAAATTTAGCCCATCTTATTTTGAAATCCAGAGTCCATCCCTAATATTATATTAATGGCATGTTTACTAATCCGTAATTGGATTATGAGGAATTGAATTGAGGATGAATTGAATTGAGGAGGAGTTAGATTGAGGAGAATTAGATTCTGGATTCTTATTGAAGTTGTTTACTAAACCATATGGATTGAGGAGAGTTAGATTCTAGATTCATATTAAAGTTGTTTACTAAATCATATGGAATTGGGGTAGGAATGGTGTTAATTACTAAAATGTCCTTGTTGTTGGGTTAAAGTATATGGCAAATTTGGAATTTTTAAAATTGTGTGAGGATATAATGGGTGAAAAAGATGAATTCCTAATGGGTTAGTTCTCCGAGAATTAGAATACCACCTCCTACCTAAGAATTGAATTACTCCAAAATCAGGAATTCAATTCCTAATTTTGTGTGAGCGCCCACTTACTTTTTAATTCCTTGATGTGAAGTAAACACAAGAATCCTCCATAGGTGGAATTAAATTCCTGATGAGACTTCCAATTCCTGATTAGTAAACAAAATATGAGCATCCAATCAAGAACCAATTCCCGATATGGGATACTCTCTAGGAACAAAAACGTTGTGGGATGTACAGTTGGAGTATTGTTTGCTTTGACTGCCAGATGAAATGTTGCATTTTGAACCGCCCTATATGCATATGTAATCCATCAATTAGAGGTTTATATGTTAGAAATACAATATAAATTTCCTAACTGAATGGAAATCAATAAAGAGCCCATTGGGTTATTACTATCTTTTTTCCCGAAATCAAAATTTATTATTAAAGTCGAACACTTACATTGGGTTATTACTATCAGCCCAATATAATCTTTATATTGCATTGTGTTTTTTTTTTCTTATAAAGCATCTTATAAAGCATGTAAGAGATTAACCTATGACCTAGAATGCAAAATAAATGCTCTTAACTACCTTAGCTACAGACCCTTTACAATTTTTTAGAAATATTTTGTGGGTTCAGATTGGCCTTTCTCTTTTTCAACTTGGAAGTTAGAACTTTCCTTTTTGTTTTATTTTTTGGTAGGCTTTTTTATTCTTTTCTCCCTGCCCTCTATCTCTCTCCTCCCGCATATATTATTGCCTTCTTATTATTTAATATCGTCCTTCCCTTGTCTTCAAATCTCATAACCTGTTGATTGATCAAACAGAAATAAAAATTTCTTCCATCACATCTGTCCCACTGCACAGTCGTCAGGCTTCTCAGGTAATTAAGGTTGTATTTCTGTAGATGTGGAGTTTCTTCTTTAGTTTTGCTTTTCACGGAGTTGCAGCTCCAAGTATACCACTGCTTATATTTTTGTTTGCTCCAAGTTTACTAACTAGACACTTAGAGAGTGTCTCAATCAAAGATTTTATGTTAAAAAATCATTATGACATAAACACGTCTGCTTTTTTCCTCTCCTGAAAGAGGAATTTTTGTATGGGAGTTTGAAAGTTCAAGAACTGTTTATAAGCTGGCCTACATTTTAATATTTGACAAACATGGATCTCCTCTTGATGCAAACGACTTTCCTTTTTTTTTTTTTTTCATGTTCTTCCCATTACAAACTAAAAGTGAGAGTCGATTTTTCTTTTGGGTTAATTAATTTTTTTCATGCAACAATATTAGGGTAGAAATTGAACAAAGGACCATGTGTATAGGGTTGGAGAAATTATTGTATGGTACTGGAGTACAGCTACGTGATATAACTTGTACACTTGTTATAATATGGATGTGGACGATAGAGTTTTTGTTTCCACCTTTTAGGGAATGATATCAATAATATCCACTTATATTATAACATATGGATTATACCACATGACCATACTACCGTACTACACTATAATTACTTTTATGATTGAATGTAGCACTAGGTCTAGATTTATTTCCCAATTTTGTTATAACTTATGTCTGTATTATACCTTCCTCAGGATGACGTCCACAAACTGCAAGAATTCCATTTACATCCCTGAAGAAATCTTGATCGGCATCCTACTAAGATTACCAGTAAAATCCCTTGTTCGGTTTATGTGTGTTTGCAAGTCATGGAGCAATTTGATTGAAAGCTCGAGTTTTATAGGCAGACATCTTAATAGGAATGTTAAAAACCATGGCCTTACTTTTCTAGTTGGTCTCCAGTGCACTGAAGTCAAACCCAAAATTCGCCATTCCATTTTCTCTAATGAAACATTTAAGGCAACATGCTTGGGCATGGGAGGTTTAGGGCTATATGGTTCAAGTAATGGTTTAGTTTGTCTGTCATGTAGAAGTCTGGATTTGAATTGTCCTGTAACCATATGTAACCCATCAATCATGAAATTTGTCCGCCTTCCAGTCACCAACGTTTCTTGCCCTCCCGATTACAAGTATCGTTGTGCTCTTACATTTGGGTTCAACTCCAGGCTCAACGACTACAAGGTAGTAAGGTTGGTAACGTTTATTTGGGGGAAGAAATGCAATGAAGTGGAGGTTTACAGTTTAAGTACAAACTCTTGGAAGAGCATTGGTGTAATTCCTCCTCGGATAAATTCCATGGGTTGGCATTCTGGACATGCAGTTTCTAATGGGATAGCATACTGGATTATGGGAGAGGAAGAGGATGATAGCTTTCATCTCGTGTCGTTTGATACTGGCAGTGAGGTATTTGAACAAGTGTTGCTGCCAGAGGCTATTGTGGAGGGACTTGGAAGCGTTGAGGGAGAAATTCAGGCGTACAAGGAATCGGTTTGCTTATTGCAATGCGATAGAAGTGAGCCAGAGCTCCACGTAGGCATATGGGTGCTCCAGGAGAAGTGTTTAAATAAGATGCACACTGTTGTTATTCCTGGAATGTGGCCTATGCCATTGGGCTTTACAACGAATGATGAACTCCTCGTGAACTATGTTGGAAAGAAAGGTGAAATTTATCTGGCTATTTACAATCTTCAAACCAAGCAGATCAATGAAACCAGAGTTAGGTTGCCCAAGCATTGTTTTCTTGACTCTGATGCTGTGGATACTTATGTTGAAAGTTTACTCTTACTCAAGGGTTGGACCACCCAAACTCGGAAGAATATCCTGTCTCTCTTATGTCCTTTATGCTGTGGAAAGTAATATGGAAAGTCTACTATCACCTTTTTTTTTTTTTTTTTTTTGGAGTTTGATTTGAGAAATGTTTTAATTTTATTACAGATGTGCACTCTTAATCATATGCTCCTTACGTGCTTTGTTTTTCCTTTTTCTTTCTTGGTATGCTTGTCATACCCCTCTATCTTTCTTCACTTTGTTCAGAAAAAAACATTGAAAAGTTAAGAACCGCCCCCTATTTAGAGAAGGATTATTGTCGCCTCGAGAGTTTTGAGAAAAAATTCTTACTGCCCAACCTTTCTGTGTTCTAACAGCATAAGCAGCGATTTTTGCTCGATTGCGAATACCTAGGCTTCTTCTTACTGATATTTATGCCTTCTTCCAAGTTCCAAGTTTTTACTTCTCCGCATGGAGAAACCATGGGAGCCAGTTTTGCATCTTTCTTAGGCAGGAGAAATCTCATCAATTGCTCTTAGTTTCATTGGCGAACATCTTAATAGGAATCTTAATTAAAACTCATGTTCATACTTATCTAGTTGCCCTCCACTGCATTAGAGGCACAAGAAACATTGGCCACACTCTTCTCTCCAACGAAACATTTGAGGTCCGCTTTACTATATTATTCACCATCGGAGACTAAAACCTTGTGGGAATAAGGTTCAAGCAATTGCTTGCTTTGTCTGTCATATGTAAAATTGCATTTGAACAGCCCTATATGCATATACAACCCATCACTTAGGAAATGTGTGACCCTTCCAATGACCAACATTTCGTGCCTGCCCTTATCCAGACATGGCATTACTCTTGCATTTGGGTTCCACCCGGGGGTTGATAACTACAAGGTGGCAAGGCTGGTGTCATTCGGTAAGGATAAGCATGTCTCTGAAGTGGAGGTTTGTAGCACAAGATCTTGGAAGAGGGTTGATGTCATTCCTCCTTCTATAAAGAGCATGAAGTGGGATTGTGGATGTGGAATTTGTAATGGATTAGCATATTGGACTATGGAAAACCAAAGGGATTATCGTGTGTCGTTTGACGCTGGCAACAAGATATTTCAAGCATTGCCGCCACCGAAGTGTATTGCCGGTGGAATTGAAGCTGTTGAGGAGTACACGGAATCAATTGCTTGTTGCTACTTAATAAGGACGGGCAAGAGGAGCATATTAACATATATGGGTTGTCCAAGAGAAGTCTTTTGAAAAGATAAAGAAGGTTGTTGCTCCAGGAACGAGTCTTACTATTACCCCCATTGGGCTTTAGAATGAGAAATGTAACTCCTTCTAGAGCTTCATGAAAAAAACAGTGAAGATGCCCATTATGTGGCTACTTGCTTTGAAATTTTAGTCTTACTCATGGATTAGAAACGAAGAACTTAGAATTTAGAATTTAGCTTGTTTTTATTTTGGGAGTATTGCATTTGAGAAATGTTTTAATGTTTAAGTTTATTTTATGGCAAATGCACTCTAAATGATATGCTCCATCTGGGACTTCTTTTTCTTCTTTTTATCACCCTTCTCTTCCCTTTGGTCTTCGCATAGCTTAGCTTGATAGCTAATTATATATGCATTGTATGTGTTGTTGCATACAATTTTGTCAAAGTTTATGTACTTCATGTGTTGTTTGTGCTCACTTATACAAATAGCTTTTGCTAAAATCAAAATTGATGTTGAATTAAGTATGCATCAATATTGACTTGCTCATTGCAGTGAAGTAAAACGTATTATACCAATGACTTTTATAGTAATTAGTAATTGAAAGAGAGAAATAAAAAGCCTATTCTCAAGAAAGAATCAAAAGATTGAGGGCATTTACCACCCTTTTTTTTTTTTTAAATGACATTTTGATTCTACAACTCACCCATTTCCAATTTATTAGCTGCAAGGTTTTGACCTATGCTAGTTATGCAAATATCATCAAATACAGATCTCACACACTCAGGAACCTCCTGCGGTTTTAACAATGCACGCTGATGAAGCCTTTCCAAACCAGACGCTGCCTCACCTTAAGAGAAGAGCAGAATTATATATTTCAGAAAACACAAAAGACAATGCCTAACTAGTTGCTGCTAATATACACACACAGATTATACCTTGCAAGCACTCAAAAAATTGCCTCTTTTTGCATGCTCATTCTCAGGTAGGTAGTACCCATAAGCATAAGTCCATTTCAGCACTCTCCTACACTCTCAACAATCCACGAAAATGGAAGACAGAGGCAAAACAAAATTTGTCAGCATTTCATGGCAAAACAAAATTTGTCAGCATTCCATGGCAAAGCAAATCTAATCTGATCTTATAGCTACACTGTGCACTATAATTCCTTTCATATATTTAAAAGAAAATATATCTTTATATATCTAACAAAAATGATGGTAGTTCAACACCTGCCAGGTATCAGCTATGAACTTGAGCTGAGACTCAGGTCCTCGCTGTATGTCTCTAAGCTTCTCCATCTGAGGAAAAAATAGCCAGGATATCAATAAAGTTAATACAGAGTACTTCATACAATTCCATGATAGCTAGGGAAGTAACACCTCTAAATTCAGGCTATCAGTTCACATGAAGGGTTTCCGTAAAACACAACTACATCTCTAAATTCTGAAATCTAAAGGTCCAAAGTGAAAACACAGAAAACCTCATGTTTGTGTTGTTAACCTTAAACTAAACTTAATTTGTAGCATTGGATCTATGAATAAAATAAGTAGAACGTTCCATACACCATAACATTCCAAATCTGCAAAAAGTTTTAAATATGGTTCTAGTTCCACAATACAGTAGAAAGATGAGTACTAAGATTATTTATGTTTTGAACACATTTGTTACCATCTACTCCATTGAAGAATAAGATAGCTAACACATGAACCCATGTCTGTATGTATGTGCGCACGTAGAAATTTTTTTCTGCAAGTACAGATACTTACATTAACAGTTCACATTTGATGCCAATCCGCAAGAACTTTTTGCCTCGACTGCCAAGGAAGACCAAAAATATTTTAGTGAATAATTAAACGAGAATAGGTCATTTGTATAGGTCCATCGAGAGCAACATTAAGGCTTAGACAATTAAATCCATAAAACAGAAGAACAATGCACAGACAAATACTACAAATTCAGGAGGCTTCCACACTTTTATGTAGTTGACCCAAAAAAAGATACATAGCCAGGGTACTATAACATTAAGAAAAGAAATGAATGAATTCAAAGCATAGCAGAACAAAAAGAGGAAAATTTGAAAAGAGAATTGTGAATACCAACTGATTTCTTGCCCAACATTCATAATAATGAGTGTATCTCTCCATAGAATGCTTGGCCATTTCTCTTCTTCACTCAGTTTCATCATACAACAAACCCATTACAAACTCTTATAAATAGAAGAAAAAGAAAACTATGCTTCCAAAAGGCAAAGAAGAAGAACAAATTCTCAGAATGAGCAAAAAGAAACTGCAAAATCCTGACAACTCCCTTTTTATTGGCTGCTTCATAACGGTTACAAGCATAGAAACCACCTGTCCTCTCACCATGATCTGACCATGCACCAAGGCATAGCCTGCAAGATACATATAATTCATTTAGAACCAGATATAACTTAACAATAAAAGAGCATAAGCAATAGAAAAGTTTCCTCAAACAATATTTCTATTCTCAATGTGAATGATACAATGCTATTATTCATTAATCAGATATGTTTTCAAAAAACTATCAATTTCCATGAAAGGAAAAAAAAGCAAGCAGAAAGCATACCAGCAAAATTCAAATTTTCAAGGTGGTGTGCACGTCATGGACCCCTGGGTTTTTTCAATAGGTCGCTTACACTTTGGACATGGCTTGGAATTGGCTACTATCCTGAGTGTCGTCAACGAAAGTTACCACAGAACAACAGAAGACGATATATGAAATACCATCGCTAATAGATGCTCTAATGTAGCCTAGCACAAGAGGAACAAAAGAATTATATCTGGAAAATCATAAAGCATGGCAATGGAAAGAAAGATAAAACATCTAGCAACAGATCATGGCAAGAAACAGATTATCATGGGATTAAAATACTATGGGTGTTCAGAAAATGTGGAAAGAATGGCGAAAAAATAGTTGTAAAAAATAGTTTGTTTATACAAAATGATTGGTGTTACATTTTGCAGAGAGGGGAAGGGGGATCAAGGGAAATTCTCTACAACTAAAGACCTAAAGACAGAACGTTAAAGAGACTTGCAATTCCAAGGTCACATTCTTCATATTCAAAACAAGAGCTTAAGATGCAAGTTTCTTGTATCTGAGTCAGAAACTAGGTAAGATACAACCCATTTACTTTGGCAATAAAAAGAAATAAAGTAGGAAATTTTGACAGAAATTAAAGAATTGTATTATAATCTGTTGGTGTAAAAAATGTTGTACATAGAAAATGAATACCGATCAGCCAGTTAGTCACTTGACTGTTCACCAACTCCAAAAAATCAGAATTTACAAAACTAACTACATGTGTACATAAGTGGGAAGAATAGGACTATGAATGAGACGAGCACCGTAGACACAAGGTGCTGCAACAGGAAAGCAAGGGCGACGGAGGATCACAGGCACGGGCTGCCAATAACGCTGAGGAGAAGGAAAATAAGAAACAGTGAATTTAAAGAACAAATGTTGGCTGAAAATTCTCATGCGACAATCATGAATGGCCACGGATTTAAGAAATCTTCTCCATCATTGAACCACAACCTTTCTCGAACGAAATATATACAAAAGGAATGGCTAAAAGAAATGGCACAATTTTATACGCCTGTGGAATATTTCTAAAGCCATTGATTTAAGCAATACACACTAGTTTTTACATTTTTCTTCCAAAGCCTACAGTTTTAAGATTTCACCTATATGCACAAGAATTTATCTCACAAAAACTCTTCGGCCTGTAACAATCTGGGATAGATAACCAACGTTATTTGTTTCAAGGACTTCACAGATGACCTGAGGAAAGCATGTCTCTCCATCACTACAAAATATATCTAGGAGAAAGAATGGCGTTTACCTGTTGTTAAAAGCTCTTTGAAAAATCCTCCTAACGCCCTAACACAGGTCTTTCGCCGCATATTTGTAGAACACAAAGTTCCAAGTGCAAGGCCATCTCCATTATTTGTAGCAATAAACAACAGATACTCTGCACTTCTATTTGAATCACATTTGATCTTTAATCCCCACACAGCTCTGTAGCAATGGTAATTGCTTGATCCTAAATCAGAGATAACATATCAACCTCAAAAAAGAAAGTCACCTCGACACTTAATTGTAAGTATTTTGAAGACCAGAAACTTTTTGCATAATGAAACAAATCAAAGCCACACCTTGGGACATCTCAAGATCTTTCAAGATTAGCCAAAAAAAACAACTAATTAAAGAATAAAAATTGTCATGTTCCCTGTAAGCCATGTAAGATTTCAGGCATTGGAAGCTCAGGAAAATGGTCAAGATCAACAAACCCCACCTCCTCTGCCCTTCTAGCAGCACCCTCAGCTTGTAAACAGAGGAACTTCAGGAGAATAAAAGTAATTCTGTTGATCTGAAGGACAATAGTGTCGGATAAGTATTACTGAGATACATTATTTTCAGTTGATTGAGTTTTAATAGCCAGCGCAGTTGTGGTAGAAAAGGCAGAGAATTTTGGTTTTGACACACAACTGAATGGTGAAAGAGCAAACCATCCGCTTCTACTGTCGACAAATGATGGTTTCTTGCAGCCATTGAATTCCTCTTTAAGGATAGGAGGACATACAAGAGGAGCATTAAGACTCGAAGATTCTCCAAGGTGTTGAGTTCCCCGTCTGATAAAGGCCAAAAGATGGATACTTTTCTCTCTCAGCTGGGAGTCCATTTCTTTCATGGCCTTAACCCATGAATTCCAATGTTTTGCTGGCACGCACCTCAGAATGAGAGTGTGCTCAGTTTCTTTAAAGATCAGTAAGAGAAGTTTCTCTGCTGAGCCTGAGGTCTTTTCTTGTCATGACCATCAGATGGGAAGACTGGAGCACTCAGATAGTAAGAAATCATATAGGCTTTCTCTGAAAAGAAGTGAGGTATTACGTTCTCCACAACATCAGAACAAGCAGAACTGTCTCGTAAAGACTGAACCATATCTGTGATGACTGCCAAACCAAGTCCCCAAATTTGCTGAGGCTTCTCAATTTTTTTCAGTTGAGTTGGGATTTCTCTTATTAATACAAACGTAAGAAGACCTACCGTCCAAGTAGCAAACAAGAGTGTCAGAGACGAGAGAAATCCATAATTAATAAGCATTTCCGCACCATGCCTCACACAGGCAACAGTAAAAAAGAACTTCATTATAATGGGCACAGATTCAAGAGAGTTCTTATCTTGAAGCTTCAGAATAACATGCCGAAGCTGGAGGTGATTTTGTATAATGAGGAACCAAGTGTTGGGACTTAAGAATTTCTCAGGATCAAGTCCATTGTATTTACGGAGAGGGTGCCATGCTCAGCAGTAGCAATACAGTTACAGAGAATAGGTAGTAGACCAAGACTCACATTAGATATTTTAGCCAGGTCTCAACAGATATCATATCTCTTGCCCCAACCAAATGTGACTTATGACAACTAAACTCCACTGCCGAGAGAAGCAACATAAGCAAGAGCTGCCAGAACCTGATGTTTTTAGTACAAGAATGCAAACAGACAAAGACAGGCTTTTATGTGCATACATCATAAGATAGAGAAGCAACTCTGCTTAGATCATGTGATTTCTTCCAACGCAATATTGGGGCCTTCACTATATGTTAAAACCTCAACAACTCAGTTTTTTGTATCATATTCTTGATTAGATGGAATGCAATGACTTCGTCACACTCATTAGAAAATTATTACAGGAGTATTTCAAAATAAAATCAGTATTCTTCAGGTAAAATTAAATGCTTATACCATTCATACCCCAGTTTTGACGATAGGAAACTTGATATATCATGAGAGTTGCACCTCTTGCTCTAGGTCCTAGTGTTTTTGCTTCATTCTTCAGCACCCCAATTAGACATGGCAAGGTGCAGCACAGTGTTCATCAACTGAATCACTAATAGTGCTTAACTTTCAAAAATTTTGAAATGAGAAATCAGATATTCGAAATATTAGACATCAACAATCTTTTTAAACTAACATTAGCTTTAAAGTATTTTAAACCATAAAAAACAGCTATAGATATCAAATTTCTGACTCTGAGAACGCAACTGAAAGCAATTACAAAGTCTAAGAGACAACTCACATCATCCGTGTACGCAATCAAGACACTTCTTAATGCTCTTAGTGCAGAAAGCTTTGAACTTGTAAGCAACGCCATTGAGTTTGCAGCCTTCATGTTATTCAACACATTTAAGATCAAACAAGTATGCATCTTTTCCGGTTATAAAAAGTTCAGCATCAACTTTATGTTGGTAAATCTTAAAAACATTTGATTCTATAAGGAGCTGAGAGAGTTCTTTGAATGGTCCAGCACTGACTTCACTGCCTTCAAGCTCTCCTTCTAGATGATAACAAAGATCACTGAGTATCAAATAGTTTGACACCTTCCCTGCACTGGAAAAAGATAATATATTCTTCATATGCAGCCAAATGCATAATATGTGTCATTTATTGCTTCCATTTCAACATACTCTTATGAGAATAAAGATACACATGTTATTAAAAGAGTATTATGTGAAACAGAACATACGACAGATCAGAACCCTATGCAAAATCCACACAAACTTTGGCAACAAAAAGAAATAAAGTAGGAAATTTTGGCACAAATTAAAGAATTGTATTATAATCTTTTGGTGTAAAAAATGTGGTACATACAAAATGAATACGGATCAGCCAGCTAGTCACTTGACTGTTCACCAACTCCAAAAAATCAGAATTTACAAAACTAACTACATGTGTACATAAGTGGGAAGGATAGGACTATGAATGAGACGAGCACCATAGACATGAGGTGCTGCAACAGGAAAGCAAGGGCGACGGAGGATCACAGGAGCGGGCTGCCAATATCGCACGATTGTTGGGCTAATTCCATACAAGCAGCCTTGAGACATCCCTGCCACAGACCTAAATGTTGCGTTCATCTTGGAGAACACAGCAGCAGTCAACAAACTATCCGAACCAGCTTGATGAGCTTCACCAGAGCGCTCCACATCAAGAAGCTTGGCCACCCTTGCCAATCCAATTTCACCGCCAAAGAATCCTTTGCAATAGCGAGCCATAAACTTGATGTCATAAATGATGCCAAAAACTACACCAAGAGCCTTAGCAAACATCACCACTGAATCGGGCAGAGGCTTTTGGGTCAAGAGCTTGAGCAAATAGGCCAGGTCATAAAGACCATGAAAGGAGACCCATGTCAAATCATGCAACCCTCTGTGGATTCTAAGGACACGCAGAAACCCGAACACAAACTCCGCAACAGAAATCCCAAATTGCCCAAGTCTCGCAAAATCTAGACCATTCCTTTTGAGTAAAGAAATGGAAGCGACAACATGAGGGTCAGATTTCTCATTGAACCCAGACAAGTGGAATTCCCAAGTTCCCCCAATGTTGCCATGGGCGTCGGAAAGAGTGAATCCCAACTGGAGCAATTTCAGGGATTCAACATTGAATTTTACATCTTCGTAACGTTGATCTTCTAGTGCGTCTCGGGGAGTGTCTCGTAGAAAGCCTGGAAATTCGGTATCAAAAGAGATGACGGGGAAGCGGTGCAGGCAGTGATGGAATTGAGACAATTCTTGATGGAAGTTGTGGGCCCAAACTCCTCTGATCTTCATGACTAGCAGTGTGAGAACAAAGAGCAGAGAGCATAGAGAGCAGAGAGTAGAGAGCAGAAAGCCAGCAGAGAGTAGAGAGCAGAAAGCAGAGAACAACAGAGAGAGACAGAGAGAGAGAGAGAGAGAGATGGGTTTGAAATTGAAAATGAAATTGAAGGGAAGAGAAGATGTTTATAGGATTTCATTCCTAAAGCTATCAGGATATCATTCCTAAAGCTATTAGGATTTCATTCCTAAAGTTATTAGGAAACCCGACTCCGCTTTAACGCGGTTTAACTTACCGTTGCAAATGCTAACCCTAAGCTGGTTTCAAAAGAAGCATTAATTTACTAAAATACCCCTAATGTGAATTTTACCTAGAAAATAAAAGTAAGAAAAAGAATAACCTGTAATTAATTTGGTTGTCGCAGGTTTCTGTCGCTAGGAACGAAGTCAGCCAGCGTGAGCTCGTCTCCTCCATCAGCTTCTTCATCTTCATGCCTCCTCCCACCATTCTCTCTCTCTCTCTCTCTCTCTCTCTCTTTTCTTGGACAAAACGACTTCACTTTGACAAGCAAATTACTTTTCGTTTCCAATTCTTTGGGCCTTCTTTTTTTGTTTGGGTCCAATTCTATGGGCATTTTTTTTGGGCATTATTTCCAACAAATTTTTTTCATAATTTTCGTTCATTATATTTAATTTATCGGGAACAAATCAATCGGAGAATTTAATTTTATAGCCATATTGAAACACGAGTTTAAAATCAAGTTTTCAATATTCTATAGTTCATTATTCTTTGTTAATTTACGGTGATAAAATAACCTAGATTTAACATTTAATTGATTCATTATTTATTGGTTTATTATTTTGTTAAGTTTCACTAATTTTTTATTTATTTATAGTGTGTTTGTATTACAAATGGTACCTGAGCTTCCGTTAAATTGCTTAGGTAGCGTGACATGTGGATTATGTATATATATATATATATATTATAGAAGTTTTTAAATTGAAAAAATCATTTCTAAAAATTGTATATAAAAAATTAGGTGTGGAATTTGGGTGCATGAAAGTTCAACTTAAGAGCACCTCTCCACCCCAAAGGACAAGGGCAAGGCAAAGGCAAGGCAAGGTTTGTCATTATTCACCTGAATAGTGGCAGCCTTGCCTTTTTTGGTTTCATCCCAAACGGCAAGGGCAAGGGCAAACATTATTCACTTTAATTTATGTTCTAATTTTTATACTTAAACCATTAATTTTGATAATCTTTTTAGATAATATTTTTGGTTGCCACATGTCATTATTTATTATAAAATTCTCACCCAAATTTTCAAATAACATTTTCGGATAAAATTTTCGAATTAAATTTTCGGATAAGATTTTCAGTTGCCACGTGTCCATCAAATTTCAAATAAGATTTTCGAATGAGATTCTCGGTTGCCATGTGTCTCATTTCAAATATGATTTTCAGATATTTATTAAAAAATTCAAATCTCAAATTTCAAATAAGATTTTCACCCCCTAAAATTGTGTCATGTGTCCCATGTCAGATAAGATTTTCTGATCTTTATTAAAAAATTATAATCTCATATTTCAGATAAAATTTTCACCTTCTAAAATTGTGCCACTTGAAATCTCTATCTTCTAAATTCCTCTATAAAACTACACCCTCAACGCATACCTCTCACACCATATCTTCTCTATTCTTTCATTTTTCAAATTTTACAAAACACATTCTACTCTCAATGTCTAACCTGAGGAGTGTGTTGGAGAGGCAAGAGCGAGAAAAGGAAGAAATCAGGCGCATACGTGCTGACGAAGATCGTGAGTTGGATGAAGAGGATGAAGAAATGGTTGTAGCGGTGTGTATGCTCAATGAATCAAGGCAACATCACCGTTGTTGTGCCCCGAACATGGACAGACATAGGCACTCTCGGGGTAAGAATCCCTTGGAAGATTACTTTATCCCAAATTCGTTATATCACGTTTCTCATTTTCGAGAGAGATATAGAATACAACCTCATTTGTTCCAAAAAAATCATGCATGATATTTGCAATTATGACACATACTTTGTTCAGAAGTATGATGCTATTGGTCTTTTAAGTCTTCTTCCGGAGCAAAAACTTATAGCTGCTTTGCGGATGCTTGCGTATAGGGCATCTGCAGAACAGGTGGATGAGATTGCTAGGATGGAGTAATCAACTATCTTAGAGTGCTTGGTCAGATTCTGTGACGCAATCGAAAATCTCTACACGACCTACGGCTAAAGACCTCCGAAGGCTTGTACAAAAAGCCGAGGCTCGAGGTTTCCCAAGCATGATTGGAAGCATTGACTGCATGCACTAGTAGTGGAAGAATTTCCCAACTACTTGGCAAGGAGATTATGGGAATAGAAAGGGCCAAAAAAGTTATATTTTGGAGGTCGTAGCTTCATTTGACACTTGGGTTTGGCATGCCCTATTCGGAGTTGCCGGATCTCAGAATGACCTCAATATGCTTGGTCAATCCCCAATATTCAACGATGTCTTGAGAGGTCATTCCCCCCACATCACATACCGAATCAACAATACCGTATACTTGGGTGCGTACTACCTCGTCGACGGAATTTATCCGAGGTGGACGACATTCGTGAAAACAATTCCAAATCCCCAATCCAAGAAGGAAAAAAGCTTTGCTTCCTTTCAAGAAGGTTATAGGAAAGACGTGGAAAGGTGTTTCGGTATCTTGCAAGCTCGTTGGGCAATTATTTGGGGTGCTGCTTGGATGCTTGATGAGGAGGAGTTGCGAAGCATTATGATGACTTGCATCATCCTCCATAACATGATTATGGAGGATGAGTATGATTATGATGCTCCAAAGGTGTTCGAACCCGATCACATGAACATGACATTGACAAGAATTTATGAAAGGCCAATAGGAGCAAATGGATAACCAAAGGAGCACGAACCGTTAATTCGAGATGGTCGATACAACAACCCCAAGATTGACCGTTATCAGGAAATTCAATCTTCCTATGTTCACGAGAGACGTCAAGTTGATTTGATTGAGCACTTATGAGAGATGAAAGGCAATCACAGTGGATGAAGTCAAGTTTAATGCTTTGTTTTTAATTATGCTTTGTTTTGTGTGTAGTTTGTAATGAATTAAGGTTTGTTTTTAATTATGCGATGTTTTGATGTATGAAATGTTTTTAATAAATAGCTATATTATTTAATGCTTTCTTTATTGAATAAAAGTGAAACAATACAACAAATTAATACATATGGCAACTCTTTCAATACAACCTAACGGTTTTGATCATTTAACCAATCCGTGTTGCTAGGTCCATCGTCATGGAAAAGCTTTCTTCTCATAACATCCCTTCGTTTGAGCTTCCAATAGGACTTTGTTTCAGGAGACATATGGCCTGTATTTATGGCCATGATTTTCATCTCTCTATCCTCCATGTCTTGCTCTTATGCCTGCTGCCTTTGAATTGCAAATGCTTCATGTCGTGCCTTGTCCGCTTCTTCTCTTTTCAAGTCTCTCTCAATTCTCAATGTGCCGTTCCTAGCAATTTGCTCCAAAAATTGTGCACATTCATTCGAAGTGCTCCCTCTCTTGGCCTTTGCCGCCTTTCTCCCAATAGGTCTCGGCTCACGTTCGATTAGTGAGTCTTGATCCATTGGGGAGTCCAATGGCGAATCGATTGCCGGTGAATCGTGGAGCGGCATCTCAGTCAACACAACCGTCGGACTAGTAGAAATAATTTTGAATCTTTGACAATTCTTCACAACTTCCCAACATTGGTGATTTATGAAACTTTTTTTGCCTTAGCTCATGGCACCGAACTACATTTGTGCTTGCATAATCTATTAACAAAAAATAATTGGAAATGCAAGAAAAAAAAAATTGAATATGCAAGAACATATAAACAAATTGGAAATGCAAGAATTTTTTTTTTGAATATGCAAGAAAAAAAAAAGTTACATTAAATTGAATAAAACGGCATTTATAAATATTTTACCTCGTCGGCAAGATTTTGAACGCTTCGAATGTTGTCCCTCGCTTTTGCCAACACATCTCTCCATTTCCCTAACTCTTTATTCAAAAATTTCCACCTACTAGCCAAGGCCATTTCGGTCCGAGGCGAACTCGATCTTTCACAAAATTCTCCATGATTTTTTCTCCACATATGAGAGAACTTCATCTCATTGCCCATGATCGGGCAATGGCCAACTTTCACCCAACACTCACACAACACAATATCTTCTTGAGTTGTCCACGCGCCTCTAGCTTCGATGGAAGAGGCCATTTGTTTTTTGATACAAATGGAAAGTAGTAGAAAAATATGAGTGGAAAGTAAAAAATATTGGAAGGTGAAGAGTTTGTATGAAGATTTGGTGTGGAAAGTGAATAAAATTGTTAGGTATTTATAGGGGAAAAAATCTAGAATTTTTTGGTTTTTTTTTTTAAAAAACAAATCAAATTTTTTTGCAATTGTTTTAGCCAAAAAAATCACAGCCGTCGGATTTCTGGAAAAAAAATTCAATCAAAGCGTCCAGGAAGAGCCACGTGGCTTCTCCCCGTTAGTGGCTGTCAGCACTGGCATTAGCAGTTCCCATGGGCTTGCCTAGGCTGGTGGGTCCCATGCCTTGCCCAGGCTGGACTTCGTGCGCTAGAGTTGGATATGGGCCTCTGGCTGCCTTTTGCTTGGTTAGGGCCCCTGCACTTGAGGTGCCCTAAGAACAAGCCCAAAAAAGGTGTGTAGAGCTCCATTTAAATCTCCAATTTAATACAATTATTATAAATGAATAAAATTTAAATAAATAATAAATAATAAATAAATAAATAAAGGGTGTCCCCATAGGTTGTAGACATGCACAATTATGTATGTGATATGAAAAATAGTTTCACATATGTGAAAACATTCTTATTTTTATGATCTTCTGCAATGCTAACATGAAACAAAAGTTGGAGCGTCTTAGAACTTCTTGGCGTGAGTTTTTATTTTTTCTAAGGTATTAAAGGGAAAAAAGAATGGGAATCGGATACACCCCCCCCCCCCCCTTTTTTTTTTTTTTTCTGATTTTGAGGGGATGTGATTACGGACTTTGAGGTGGGGTCCACATATTTTTTTCATTCCTAATTGCAAGTAAACGTCAGGGAAGTCATAAACGAAAATCATTCCCTTTCCTCCCATATCCAATACTGATACATAAACGTGCCCAAAGTGTTAGGAGCGGTGTCATTCATTTCAGACAAGCAATTCTTCTTTATTTTTGTCCTCTGATTTTGGATTAACATTGACATAAACCCTCCAACAATTACGGACCACATGATGAACTTGTTATTTTGCATAATGCTAGTGACCACTAAAAACCCATTAATTTTCGAAGCTAACAAAATCCTTAATGACACACGCACGCACACACTCTCTCTCAAAAGAGCAAGACTGGATTGATTACATTAGTAGCTAATTATGTGATAAGCCTTTGACCAGTCAGTATATATGCTTAATCTATAAGGTTTCAACTTCCACTGTAATTATGTGATAAAGTCTTTTCATGATTACCAATAGTAGACTAGCAGTGGCAATCTGTAAGTGAAATTCGAACGCACTGAGAAGAGAGCAAAGAGGGAGCACAAAGAAACAAAGAAGATAGTAGAAAGTTGAGAGATGAGAGGTGAGAGTGAGCGAGAGCAAGAGCAAAGACGGAGAACAAGCGAGAAAGAGAGCGAGAGAAAGGTGTGATCTTGAATATTTGAAGCTATTAGAAGAAGAGATAAGGATTTAAGCGTTTCCTAAAGCTATTAGGAAATAGGGCTTTGAAATATTACCATTGCAAGAGCCTCACCGCTTCAACGCGGTTTCAATTACTTTTACACTCGTCAAAACCAAATAAATAAATAAATCAATCAATCAATCAAATCGTATGTAAATTGACTAAACTATCCCTCACCAGAAGTTTAAGCAGAAAAGAAAAGGAAAAATTATGAGCAAAAAAAGAAACAAAAAAAAAAAACTTGTAATAAATTTGCAAATGAATTCTATTTTCATCCCCTGATTTTCATGAGTACCAATAGCAGTAGCAATAGCAGTGTGTAAGTGAAATTCGAACACACAGAGAAGGGAGCACAGAGAAACAGTGAACGCTCGTCTTCCAAATCAAAAGAAAAATGGGCTTGTTGGGATAGTTGGGTTGCTCAAGAGAGCAGAAAGCAGAGAGATGAGAGGTGAGAGCAAGGGCATGAGAGAGAGAAAGTTGTGATATTGAATATTTGAAGCTATTAGGAGAGAAGAGAAGCATTTAGGTGTTTCCTAAAGCTATTAGGAAATAGGGTTTTGAAATATGACTGTTGCAAGAGCCTCATGGCTTAAACGCGCTCACAGTTGCTTTTTCACGCATCAAAACCAAATTGTATTTAAATTGACCAAACTACCCCTCACCTATATTTTAAGCAAGAAAAAGAAAAATTATGAGCAAAAAAAGAAAGAGAAAAAGAACCTGTAATTAATTTGCAAATTAATTTTGCTGCTCATCCTCTGATTTTCATGACTACCAATAGCAGTAGCAGTGTGTAAGTGAAATTTGAATGCATAGAGAAGAGAGCAAAGAGGTAGCATAGAGAAACAGTGAACGCTCATCTTCCAAATCAAAAGAAAAATGGGCTCGTTGGGATAGTTGGGTTGCTCAAGAGAGCGGAAAGCAGAGAGATGAGAGGTGAGAGAGAGAGAGAGAGAGAGAGAGAGAGAGAGAGAGAGAGTTGTGATATTGAATATTTGAAGCTATTAGGAGAGAAGAGAAGCATTTAGGCGTTTCCTATAGCTATTAGGAAATAGGGTTTTGAAATATGACCGTTGCAAGAGCCTCACGGCTTAAACGTGGTCGCAGTTTCATTTTCACGCATCGAAACCAAATTATATGTAAATTGACTAAACTACCCCTCACCCATATTTTAAGCAAGAAAAAGAAAAATTATGAACAAAAAAAGAAAGAGAAAAAGAACCTGTAATTAATTTGCAAATGAATTTTGTTTTCTTCCTCTAAGCAGCTAAGTGAGCTGAACGTGCTTGTCTCTTCCATGATTTTCATCCGTAGCAAATCGAAAAAGCTAGTGAAAACCCATTTCTCTCTCTTCACACAAATGGGTTTTGCACCTTTCTTTTAAACTTTGGGTTTTGTAGAGAGTAAGTAAATGGTCAACATAAACTGATGGGTCGGAATTATTTTCCATTATGTTCTTTTTCCTAATTGTTATTTATTGTTTTATTATAAATATAAATAAAAATACATACGAGGAATTTAATTTGATGATCATATTAGGGACTAATCCTTCATTTTATAAAACTTGATTATACATTTCATTAGTATTCCATACTCTAATAACAAAATATAAAAAGATAGGACATAATACTATTTCTAACTTGTCAAAATTTCAGTATTCTATAATTTATCATTCTTCTGTCAATTTACGGTAATAAAATAGCCTAAATTTAACATTTCATTCATTCATTCATTATTTCTTGGTTTGTAAGTTTTACTTCAAAATTTTAAAATTTTTTATAGGATTTTCATCATAAAGGTTCTCAAAATTGTTACCTTTCGTCATTAAGGTTTTATTTTGACATGATTAGTCGTTAAGGTTGCTCTTTGTTCAAGTTGGCCCATGTCGAAAACTTCCGTCAATTTTTTTTTGTTACCCTAAAAAAAAATTTCAAATCTCTAATATGCAGCAAAACTTGTCAATTCGTTGTGAGTTAGAACTTTAAAGATTAAATTATCTTGTGCTAATTTTTAGTTGCCAATAGTTCATCGGACTCGAATAGTAAGCAGAACTCTTGAATGCACTGTGGTTCGATACGAAGTCAATGACAATGGGCTTTCAAGACCTCTATTCACAAAGACCGCCAGATTGGGCCGAAGATACAGGATCATGAGCATGTGGATGAAGTCCGATTTCCTATTGCAATTAGTGATCCTGTTATCAAATCGAATGTAGTAAGTTCAATACGAACACACCAAAAAATTTAAATGGGAGGTGGGATGTTGATCTACAAAAAAATGGGAGGTGGGATCAGCAGTTGGAAGGGTGTCCTTATAACTCCAAGTGAGTGTGACTTTTCAGGAAGCAGGAGGAAAGGAAAAAATTACTGCGATTCAGACACACAGCAATGGTGACGACAAGAAGACAGGCGGCCTCTGCAACTCCGGACCCAAAAACGCCCCAAAATGCTACGAATCCCAACCCAAATACCCGAAACCCTCGAACACCATTTTCCACCACGGCCATCATCTCCGCCTCCGTCAAATCTGTAAAGTCCCAACACACTCCTTTTGATGACATTTATACATATATGTGCTTTGTGCTTAATTTTCTTTCGGAAATTTTTTGGTAGGTCTTATTGCATGATTGGTGGCTGGTAAAGGCTGAAGGAAAGGGCTTGGCTGTTGGAGGTCTTTCTTCTAGAGAGTAATTTATTTCTTTCATACTTCACTTTATTATTTTAGATTTTGCTTTGAGAATTCTCTGGTTCTTTAGGAATCTTAAAGAGTTTAAGGAAACTGAACAAAACCCAGAAGTTAATTGGAACATTTTCCAGTTTTTAGTGTAAAGAGCTTAAAGAAAAAGCTCTTCAGTTTATGCACGGACGTTTATTCCATCTTCTGCTCTGGTGGGTAAGAGTAAATTTCTTTAGTAAAAGGGAAAGTGTCCTACTTTGCTCCCAAAACAGCTTGAATTGTTTTGAAAATTTGCCTTCTCCAGCAATTGATGGCTATATTTCTCTTTGTTTAATGAGCATATTTTTGGGTTTATGTCCTCTTGGTCTATGATTATTTGGAAGCATTGACAGGGATTTTATGAAATAAGTTTTGTGATGTGTGTCTCTGACCGGTTACCATTCCTTTTTCCTTTTTGTATTGTGAACTGGTGATAAGAAATATTAGTAATTGGAGACAGAAACTAGTATTTCCAATTTCAAAACCAGCTCTAATTAAAGAGCATCTATCTTGCTGTTTGTGACCGTTGTTTATCACACAGAGAACGAAAGCTTACTTTCATTGATCAGCCATTGCTTTTTACTTGATTGACCTGTGACATCTCTAGCACTTTCTATAGAGTTTTGGCATTGGATTTGTGCATGAATATTGACTTAGTACATCTCTGTCACTCAAGTTACTGTGTACAATTTTCTGTTTTGAGATTATTGTCTGAAGATGTTAATAACATTTTCTTTTCTTTTTTTTCTTACGACAGTGGACTAGGAGTAAGAGTTTTTAGCTCAGCAGAAATTTCCAAGAGACACACGGCCACTGTTCTTGAGACAGCAGATGGGATCATGGTTACAGTTACTGGCTTCTTAGATAGGTCTCGCACGCATCAAAATGGCTTTCCCCCAGAGGTATGTAATTCCCTTTTGTGTGCTTACGTCTTACAGCTTGACTTAAGAAAACTGAGCCTAAACCCTAAATGCAAGGGGATTGACAAAGATAGAAAATGGCCTATTATAACTAGATACTGTCATTGATTAGAGGATTACTGTGTTCTAATTAATCGTCACTCCTATTTGATAAAAATAAATAATGAAAAGTTCATTACTCCTGTATGGAACTGCTAATCTGTCAGCTATACAATCACTTTCTGCTTGGATTTCCATTTAACTGGGAGGAGTACGCTGCTGTTGATTTGGGTGAAGATTCTACTGACATAGGTGCTTCATTGAGGAAATCAGCTTCTCAAAAGTTCAACATGCCTTCAAGAAACAATGAAAGTAATTCCTTACCATTTTCTTTAGATGATCTCTCAGCGACAAAGGGACGTGATATATTAATGTTAAGTTATGGAGACTCTGATTATCATTCACTAGTGAAGAACATTTTCAGTGATATACTGGGAACATCCAAGGACAAAGCTTTTGAGCATACCGGGTCATCAATCAATTTAAATGTGGAAAATAGTTGTCCGGTTGAAAATGTAGATTCTGGAACAACTAAAACTCCAAGAAAGCATAAGAAGGTTATTGTTCAAGATGGCAAAAACATGATCACAGAAACCAGTAGGGTAAGGGTTTCCACAAGAAGCATGACTAAAGGTGTTTCCACAAGGAGCATGACTATAAGGAAGATTTCCACAAGAAGCATCACCAGAAGAAAGTTGTAGCCCACCAGCTTTTCCATCAGAGCCTACGGGAACTAAATCGGAGGGGCAAAAAACAGTAAGTGCTGAAAATTTGAGTCATGCTGCCACATCATCTGGTGAGGGTATAGGGGCTAAAGTCAGAATATGAAGTGCAAGGCTGAGGAATTTTGAAAATATCTGCAAGGCACATCTCTAAATCACCACTGATAACTTTTTGGAGTGGCTTCTTATTTTGACGGGTTTTGATCCTTGGAAGAATGCTACACTTGTTGAAATCATATGTACAAATCAAGTTCAAAAGCACTGTAGTATCCTTGGTTTCAGGGTATCAAGCAATATGCATATTTTCTTGCAATATCAACACTTACATAAGTCTCTGTCTCTGACCAGGAAAAAAATAGTTCATAATTCAATCCAATAAACTCTTCAAACTCTCTTTTAATATTTTTTTCCACCAATTGATTATGCGTACACAAAGCATTCATCAAATTCGAATTATTCTGAAATGAATTAAATTCTCATAATGAATACATGGGGCTCACATGCTCTGCATTGATATTCTGAACTGCAAATTGGATGGAATCTGAAAAATCTAACCACAAGTACTACATAGGCTATTTTCATATAGTTTAAATCCTTAATTTACTCGGAAAAAAGTCCGGAGATTGAATTAACAATCATGAAATAGGTGTGGGGGAAAACCATTGTTTCCTTAGTAAGAAATATTCAAAACCCTCGACCAGAATCAATGACAATCTTAATAGAGGAACATGCACCCAAGAGTATCCAAGTCATCAAGAAAAAAAGAATTTTACATTCAGCAACGGGAACAAAAGAAGCAAAACCAACACAGATAGAGCTCATATATCATTTTGTTCACTTCTTTTTTTTCTTTTTTCAGTAAAATATAAAAGCCCATTAACTGAGAGGTCATTTCCTACAGTCAATTTGGAAACTGAATTTAAAAAGAATTATGCTTCTCCATCTAGAAAGTATTTTACAAGAAATTACGGGTTCGCCTGCCCCCAGATTTGTGGCACTCTATTTCCTGGCTTACACAGATTTGTGGCACTCTATTTCTTGGCTTACACAGGCACCCGTCGGCCACGGTATCGGTCAAAGAACTGCAAATCAGAGAGAAATCAATCGATTACTTGCACTAAGAATAATCGTACAGATAAAGCTCATATTCAGGCAAGAATAAACATTATAGAGACTAGATCCTCCATTCTTTGAACTTGAGGTTGTGCAAGTAGGTGCCACCTGAACTTAGGACACATTATAAGGTGCTACCACCATGGCAGAGAGTAGACTGCACAGTACCAGGGAAAACTTAATTTGGACACAAAACTCTGGACTTCGCTTATCCTGACCAGACAGGAAGTTCAAGCATTTTGGACATACTGAGTCTTCGGTACACTTTCTATGAGAGAATGTCCACTATCATGAAAAACTTGCCTCTCTTGCAAGGTAATATAAACCAATCATGGAACTAAACCAAGTAATTGTTGAAAGTCATTCTCCAAGAGAACAGAGACATTTGAAACAAAATACAAGATGAATGTCCCCACCAAGGTAATATAACCTACCCTGATCATTATCTAACTAAACAAAACACAATTCAGACACAACTCAAGTTCAAATACTTTAAGGAACTTGACAAATAAATCATATTTTTTGCTATTACAAAGACAAAAGGTTCACATTTCAGATTTGTTTACTTTCTTTTTTTTATAATTAACTTGAAGAACTTGTCTTAATTTCACCCTTATAATACTGTATGTATTTTTATTTCACCAACTCAAATACCAAAAACATAGAAGAAATAACAACAATTTACACAAACTTGTTTTAAGAAAAAAAGAGTGAAAAATAATAGCTTTAACCTAAGAAAAAAAAAAGTTGCACCCAGAAGCTTCTAAGACATGCACACGAACTTGGAAAACTGTTCTTTTCTCATTTTGAATAGATAAATAATAAACCGTGGATATCAAAGTTCTTTTTTTTTTATTTTTTTTTAAACGTGCCTCAATTTTTTTCAATTATTTTCACTAATGCCCTAAACAGTCAGGATTACCCAAATCTTTGCACAAAAGTTTTAGAATTACTTTGGAAAAGATTACTATAAATTGGATTTATTTGTCTGTTGTGAGAAATAATTAGAATGTATTTGGATATCCAAAGAAAAGGGGTCCCCATACTTCAATCAAAAACTAATTCCAGATACACATGAAACCCAACTATATACAGCACAATCCCAAATTACCCACTCACATTCCTAGAAAGGGATTCTGGTTAACAAAAACAGAGTTAAAATCATGATTACCAAAAATATATCATATCTTGTCCCACAGTCTACCCCAGTCTATCTATGTATGGATGTGTGTGTGTGTGTGTGTGTGTTTATGTGCAAACAGAGCTCAAATGGCATTACCTATCAGTTAGTTTACATTATCTCTTATTGAACAATGGCTCCTAATTCCTATATGTTTTTCATCATGCTTAACAATAATCAACTAACTTTGATGGACATAAAAATGGCTAGACTGACTCCCATGCAAAATCCAAACATAAATCATGTTAAGAAAATAAACAAGAAACCAGGACTTCCCAATTGTCTGAAATGGTATTCATGATTGTGCAAGTCAAGAAGATACTGCATAAAAACTAATCCACTATTATGAAAAATTAATACCGAAATAAACATACCGATCTAATATATGGTTGTTGAAATAGCCAACCAAGAACCGGAATCTTCTGAAGAAAAACTGCCAGTGTTGGCCAGAAGCCGCTGCACAACATACTCCATCAGCAATTTTATATAAGCAAAAAAAAATTATTACTATGAAAAGGATCAAAGTAAAAATCCTATAGACCTGAAGAGTACGATGAACCCATATCCCTCCAAAAGCATGCCCACAATAGGCCATCCTATGATCACACAGAAGAAGCCAAGACCAAAAGAGATTGTTCCCTGTAATTAACGAACAAAACCAGGTGAAAAAGATAAGTTAGAATACATGCATGGCCCCGAAAAGAAATAATACAAGCATGGAAAAAGTCGAGCAGAAATGGAGAGAAACATTAATGACCACAAACCTTATAATTTTGACGTTTCATGAAGAATTGCATCGTGGGCTTAAATCCAATGGTTAAAGTCACTCCTGAGAAGAAGAGGATCTGATTAAGTACCACAAACAAATGAGGAGTGTTAAAACAGTTATCAAGTACAACAATAAATAAAAACAAAAAACAAAAATTACAAACACAGCAAAAAGCACGTAACTTGAAAAGAGATTACTTATAATTATTAAAGACACTTACATTTCCCATTGCAAGTAATCCCTCATCGAAGAAGAAAACGATTCCCAGGCATGAGAAAAATATGCCAAATCCTGTCAATCCTAGTCCAATCTCTGTTTCATTTCACAATTGCACAAATTAGAGGTCACACCAATTTACATTTAAAAAAAAGATCTCAAGTGGCACCTTCATTATTACTATACCAAATTATTATTCCAGTTTTAATGAATTAATTAGTATTAACAATAACAAGTTGTTCACATAAACAAAATTATGTATACGTATATCAAACAAAGTAATCAAAAGCATCCAAAAATAACAAAAGATTATATACGAATGTATCAAACCAAGTAATTAAAAGCATCCAAACCTCTTGGAATATTGACAAAGTAAAGATAGACAAAATTACTCACTTTTCCGATCATTCATCTCGAAGGAAACCATTTTCGCTGACGATTCACTGCAGACCACAACACCAAAAATTAGCATCGGAAAAAGAAATTAACAGATCAAGTAAATGAATCGGATTGAAGAAAAAGCGAAAGGTAACAGAAATTAGGGCTTCAATTGAGGAATTTAGGATTGTAGAAGAAAAATTATACGTCATCACTACCTTCAATAAACCTGAGGCAAGCAAACACGAGTTGACGACGAAGATCTTATGAGAACCTGAAGAATAGAGATTGCGATCAGTTTACCGAATTAGAATGAGCAGACAGCGAATCTAGAGCTCCAATTGGATTCCAAGAGAAAGACAAGAAAAGAAAATGAAAATCGAGCCCTAATTCTTCATTTTCTTTTCTTTTCCTTGGGTTTCTCGGCCACCAAATGGAGTTAATAGCGTCGAGGCTTACAGAGAGCGAGAGCGAGAGCGAGAGAGAAACTGTTAGACTGATGCAGAGAGACTGAGAAGGTTGGAGCGGAAATGGTTTGTTAAGAGAGAGAGAGAGAGAGAGAGAGAGAGAGAGAGAGGGGATGGGCGCGTGATGGGCGCGTATATGTTTGTTTTTCTGCAAGACTTCAAAACAAGGCAACAAATGAAGGGAAGAGGTTAAGAAATGTGAAGTCAGTGCATGGCGTATTTTAGTTGAAGAAGCAGTTGTCCGCTAAAATGCGCAAACAGTAGAATAGGGCTCAATTCTATTCTATTGGTTAGACAACATCACCACTTTTATTTTATTTTTTATGAAATAGGTGGGCAAAAATCCCAAAGACAACATCACCACTTGAACTTTCCTCTGTTTTTCAAACAAAAAGAAAAAAAACGGTGACACGTTGTTTGATACGTCCAGATCCCTGAATGTGTAGCTAGATTTCAATTTGTCCCAAAACTTTCTTTTAGAATAATTTTGTACCTAATTTTCGATTTGCTCCTAAACCCTTTTTTAATTTTTTATGATACGAAAATAAAAAGTTACAAATAAAAGCCTCTAAGACCCAAAGAGCTCTTATGACCAAAAAAAAGAGCCAAAGAACTTGAAATAAGAAGATGAAGCTCATGCTCCCACAACCTAGAAGAGTTGTTCCATAATGGAAATGTCATAAATAGACTAAAGATGTGGACCTTTATACTAACCACACGATTCATCTGAATAGTAACTTCACTTAAATTTATACTAACCACACGATTCTTCTGAATAGTAACTTCACTTAAGTCTAATGAAATGTATGAAGGTCTACATTAGGGGCACTATAGAATTTCCCTATATTCAGTATGCACAATGAATTTGACCAAAAGTAGGCTGCATGTGCAAATTTTGGTACAATCACATTCTTAGAAATTATTAGTAGACGATTTTCAAATAATTTATTGTGCAAATATACAGTATAAACAGCCGGGCTGCTTGAAATTGACTCACAACAGTAAGTGCACAAGATGCTTTCTTGCTAAGCTATTTTTCCCAGCATAAATACACAACGAAGATATTAGAACTAATGGCTATTTTTACAATGTACTTTTATTGTTCATGACAGCCAACAGTGTAGTTCTTAAGTGGTTACTAAAATTGACTCGCATTAATAAACACCCTACGTGATTTCTAAATGGCTTTTTTCGCAGTATACCATTACTGTTCATCATCATCACCAGCGCCTCTAAAAGATGATATCTGCAAGGGAAATGGGAAAATTATTAGGAAAATAATTACAGATAATCAAGTCGATGCTTAAAAGTTAAAATTGTGGATAAGCTGGTGGGGATCAACACCTTTGAGCTAACGGGATAAGGGTGAGGTCTATAAGGCATCCAAGATTTCCCCGTCCAGCCCAGATGGGTCAAGATTCTGTCATAACAAAATTAGCAGCAAAACCAACACTATCAAGAACTCAACACCATAAAAATAGCAAGAAATCAACATCAAGTGGTAAGGAGTCCTAGAAAACTTTTCTTTTCAATTTCTTGCTTTCTTGCTTCACAAGGTTCAAACCAACGGCCACTGCACTTGAGCTAATCCATATAAATGGAATCTACAGTTCTTTGAGATACTTCTAAAGTTTATGCTACCAAACAGGCCCATAAAATGAGGGACCAATAATTATGGAATTGGTGACCCATATAGCTCCGACTCTCTGCAGGTCAATTGTTGAGTTATGTCTGATTACCAAGTGGGTGGAGCTAACATTTTAGAAAAAGTTTTTTCATAACTAATCAATATCAAAGATTCATCATAATATTTGCACAAAATTAAATGAATTTGCAAAG
This sequence comes from Prunus avium, assembly GCF_965620075.1. Lineage (NCBI taxonomy): Eukaryota > Viridiplantae > Streptophyta > Magnoliopsida > Rosales > Rosaceae > Prunus > Prunus avium. Next base: position 17,876,869 of record NC_142284.1, on the reverse strand, counting down.
AGACTTATGATGCGTACCAAACCCAAAGCTTCTGCGACTCTTCTTTGGCATTCTTCACTACAAATGCCAACAAGCATGCTCATTAGAAATTGCCTCTGATTCAATTTCAAGTGTTTCGCCAAGCCTCGAGCCACCATCTCCATCTCTGGCTGCAGAATAAATAAAAAACCATCAAGAATCACAACTCAATACTACTAACAACAATAGTATGAAAGCCTCTCAGTTTCTGATGTTGCATATGTAAAATTAACCAAGGACAAATTGGTCGTTCTCTACTCTTCCCTACCCTCTTATCCATTCCCTACTATCCTGTCACTTGTAAATGCCTCCCACCAGTTTTAGCCCCAATGCATGTCAGCCAACGCTCTGGACAATGCGACTGCTAAGGCTTTATATTGATCACAAAAGCTTGTATTTCCAGAAGCCACTTTTGGAGTGGGGAAAACGAGGTGCCAACCGTAATACACAGGTTCCTGACCTGACTAAAAATTAGGGTGCCTCACAGGACCCATATTAAGGGCAAACACCCATGTGCACGGTTCTTTTCATTTACAGCTTGATCACTGCTTGACTTTGCCTCGTTCTGAGGTAGAAGGTTTACTCGAGAAGGTGTCAGCTGAGGTAAATGCCTACTTGACTATTGAATACATGAGACATTCCAAGATTGCATAAATGAAGGATGTCTAAGACTCTTATGCAATAGGGCAGAAGTCTCGCTTTGAGCTAGATGCACGTGCTTCGGTATGCCTTGGAGCATTTCACCAAACAGTGAGATGACCAAGGCTATTTTACTCTGCCTTGCCTCATCACATGCTTGGTTAGAGAGAGAGGCTTTGCGAATGATCAGAGACAGGGCGGATAGAGGAATGAGTCAGAGGGTAAGGATGGGTAGAGAATGACCACTTTGTCCTTTGGTGGTCATGTGCTGGGTACATAATCAAAATTTACGGACCAATAATGTATGCTTTTAGAGTTTAGGATTTAAAAACTATGAGTAAATTCCGAAAATTAAAAAAAGAAATGCAAATATCAAGATATGGTTATTATTCACGAATAAACAAAGCACATACAGAGGACTCCTCGGGAGGAAATATCCGCAAAATAAGGCATAACTTTGACAATTCGATTACTGCTTCTGCATGTTTACCTTGCATTACCAAAGCCTGCAATCAAACAATTAAGAAATACAACCATTTAAAAATTCAAAGAACGTGATAAAGTGTTTTCAGAAAGGTAAAGAAAGGATATTTTCCAGCAGAGCCATAAAAAAATATAATTGAAAATACAAAATGGAGTATAAATCGAACTTATAGGTCCCAAATTCAACCTCACCATCAAAGTAACATATGCCTTAAATTATTCTCTAGAAAACTCCCAGGAATTCAAAACTCATAGAATCCAATAAACCAAAAAATTAAAACTACCAGGACTCCAATTAAACTGACATGTTAAAGTCTAAAATATTTTTAGGTCAACATTTCTGACAAAGTGATGAATTTTTGTCAGAAATGCTTACCTAAAAAATTTAGGCTTCTACACTATAAGTTAAAGTCATATGCTAATTTAGTTCCAAAGCCAGCAGACCATAACTAAGCAACAAAGATATGAGGCAGCAGGCCAACAAAACTAGTGTACTGGAGAATTTGAAACATACAATATAGCCTGAAAAAAAAACTATCCCTAAATTCTGAAGCCAACAACCTAAAGAGCAAAGAGATCTAGAGTTCCCTAAAGCAATTATTTTTCAAGTAATCTTCTTTATTCTCTCACAATTATTCACAAAATATTGTGCAAGAGTTTTCTATTTACTTTTTGTTTTTTGGAGAATATGATGTCAAAATAACTGCCTGTGCCACAAGAGGCACTTAAATTGTTGTCAGTCTGTGCAAGCATGTGACATGGCCATAGTCAAAAGAACAAGAGTGAAAAAAAATTACCCATGCCTGCAAAAAGCGTGAACGTGTACGTGCAGCAACGGTTGCAGACACAATTCTTGCAGCACGAATGTTGTCAAGCCCAATATTCTCAGCAAGCCCAGCAACGAATTGACAAACATCTTCGCCGTCAATCTGAACATAAGTAGAGTGACTTGGGGCCCTGCCATACTATGAATGTTGAAACACCAGGAGAAAGCAAAGCACCCAAATAAAAAGTGGTCGTATAAACTATTAGAATGTTAATGTATTGCATCCAAGAATCACACCTGCTGCAAGTATTTAAGACAAAGTCAACAGACACACGGTAGAATGAATCTCGTGTGTTTGTTGTATCAAAGGTGACCCGTACTCTAGATGTCCTGCATATTTGACGTAACTGCTCACCCACTCAGACAAAGAAGTATACAATGTATTATGAATGATCAGTTAATGCAGCACAAAATTGTAATTAAAACTTACAAATAAAGAAATTGTGGTAATGAATCAATGATATAACAAATATTCCAAATAAAAAGTTTAACATCTTACTGAAATTCACAAACATTACATCAACCAAACATGCTCATCAAAATCTCTTTCAGACACATAACGTTTTAAGAGATAACTATCTGGACTCATTTAGTATTTGGTTTAATTTCACATGATGCACTACACATTGATTCTTTCAACATCAACCACACTCACAACTGCTTCATAAGCTTAATCATTTAAAGGAAGAAGCACCTTTTGATGAAACTTTCAAAAACCCATAAAACACCCTTGGTTAACCAAAATGTTAGACAAAAGAAATTTAAGATGGGAAGTTTAAAATCATAAATAAGCAAGTAAAAAAACTATAAAAATTAGTCTTTTTAGAATATTAAAATAATAAATATAAGGAAGAAAAAAATCCAATTGGCACATATTTACTTATGGGGAAAATGTTTGAAGACTGTTTCTGAGGTTTAAATAAGCAAGGTGTATGATAAACCTGATGCCAACATGACGTCTTAATTCCCATATAACAACAAGGTTTTCACATACAGACATTAATACAGTAAAATCTTAAAAACCATAATCTTCATGAATAGCAATATTGTAACAATCTGCATAATCCTTAGCTAATATAAACATCTAGTCTCTCATGGTGCAAGGGCTACTACCCTCCTCTTATTAACTACACAATAAATGTATCTAATAACGTATCTGTATGTATAAAAACATGCTTTCAAACAATTAAAGTCACTAACACTTAGATTGATATTATGTTACACTTTTTCTAAGACTGTCATATAAACACAAATCATCAAGAAAAGTACCCTAACCTGAATTTTTGCTACATATACATCTCATGTATGTGCGTACAAAGTGTGTGAACCTACAAAAAATGTATGTTTAATTATCTACCAATGTATTTATCGACAATCATAGTTCACAAGGAAAAAATAAAAGGGAAAAAACTTTGTAGGAATTTTGTCATTCATGAGACTGCAAATGTTATAAAAGTAATGCACAATCAACTCGATACATAAAAGCACTGACATGAATAATATCATCCTCCACAATGTCCTTTCCGCTCATTCTATTGTCCGTGATCGCTGGAAATCAAGTGGATGAGTTGCGAATTAAAGATGTAAAGTGGGATAAAAAAAATAGCTACAAAACTCTGAGAAATGTGTGACTTTTACCTACAACAAAAGCAAAACCCACCAACAAAATCAAGTCAGAACCGAAACTTCTTATGTGGAATTCGAATGATAGCAGACTCAGAAATGTTAAAATATGATTCTAATGCGATTTTGGTAAATGCAGTAACATATGAATTTATATGAAAATGAGAACTGAAAGAGAAAGAGCCAACAAACAGACCTCTAACCAATCTATCTGCTTCGCTTTGATAATAATCCTTATCCACCACCGAACTCTGCTGCGGCATAGAGCTTGGCCACCAACTCGGCAGCTTTTTTTTCTCCCAAGCCCGAACCCGGCTATTCAAAAGCCTCCCCAAACCATCCACCACCGCTCTCTTCGGCATCGACAGAGGATTGTCCAACATCCCAAAACTCTTCTTTTTCCTCACATCAACTCTCGCCTTCTCTACCCTCCCCACCACAACCTCTTTTCCCCCAAGACTCCTATCCCTCCTCACCACCGTCCCCTCCCTCCCATACCCGGACCGACCCCCAAACCCTAAGCTCACCAACCCAATCAAAACCCTAAACCCCAAAACGACGGCGAAGGTCATAACCACCAAATTTCCGACGAAATGCAGCGTGGAAGGGCGACAGGAGACGATGACGCGATTATCGGCGTCGACGGAGACGAGGGTCCGAAGGTCTTGGAGGGCGTCGGAGGCGGAGGAGAGGAATTGTTGGAGGCTGTAGTGGGAGGTGTGGTAGAGGTAGTGGAGGTCGAAGGTGGCTTGGAGGGTATCAGGGCGCGATGGCGAAGAAGAAGGGTAGAAGTAGGGTTTTGTGGTGGTGGTGGTTATGGTGGTGGTTGGGCTGCTAGGGTTTCGGTTGCGGCGAGTTCTGCGATTGCGATTGCGATTGGGAGGGCGAGGCATGGAGCAAGAGAAGGAGGAGGATTTGGAAGAGCATGGGTTTGTGGAGATGGAGAAGTGGTGGAGGTAGACGGAGGAGTTCATATCATGTAGCCAAAGATTTTGTGTGGGGCTGGAGCTCACTATCATTCTCACTCTCACTTTTCTGAGAAAGTTGTGTAGTTTCTCTTTTTAGCATTTACTTGGTTCTGTTTTTCACTTTTTGGCTGTGATGCGGAGACAAGCTCGTCCCCTCTTGCATCTTGCTTGAAAAGAACAGTTGCCGTAGAAATTTTTTTTTTTCTTGGGAAATGCTCAACTACTCTCCTTAAAGTTCTCATCAAAATTTCATACATGTGATTGGTTTAAGTTAAGATAGAGCCGATGTACTCCTACTCTACTCTGCAACCGAGTTCGAATTCCCCTCCTTATAATTTAAAATCAAACTAACCAATTTGTGTGTTTGCGAAATTTTGCAAAAATATGCGCCCTAGGAAACTTTAACCCTTTGATATGAGGTCATCTTACCACTCGACTACTCGGCTTTGATAAATTAAGTCTATTATAGTTGAATACAAATACATTTTCAATTGGTTGGCCCATCCTGACCCCATCAAGCCTAAAAGGTCCGACCTGTGTGGGTGAGCTTAGGCTGAGGCATTGAAACCTAAGCCGGATACGGCTTAAGTTGCAGACAAGAGATCTCAAGTTCAAACTCTCATGACATTTTAGTTGAGTGTCTGTGAGAAATCTCCCTCCCCTTTAGCTTTAGACTATCGCTTAAACTAAAAAAAAATGTAGTTTCTATCTAATGTGAGAGAGGTTTCTAGAAAATGTGGTACTCCAATTGGTCTACACAGACAGCTTCTTTTCCAAATCTTGAAGGAAATACTATCCAAGTTTGGTATGAACGGTTGGAACCTATTTCACCAAGAAATGTTTATGCAATAGAAAGGTTCTACTCATCCTTAGATGATGTGGATCAATTAAACCAACTGAAAACACTGGCTGGTTAGAAGTGAAGGTCTAGTAGTTCAACATGGTAGCGATACCAAAATGCCTTTAAGAAAACACCTGAGAGATCAAGATGCATAAAATAGTGTATTGGATAATCCAGAGGAAATTCCTAATCCAACAGTTTTTGATTCACTCAAAATTACTTTCTAATTCAACTCAAGTGTAGAGCTTGTTAAACCAGAGCTAGATCATTATTTGGAAGAGTATCTCTTACCTAGGACTCTTTAGTTTTGATATATTGTCATGGTAGAGAACAAATGACATCAAATGCTCTTGTGCAACACTAAGGAAGCATGTGAAATAGCCTTCCGAAACGAAATCCATCCATCTGCCTAACATTCTGAGTATTACTTCCCCATTGTTCAAGTGCTGTAAGGACCTAACCGGAATCTCCATATCACCATGTTCTCACTCCAAGAAACATCACCTGGTTTGAGTTTATGGCCCTTAAAACCACAAGAACGAACTCACATCCAAAGACATTTTAACGTTCCTTGTGGTGAACGTTATATGACCGCATAAGATTCACAATCCTAGTTAGATGTTGGTGGCCTAAAATGAGGGCCAACCATCACGATATTTGATTTCTTAAAACATACCAAATGGGACTCCTCAATTTTAAAGAGCCAAGATTTTTCCTATAATAAAACTAAACATGTCTCAGATTCCACTAGAAAAGAAAAAGAAAAAAACAATTTCAAACACGTTTGATTGCAATGATAATGAGGCGTTAAGTACACAAACATGATTTCGTAGACATTCTCTTTATTTTTCTGAATGCTGTCCCTTACCAAAACAAAATCTAAGTCTGTATGAAATAAAGAAAAAAAATACAAAAATTGAGATTGGGGGGTGAAATATCTATGGGGTCCAAGGTAAAGAATACAAAAGAACGCTAATATAAATCACATTGGTAGATAAAGTGCTGGAAGGAAGGAACCAAATCATTGTGGACATGTTGCTTATCTCTCTATCCAAATCTTCTGCAGCAAAAAAACTGGGATCACTCAAAGGCATATGTATACTCCGAATTCGTTTATATAAATTGCTTTACACAACTTAGGGAAACCCTGTGATACGGGAAAGGGATCCCCAAAAACAGTAGAAAAGTATTTCTTCTCAGATTAATTTATTGAATGTTTGAGGAACCTTGCTTATCTCTTGTATTGTTTAATTCCTGCCAAAAGAATTCCTTCAAAAGAAAAATAAACCAACCTGCAACAACAACAATAAGCCAAAAACAAAGCCTGATTATGTACAGAAAAAAGCCAGTTATGCCAGTTTCAGGTTGACATTTTATGACATAAAGGAACGTTCTTTTCCGACCGACCAAATAATGTGGATGTCTCATAAGACACTAATTGCACAATGTAGCCTTTCCAAGATCTATAGGCTTAATTGGCTACTGGATGTGACAGCTATATTAATTGCTGCAAAATGTAAGAAACACTACTCCAATTTAATTGTTATTCAACATGGTGTTGGTAATTTTCTCACTCAACATAGTTAAATAGATTATGCAGCAGATGCATGTAGCAAACAATAATAGTTAAAGAACAACAACATACTCTAATTAACTTTAGGTGGGTAAAAGCGGCTGTCTTTCATCAGGTCCCACTCGGTGACTAGCCTGGAAAAGGTAAATTTATAAGAAAAGAGTGAGAAAATTAATATTTAAAAGGAAAAAAGTTATTTGCAAATCTAAACCTCTTCATTTGCCCCTGCTGCCATATTGATAAAGGAATCCTTTGACCTAAATCAAGAAAAACATCTACATTAGTAACCATCATGAAGAAAAAGAAACAAATTATTTTTCCATGAATTTCTCCTTCATAATAACAACTAGCCTCTCACCCAACGACCCCAAACCCCAAAACTCATACTGGAGGCTCCATGTTTCCTTTTCTTTTTTCTTGATCTATCTATTGTGAGGTAAAGTGGTGATGAAGGGGTCGACATGTTTGGGCTTTAGCCCTCCTTAGCACCAAAAATAAAAAAGGGGGTCGACATGAAAGAGTGGCACCAAATTTCCTTCTAGAGAATCAATTGTTCAAAGCAGGAATCAGAACTCTAGGTCTGCCTCAAATATTACATTATTTCTGTAGAAATGACCAAGTATCAAAAGTACATACTATAAAAATGGCGAAGTATCAAAAGTAAAAAAGTTCTTCAAACGTTAATTCCTTGGTGACCTATTCTTGTTAGGCCTAACAATAAAATATCAATGGTTTAGTGCTTGACTAGGTGTTTCTGTCAAGCATACAACAGGAACACAGTAACATGTACAAGCAAGTGGGTACGCATCTGAACAAGGAGGTTTAACTCCCAACTAATGCTGCCATGCCACACCACTATCCTATATGACCGAAATGAGTAAAAAGAATGAGCAGATACCTGTGTTTATCATCGACATCTATCATTTCTAGCTTCCCATTTTGTTCCTCTTCTTTGACTTTCGAAATGGGAGAAAAGAACTAAATAGAAAATGGAAACAAACAAAGGTCACCCAACGAAGTAATCAGAAGAACAAGAAGAAAAAGAAAGAAAGCTCTTTCTAATTACACATTTTCTTGTTTTGAAACTCTCTCATTCTCTTTATTAACTAATGGAAAAAAAAAAAGTTCATTTATTAGGTTACCTGGTGCATCGAGATGAAGACAATAGAAATTCCTAAAACAAAGTTCATAGTCAATTTATGACCAAACAGCAAAGCAGATGCTATGCCTGTGAAGATAGTGGCCACTGTGGACGAGTACTTCTTTAGAATCGTATCTGAAAATATTGAATAACATCTTCAATGAAGAGTGATGAGAAAAATGAAATTTAACAAAAAAAGTGATGGTTAATGAAAGCAGAAGCTGAATAAAAGAATCTCGCTCTCATTCCCGGTAGCAATCTCTTTATTACAGCAAACGTGTCCATACACAAATTGGCATGACACCTACACCTGAAGTTGCTATTGCGGAAAACTAACCTGCATATTTGAAGAAAAAAGAGGACAGAATTCCTTGTGCTGCATTGTTAGCTATCAGAAATATTGTAGCTCTTGAATGACCATGAAGGATATCAAAGCTACTTGGACCTGAAACAGTCATACAACAAGAGGTTAGACTCGAAACACCCATTTACAACAATAAATTTCCCAAGTTTCCACCATAAAATACCACAGTGCAAAAGCGCAATGAAGAAGTTTATCCGTGAAATGGCCCTCTTACACCATTCAACTATATTAAACAATAATTATATTCCAAAACTAAATTGATCGGGAAAATATAACTAACAATATGACTTCCTTGAATAAGTACAAGTGCTACTAGAGTCAATAATTTGAATCTGACCATTGAATATTGCTTTCAGTTAGTTCTCAGTAGTTGGAGGTAACAGTGACAGCATTTTTTGTTCTTTGTGAGGAATGGGAAGTATAGTGAACTGGAGTCTACAAATTATCTTAACGTTCTCTAATTAGGGTTTAAATGCATACTGTCCCCTTGGAAGGAAATTTGGAGAATAAAAACCCCCAAAGTGGTGGCATTTGTTGAGAAGACTTGGTGGATAATTTTATTCAGAGAGCAAGGGCATGTAAATAGATGATATAAGTGTAAGGAAGCATACAAAAGCGAAGTTCATCTTTTTCTCAGAAAAGCCCTTTAGGTTGGAAAAGGTGAGGAGTTGTCTTCTCTGTTTGGGGTAATTGTTTCTTCCAGGTGCCAAGATCAGTTACTGCTCTGATCTCAGGATGACACAGCAGATTTTTGAATGCATCTAATAAAGAGATTTCGGGAATAGACCCTTTAGTTTTTACTTTAGAACTTGTGGTTAAATAGAAAATTAAAACAAACAGCTACCAAAGCCAGTGGACCATCTTAAATAGCTGAAGGGTTATGTTTAAAGGTGGCATTCTGAGCTATAGAACTCCCCTTCATTGCTTTTCGATTTTATACTTGCTTTATGCTCTCAAATTGTTGCGTACTACTTCTGTACATGGGACTTTCTTTTAGACTGTTTTTATTCATCAAAATAAATAAATAAACTGATTTCTCTGCAAGAACAATTAAACATAGTGTAGTTCATACCTTTGACAATGGCCATTACCAATATTCCTAGAAAGTTGAATATAGCACCATATCCATATAAAAATAAGTTCTGCACAGCCAAAAGAAGACTTCAAACGAAGAAGATAAATTGATGACTTATATTTCTCAGTTTTCAATAGCTGTCCAAACATGAAATAAAAGCTGCTAAGATATGTTTATGAAGCTCTAGGTCACACTGAGGCAATTGATCTTAGATGAGGTCATGCATAGAAACCAAAACGAGTGGAAAAGGGTATGTCCTTCCACCTTATTGCCGACATCTCAGTGATATGTCACCAGCTTGTCAATAAGCTTCAACATCAGTTAAATACCGGAACTTTGAGGCAAGTGGCCTTATTTTCCTTATAGACTCCCAAAAACCCATAGAAATTTTGCCAATACTCCCAACTTTCTTGGTATAACCTAAGCTACCAAGAGATTATATGGCATGCTCATCATTTGCAAATTCCAGCCCAAGCCCAACCATATCCATAAACCACCTAGTAAATTTAGATAAACAGAATAGATAGCTCCACCCAAAATAAAATTATAAAACAGTAATCAAGATCCAAATTGGTAATAGATCACTGACTGCAAGTACAGAAGCAAATGGCCATTTGCTACCTTTAGAAAACCAATTCCTCAACATCCTTTAATAATAACACCAGTTACTTTCATGAGAAAATTATAAAATCCTATATCTCACCTGGAGGTATATACTTGTGTCATATTGGCTCTTCAGAGCATACTCATTGTAAACAGAGGCCAAGGATGGAACTGTTACCTGTAAAATGAATCTAAGATAAGTCAACATGATGATATAGTTATTAACCTAAAGGTGCATGTTAAACAGGATGACATTCACTAGTAAAAACAACAAAATATCATAAATCACTTACAAAGATCAATGTGTATACATATGCGCCTGTTGAAACTGGAAGACCTAAAGCAGTGGAACCCTCTGGTAAAGATCGCAACTGATTTACACTAATCCCGATGAGCAACAAAGCAAGGGCTTCCCACTGTATCAAAGTAATATCAGTTTGATACCATATAACAAAGCATAGCATCAAAAGGATTATGTTCAAATAAGTTCATCCAAAGCTCTACAAGTGACTACTCCCCCCTCCCCCACCTAGTAGGAACCAGAAAAGAACATACAGGTACAAGTATAAAAGTTCCTTCTTTTTCTGGCTCAAACGACTAAGAAACTAGGATACTAACCTGAATTATTGAAAATCGGCGTTTCATTATCATTTTCAATAAAACAGCAATCACCAACACCTGCAACTCCATCAAACTCCAGAAATTTAACAACTGATTAATTTAAGACAAGAATATATCAAATTTGTTAAAACGAACAGCAGAATTTCTACAGGTGAAACTAAGTGAAACAAAAAGTATCTTAGCATATCTTTTCAAGCCCGATAAATATGCATGGCAAGCAACTCCTGTGGAACCAACACCAGTGTGCAGGGTATTTTTTTCATTGAGGTCACCATGTCAGACATCTCATGCCACTAACACTGGGTTTGGTGTCCATGAAGCATTTTTTAATTGCTCTAGTAAAATTAAATACAGAAGGCATGAAAACAATAGTTTCGAGAGGCTGGAATAATGCATCATTTATGAGACTGATTATAGGAAGATTGTAAATGCATAATGCAGAAGCTTCCCCCCCCAAGAGGACCTGTTTCAGAAAGAGTCCTACCACTGAGCACTGGAAAAAATATCTTCCTCGCCAGATGTATTCAACCAGCTCAAAATGAAGATGTGGGAACCATAGGCGTGGAAGGACCAAAGAAGGGTTACTCAAACAGGTTTGTTACGAAAGCGATACTCACATACCCTAAATATTTTACATGAAAGACCAACACATTGCCTCGGAAAATAAGCTATTGTACTAAAATCATAAATCTCATTTCAGCTAGCCACAACCTTGCAATATATGTATTTGTTTTTTATAGTACATATATTTTTTACATATATCACAAATTCTCGCAGTTAACCATATCAGAGAGGCCCTACAATATAATATAGATAGATATATATATATAGGGAGAGGGAGAGACAGAGAACTTGTTAAGAGGGATCCCTATAGATAAATTCCAAAAGGGTTTGTATATATAAACAAATAAGAAACCACTGAACATGAAAGCTTGAAGTCTTTGGAATTGCAGGGTGTTGGCAGTTTTTTGGGTTGAGCAGAATAGAAAGATTTTTTGGGATTATTCAGGAGTAGGTATGGATATGAGACTTTGGGATCAAGTAAGTTTCTGGTCTGCCCTTTGGACTCCGTATAGTTTAGGGACTCTTCCTTGCTATGGCTCTTATAAGTTAAGTATGAGAAGTGAGAAATTCAGTCCTACCAAGTTGTTAATATCTCTTGGTTTCTCTAAAAAGATGTTTTGTTTCAAAATAAGGTTCGAAAACAACGTGCGCATTCCATCTTCATGCATTGAAGATATATGCGTGTGTACATAAGTAATAAATTGAAGCCTATTTGTTGATTTGAAGTATGCTCTAATTTATTGAGTAGTGAGTCCAGATAACATTGATGTGCCTAACACATAGAGGAATTGGTGACAGTCTTCAAATGTATCACAATCCCTTAGGGTATCCAGGCTATTAGATTATGTTTATGTTTATTTAAAATAAGTGAGAATATTGTTGTTAAGAGGTTTAAGATAGTAGGCGTTCCGGGGCAAAGCAAGGCTAAGCAAGTCATGAAATGATCGTTAACATCACTAAGATACCGATAATAAATATTATGAAACTAATAGTACCTTCAAATTGCTGAGCATTTTCACGGTTGCAGGATTGAAATATAGCTGCAAAATAAATAAGGTTATGTTATGAACAGAAATCAATTGACAAAGCTCTCCAAAATCGATGAATAGGAAACGTCCGATGAATATCAGGATAAACTTTGGATGACCTAGTAGAATTACATGTAAAAATTCCCATAAAGCCTAAGCAATAGCAAATTCTGGTAGCTCATACTATTCGAAAGAATTACAAGGTATAAATAACTGGTAGCTCGCACTCCCTCCTAGGCAACTAAGTAGTTGCGGTATGAATATATCATGTCACAAACAAAGTGTGGTGTAGTGCATGGCCACATATCTCTATCCAAGAATTTTGTTTTGTGCGACCCTTTTTAGAATATTACTTAGACCTTAACACCGCAAAAGCTACTTTTTATAAGTAGACCTGCGAGATTCAATACATCCTTTCAGAAGGGCTCAAAAACTACATGAGGGAGAATCCTTAGAGCTAAAAACCTTGGTCATATCACAACTTCTCTATAGGAATACCATGAGTCCCATCAATCATACTAAAATTTGAAAAGTTCAAATTTAATCATATATGCCACCCGAACACAGAGATGAATGCTAAGAGGATCTATGAAATTACTTTACCTGCATGGTGAACTTTAAATAGTTATTAATAGCATAAAGAAATGCTGGAACAGCAAGAAGCACATTGTTCCTAGCCGCCTGCAAAAAGAGAATAATAATCTTATTGGATCACAAACGACTGTGTTTCACTTCTAAATATATAAACTCTAAAGTGTCAGCAAGCTTACGAGCAAAACAAGATACTGAAAAGGAAATGAAAAGAAAAAAAAGACTAAAGGATCACATAATGCTTCCTAATAGGCAACCATGCAGAACAAACTAAAGGAGGGACCAACTTCCATTGTTACGATATCATGAACAGAAATAAACATTATGAAAACAAGAGCTTAGAAAAATCAACAACTGTAATGTCAGTGGAAAGGCAACCTGCACGAATGTTGAAATTGAGAGAAGAGGCTTCTCCCCAACTTTCTGATTCCTAGCCTGCAGAATTAAAGAAAACATCAATAAGAACAAAAACAAATTAAGCCCATTACAAATAAAAGAATCATAAGTACTTCACAAAATACCCATAATATAATCTAGAAAGCGAGCATTATTACTGACTATCATTCATCTCTTTCCCTCCACACCAGATATCTCTCTTCATATACAATTTTACCCCTAAATTTTAAAATTGCAAAAAAAAAACGGGTATGCAAGTTTGTCCTTTTGGCATAATTAATTTCACTATCTTCAATACGAGGGAGCTCCTAAGTTCTCAACCACAGATAAAAAGGGCGCTCAACCAAGTAACTGCGCCTCACATGGCATTAAGGTATTTTCTAGCCTCATCTCCGAACCTAAGCACACCATACAGGAGTTGAAGCCTTTGACAGCACAGTATAAAATTTTGAGTAAACTTCATATTGGACCTTAATCCAGTTTGAACCAAAACCCAGAGAAGATGCTGGAACTTAACAGCACTGGGGAATAACTGTAACTTAATCTGAAATCTTCTTTCTCTTGGAGAATTAGATTTTACTAATAAAACACCTCATATTTGTTTTTAATAAAAGTGGAAATCAAAAGGCATGAATATTGTCGTGCATATTTGAGTAAGGGAGAGGAAAAAGATGTTGACAATACCTGCAACAGTAGCATGACAACAGCAAATAGAACCTTTGCAGCCTCTGTCAAAAAGTTTACACTAATCGGGCTAAATTCGAATTTTCCATCAACCTTGGACATATAAACCAGAATAGGCTGGTAGAGAAAGTAAAAAAAATAGCCATGTCAGTTGATAAAAAAAATTGGGATGAAGAACTGCACAAAAAATTTATAGCATCGACTTGCAGCTTACTTCATAAATCCTTATCAAGATCGCACAAGTAAAAAGAAATATTCTAAAGGACCTTTTGAAACAGTTGTTAGTGTTATTGCTTTTACAATATGATCAATCAACTTGATTCCAATCTTTATATGCTTTCTAACATGTTTGATATTTAAACTTTCTTCATAGTCCAAAACAAACAAATGAAATTGATAAGTTAAATCAGATCAAATTCAACAAAAGTTACAGGATTTTCTGAGGGCAGGAATGGTAAAGATAATGGAAGTAACAACAGTAGAAACAGATACGGCATTTGCAACAGTAATAATGACATAATCATGGCGGGGTGGTGAAATGGTAACAGTGGGGGCAGCGGTCAAAGGAAGTTAGCATGATGTTAGCCATTAGGGTAAAGGTGATGACAATAAATATAGATGGCAATGCAAGGAACAGTAACAAGGTGGCAGAAGCCACAGCTATGGCAATGATGATGGCAGGGGTGGTGCTGATGCTAGTTTGAGGGTTGGTAGAAGAATAACAACAGCTCTTTGTAGGCTGACAATGATGACATTGGTAGCGGCCTAGGTAGTTGAGAAAACATGCTCAACCTTGTTAAATCATGCAGAAAATATTGGAAAACTGAATTATCAAATACATGTTTAAAAATTCCAGATTTCAAATATAATAAACTTCACTACTTGAATTTGAATACTTTATCTTGTAATAAAAAAATTTGATTACTATGAAAGATAAGGAAAATAAGTCCATATATGAAAGCAAACCTGTAAACCGACTAGCATACAATCACCAACGACCAAGAGGACATTGAGAACACGTTGCTTGGACGATAACCTGCTCTTGTGGAGGTCATATGCCCTCGAGAAAGCTTTAGTGTTCGGGGGAACCAACTTTGAATGGCATACACTGCATTCTATCATCCCGTTCTTCATCAATTTGTCCCACCGTCACACTCGACAGAACAATCAAAATCTACAGAAATAAAAAATAAAATAATCCACAATTTATAACTACATCCCATAATTACAAGCCCTCTTAAAAACTAATAAACATTCTTGGTGAATTATTAGTATGCCTTAAACACAATCATTGAGAACGAATTATACGTGACAAGATTAAACTCTCAAAATGCACACTTCAGACCATCCAAATAGATTAGCCTTCGAATCCCCAAGAAGACCATATTATTAAACCATCTTTATATATTCCCAATTTCATTCCTTTTTCCTATGCTACACTTTCTTAGCAACCAAACAGAAGGCAAATGGGAGCTCAATTCGATCAAATACCTCAGCAAACTCAGCTACCAGTCGAAAATCAGTATAGCTGAAGCAGATCTTGCCTTTAGAACAACCAAGATCATATAAAAACTTCAAAAACCAGCTAAGATCCTCGTAAAAACCCTAAAAGAAATCAAATTCAACTAAAGATGATAGAAACGCAGACAGGGCTCAGATCTTGTCAATTCAAAATTTGAGCTGAAAAATATATATACAAAAAATGAGTTTAACTAACCGAATTATAGATATGACGGGACCTAAATTGCCTCCGAACAAAGCATTGATCTGAGGCTTCAATTGGCTTCGCCTGCCAGATCCACACTCACCGGAGCTCAATCAATTCCACCTCTCTCTCTCTCTCTCTCCCCAAAACTGATTGATTGAAGCACAAACAAGGAAACAGAGAAGGAAAACTTGGGAATTTAAGAAGCCGAGAATGCGAGAATTCGAATTCTAAATCCTCGTTTTTCTGCTTTGATGAGAATTCGAGTTCCCAAAGATGCGAGGAATATGCAGAGAGATAAATTTTGTGGGCATGTTTAACGAAAGAGCTTCTTTAACTTTCTCTCTCGTCTGGATTTTTTTTTTTTTTTTTTTTTTTTTTTTTTTGCTTTGAGTTTACACAACACGGTCTCTGTGCGCTGGCCTGTCACCGATTGGAGCATGCAAACAGTGACAGACCAATGAGGTTTCAGATTTGAGTGGAAAATGGAAAGTCAACGTGGGTGACGAACTGGGATTGTTAGGTTGTTCACTGCTCACTGCTGTTAAAATTTTTTTATTTTTTTTTGTGTGTTTATTTTTTTGGTATGTTTTTCGGGTTAGATGTTTCTTTCGCTTGAATTTGTTGTACTTTTAAAGTAAGCTTTGTTTGGCATCATCATGTGAAAAAGAAAAATTAAAAATTGGAGCTTTTGAGTTTTGATTTGAATCTTGATTGGAGTCAAAGCAGCAAGTGCTACGTGTAAGTACGAGTGAAAAGTTGAAAGGTATGTGAACTTGACGCATGGTAAGTAAAGCCAATTCAATTTCTACCACTTTAACCCAAAATGAATTATAGATTGTTTTAGGGTATGGTTTATATGAAGCATCAATGCATATAGCAATTCACTCTTGCAATTCACTTGATATTCGAGCTTTAATCCCAAATTTAAGTCTTCGATTGAACTTCACAATTCAAACTTCAAATTTAAATGACCCGAAACTTAGAAGTTATGGCTCCGCACCCATTTTTAGGGTAGTCGTGTCATAGTTGTTGTTTTTATGTTCAATGCATTTTGTCAGTATAGTTTATATTTAGTTCTATTGTCATACACCAGCCAACCTTTGGTTTAATGATATTTATATTCACAATGTTAGAAGAAAAACAAAGTTTGAATAATAAAAAATTAAGAACTCACTTCTAAATCTCTTGTTTTAAATCATTTGATCCAAATGGACCCTAGGTCTCTTTTTTTTATTTTTTTTATTTTTTTATTTTTAAAATAGTTTGTTTGTGTTTTAACAACCACCTTAAATTGGTTAGAAAAAACTAACTACCAACTAGAACATAATTGAATGACTATACATTGTAATATTGAATCTATTTCGAGGAATGATTTCAAATTTAGGAATATAGTTAAAATTATACAATTGTAAGGTTTTGTGACGTTGAGTATGTACCGGTAATATCCCCAAAATCAGGTATGAACTCGTAAATGACCCTATAGGTTGAGGGGTTTACTGTAGTTTTGTCCAAAATATTGGATTTGATACATTGTAATATTGAACATAATTGAATGATTAGATACACTGTATGATTAAATCTATTCAGAGGAATGATTTCAAATTTAGGAAACAGTTAAAATTATACAATTGAATTTTTTTTATTGGATTATTAACAATACCAAATACTTACATAGGGTTCAAATTATTCATTGTATCTAGTCAATATAAATACAAAATCTTACCTTTTATTAGGGTTCTAAAATCTAAAATGGATTCGGATTCTCTGCTTGGATTTTGTCTACCATGACGATACCTACCATTAAATTAGGGGTTTTTTTCTTTCTTAATTATGAGGAAATTGGGTTTTGTTTCAAAGATGATGTGTCAACTTAAAGACCCTTGGATTAGATTTTATTAAGGTGGTGTATGCAGGAAAGAAGTCAAGCAGATCATGGCAGAGAGAATCCAAGCAGAAGATCGGGATCCATTTCGGATAATTTGTATTTAGTTAACTAATCTATTGTTATTCCTATAAAAGAAAAACTAATATATTTTTGTAGTCAAAATTCAAATCATTACATTCCAATCAGTCCATTTTGTTTGACATCACTAGGCACACTAATTCATTTGAATTTTATGATTTTGTCCTATTCTTTTATGTACTTCTAACCTTGTATTTAAGCAATGCAACTATAAACATTAACCTAAATAAAATAGTCTGTTATGGGTTGACACTATAGAAAAAACGAATTTAAACGGGTTGAGTTAGTATTGACTCGGTAAAAAATTTCTCCACGGGTTGAGTTACTTATGACTTTAAGGTTTTTTTATAAATCTTTTAGTACAAGTGATTAGAGGAAGGGTGTTACACAAATATTTATTGGATGCCTATGAATTTCGAACATTTTCCCACATGGGTGGATATGGAAGAGCTCAACCAACTGATGGGTGTGAGCATCGGTTGAAACCACTGGTTTTTTACCAATTCAATCTTTTATTGAATTAAAGATGTTACAATCCAAAACTATCAAATATCAAAAAATAGACCTAATCAACTAATCAAAACATAAAGCCCTAATCAATTAATCAAAACACAAGCCTTAATGAAAGTGTAAACAAAAAGAGACGAGAAAAATTAGATTATGGGAGGATATTAGAAGTTAGAATGAAAAAATGCAGGTAATTCATCAATTTTATACAGATTTTATCACAAAAAAATATTAGGAACAAACCAATGATGCAGACTAATTGACAAAAAATCCTAGAGAAATTGAGGACCAATTTGGTATCCTACGTAGATCCAATTTTATAAACTCAAAAACATATTTTAAGTCCAAAGCACAAATAACTCGTTTGGTAGGGCCATTTTTTAAAAATCCAAACGAAAAAAAAAACTCAAAAACACCACATTATTGAAAAAAAAATAAAAATGAAGAAGTGATTTTAAGGGTTTTTTTTCCTCTCTCTCTCCCCCCCCTTTCTTTTGTTACATTTAATTTGGGAATTAGGGTTTTTTATTTTCTTTTTTTTTTATAATTTTTTTTAAATCTTGAAAATATTTGGAGTTCAATACCAAAAAAAAAATTTAGATATTAAAATCAGTATTTACAAACTCATGTGTTAAAAAAAAATCATGATTTTTGAGTTCATTTTTTTGAGTAGGATACCAGACGGGCCCTAAGAGATCCAACAACAAGATTAATTTTTGAAACCAAATGATGCAAACAGATTTACAAAAATTCTTAAGAAACTAATAAACCCAAGCAATAAGATTCAATTTTGGTACCAAATGATAAATTTAAATTTAAAACTTGAAAAAGAACAGATCCCAAACCAAATGACAAAGCTATAACGACCATAAACTTCATGAAGAACAAAGCCCCAATAAAACATGCTGCAGATAATTCATCAACACAAAAACAGCAACCAATTCCTCAAATTTAAACCCATTTTTCAACTTGGGGATTTGAAGGGGGTGAAATCGGGTGGGTGGGTTTTGGGTGGCTGAAGGTTTTTTTATAAATGTCTAGCCCAAATGACGTCATTTTGGCCATGTCATTTTATAAAAAATTTCCTAGGCCGAACGACTTCATTTTTCACATGCAGTTTTCTTCTCTATAGGTTGTTTCATCTCTCTCTCTCTCTCTCTCTCCTTTCTTTGGTTAATTTCAATTTGGAAATTAGGGTTTTTCATTTTCTTTTTTTAATTTAATTTTTTTTAGATCTTGAAAATATTTTTGAGTTTAATACCAACAATGTTTTTAGATTTTAAAATCAGTATTTAAAAACTCATGTTTTACAATAAAAATCATGATTTTTGAGTAAGATACCAAACGGGCCATGAGAGACCCAAAAACAAGATTAATTTTTGAAACCAAATAATGTACACAGATTGACAAAAATCCTCACGAAACTAATAAACCCAGGCAATAAGATTCAATTTGGTACCAAATGACAAATTTAAATTTAAAACTTGAAAAAGAATAGATCCCCAAACCAAATGACAAAGCTAAAACGACCATAAACTTCATAAAGAACAAAGCCCCAATAAAACATACTCTAGATAATTCACCAAATTTATTATTTTAGCTATAGGAACGCAAAAACTGCGACCAATTCCTTAAATTTAAACCCATTTTACAACTTGGGGTTTTGGAGGGGGTGATATCGGGTGGGGTGGGTTTTGGGGCACTGAAGGGGTTTTTATTTTAAATGCCTAGTCCAAAAAGGCATCGTTTTGGCCATGTCATTTTATAATAAAAAAATTCTTGGGCAAACGATGTCATTTTTCCCATGCAGTTTTCTTCTCTACAAGGTCGTTTCCAAGGCTGTCATGGGCAAACCAAAAACCTCCAAGCCCATTTTCATGGTTGCCTTGGGGTTGGTTAAACCCATTGACCCATGGTGGCTTTGCTATATTTGATGTTTATTATGTTTTTTTCTTTCCAGAATCACTTGCATAATTGGGTATTGGGTAAAAATTAAAAACAAATATGAAAAAATAACTTGCATGACCCATACAAGAATCACTTGCACAAATTGAGTATTGGGTAATAATTGAAAACAAATAAAAAGACAGAATTTTTTAAATAAATAAACAAGCAACAATAACTCACATCTTAAATTCACAAGGTCATAAAAAAAAAACCATGTTGATAATTTAATCAAGTAAATTGCAGCTATTACATTTTACCTCTCTATTTGTATGAAAGAGACATAAAAAATTATATTAAAAAAATGAGAAAAATGAAGAAAATAAATAAAGAAACAAAGAAATAGGTTATGGGTATTACATGGGTTAACACGACACATTTAATAAATGGGTTACATATGTATTTTAGTGGGTTGGTGAATTGCCCCAACACTTACCCATTTATTAAACAGATCATGACGAGTTGACTCAAAAATTTAATAATGTGAATTTTGAGTGTATCGAGCAGTATCGGAAATTGCCACCCCTAGTTAAAGAAGGCATGGGGAACCTTAATCTTTCTCAAATGCTTATAATAGTAAGGCAATGCTATCATACGCATTATTCCATATTGTCTGTTTCTAATTGATCACCTGTTTGACTTTGCTTGTGAAAAAAAATATTTGGCTCATAAACCCATACATTATTTGACGTTAAAATATTCGTCAAACAAAACTTACATTATTTGAGGAATAATGTTCACCCACTTGCATGTTTAACGTAAAATGGAATGCCTGAAGAAGAAATCAAAGTTGCCATCAGCTACGTGCAACATTATCATACCTTTCCATGGTACATAGACCACATGTTACACATTTTCATATACCCAAAAAAAATATAAATAATAAAAATAAAAAGAGAGGATACATTCGTTACTGAAAAAGCAGAGAAGGTTAACAAATGTGGTTGGTGTGAGTGGTTCGGCACTCTCATTCCTTAAGAGAGGTCAGGGGTTCGATCCCTGCACTCGTATGAAGTCACCACTTTGGCCAGCACTTTACCCCTTATGGGGCGACCCGGTGTGAGCGGGGATTAGTCTAGGTTGTGGTTCAGGCTTAAAAGGTTCCACCCATAATAGGGGCCCATCCAGAACCACCTCGTGGTTCAGACCAAAAAAAAAAAAAAAAAGCAGAGAAGGTTTACAAAATTTTGTTACTTTAAGCTCATGGTTCCTCTATATCAAGGGTTTCTAGCTCTTGATCAGTAAGATGTCTATCTGATCAGAATTTGCCCAAAAAGACATATTTGATGAGTTTATACAGTTCAATGGCTTCATCTAATTTCTAATTTGTATGACGCGTAGTGTTTTGTGTTCCATGGAAACACAACTAAATGTACAAGTTGCTCTAACATATATATACAACATGCCAGACAGTCTAATAAAAGAACACTAACCATATAACAATAATATAAGCTCAAACCAAAAGAGTGTTAGAAATTTGTAAAAGATAAATGATCTACCATAAAAGAAACAACAATTAGCCAGGCAAATGAACACCCTTAAAAATCAAAACATTACATTGCAAATGCCTCAATATATTTTCTGCTATCAAAATCACATTTCACAATAGTTCAGTGTTTTCTCTTGTGCAACTTTTCTATTGTGCATTCTAATAAAAAATATTTTCTCCTGTGCTTTCACTTGAGCAACCTTTCATTAAAGTTCCTATGTGACGGAAACCACGAGCCCTCCCTTTGAAGTAAATCTGTGGTAATAGTGACCAGTTAGAATACTTCTGTATCCCTTCCAGGACTTCATTGTCCGTAAGAAGATCAAAACTTCCAAATTCAACCTTATGTTTCTTCAAAATTTTAACAGCCATTTTGCTAAATCTACATTTGGGCTCCTCAGGGGTTCCTTTCATGAAAAGCATGACTCGATTAGAGTCAATCAGCTTCTGCAGTCGCCTTTTCAAGGCATCATCAAGGCCATTTTGAGCTTGAATTTGCTCCTTAGAAGATTCAATTTCTTTCACTAACTCTTGGACTGTGCCAAGGCTGGCAGCAACAACCCTAGCAACTTTAGTGGCCAAACTAGGTGGATCTACACCTTCTGATGTATCAACGACATTTCCCTCATAACAAAAGAAAACACAAACAAAAAATGACCAGGAGAAGAACAAGATACAGAACAATCGTAGAACCCAAGCCAACAACAAAAGTTTATCAACAGCAAAATTCTTTTTCCATTCATCACTCAACTCATACTTACATGCATTTCCAGTTATTCAATTAAAGTAAGCGTTATATTGCATGGGACATCTAATTTTCTAGTTCATCTTCCAAACTGTTGGATCATAAATCCTGTGAGAAAAAACGCAACAGTTTCAGGCTTGAGCACATGATTCATAAACACCTCAAGTTGTAGTATAAAAAAAATAACACCATCTAAAATTCTCTCGGATCTAGTAATCACTTTTGGGGGTGGATAGTCGTTTGAATTGATAAAGGTTTCACTATGACAATATTGAGAAATAATCACTATTATTTGTAACCCATTCACTAACTAATAGATGGTTTGATAATAATAAAAACAAGGGATGGGTGGTTCACATCTCTCTTCGGCGTTGGCCCCACTACCTCTTTCTCTACTCTCTCTCTCTCTCTCTCTCTACGGTACCCTTTCCCCCAATGCTCTCACATTCCTTAAAACACTTCAAGTGACGTCATGTGTAATTCTGCAAGGCGTTAAATTCTTCATTACCTTCATCTTTTTGTTTCTCTCAATCTGTGTTTTTCTCTTACGAGTTCAATTTTTGTGTGACTGATTTCAGAGATTCCAGTTCTCCAACTCTCAAATTACATCTATGATCCTGTTTTCTACACCATTTTAAAAACCCACAAGTCTTCTGTGGGTTTTCAGACTGATCTGAGCAGCAGAGTCGCCATTGAAGTTCAGAGAACTTCATTTGTGTATTCGGATCAGATGAGGAGTAGTGTACTGGACGCCATACTAGTGTTTATATAATGAATGGCTTGTTGGATGAAGATGCTTATAAAGTTGATTTTGCCTAAATTCTCTTCGTAATTACTCTTTTGATTGATTCTATTATTGCACAATACCCCAATATTGCAATATTGCATACTTCTAATTTTGGACGTTGAATTGCATCCATTAGATGTATTGGTTGTTTTATAGATATATACAATTCAATGGCCGAGACTCGAAGTATGTAACAAATTCTTAACTTAAATACTTACTGGAGAATCTCCCTTTATTTATCCATAACAGCAACAACAAGTAAGCAAGCAAACATGTATATACTATGCATACCTTCACAAAGGCAGACACATCAAAAACCGAATAAGGCTCAGGCTGTTCTTCAGCTTCAATCTACGTACAATATTAATCAAGAATTGGAAGGTTAAAAACATAACACCACAAAAAAAAACCCAGTTAGAGATGAAAAGTGGGCAAAGACCTCGTCCATGTGCTTCCAAGCCTCACACCTCAAGGGCCAGACCACGCTTCCAAATTCTAAACCTTCCCAAACGCACAAAAACCAAGAGAGAGATGGCGACAAAGAAAGAAAAAATAGACTATATATGAAGGCATAATTTAGGGAAACCTTTTTTTTTTCCAAAGAATTTACGGAAACTTTCAAAATACTAAGAAATATCCTTATTAATTAGACTTCTAAAACAAGATAACTTAATTAATATGAAATAAAATAATAAAAGCGAAATTTTAATATAAAAAAAGTTAAATTAACGTAGTAGGTATTTTGTTTTATAAATATTCACTATCTTTGTAGATTTTTTATAGTTATTTTTATATTTCACTATCTTTGTAGTTTTTTTTTTTGGTTCTGAAGCAACAAGTTAAAACAAGCAGTTAACACCAACAGGAGTTGGTCCAAGTGGAAGGGGCTTGGATCCTTTAAACAAGAGGTCCTGGATTCGATCCCAGGCGCTTGCGAATAGAGCAGACTTTGTTGGGAGAGGTCCCCGCTTTGCGCCCGACAGTACCTCGAGGGTTAGTCCCCGCAATCGCGCCGGGGATACCTTGGTTTTCACCAAAAAAAAACAAGCAGTTAACACTATTGCTTTCTTCCTCTTGACGTTGGTCATATATCTTTTTTTTTGTTTTAAACGTGTTGCTTTTTTTCTCAATAAAGTTGTATCCCTATTCTTTAAAAAAAGATTTTTTTTAAAAAAAAGGAGTAGGAGGAGTTGACACAAGAAGCACCTAAAACCGAGATTTTTTTTTTTTTTGGGTCATTTGTTAGGGAATGGGGGAACCTCAACTTCCTTCATGGTATCAGAGCGGGTTAGCCCAAGTGTGAAAGTCCAACAGCCACACGTGCTCTACGTCACCCAATATGTGTTGTCTACGTGTTAGGCTTGAAAATTCACCACATATGCGGGGTAGGGATGGCAATGGGTCGGGTAGGGGCCAGGTATGACAGCACCATCCTTGTCCTTGCTCTCCATCCCCACCACCGTCCCCGAACCCATCCTCCTTTAATAGGTTTCGAGGAATCTTCGTACCCGTCCCCGTTGGGGGACTATCCCTCATACCCGCTCCGAATCCCCGATTTTTTTATTTTAACATTAAGTTTCATATTAAATTATCATTCAACACATCCAAATTGTGTCATGTAAAGGGCCCACTTTTTTTGCTTAAGTGGAATAAAATATATAATACAATAATATAATTACTTGTTTAGTTAAAAAAAAATATAAAAATTGGAAAAATTAATACATAAAAATCTTTCTTCTCAATCTCTCTCCCTCGAACTCTCCCTCCTCTAACTTCATAACCCAAAGCCACCCTAACCACCACATGGTCGAGACTGACGTTTCTAGCACTACCACCGCTTAAACAGCAACGCCAACAAACAATGCCTGCAAAACCGGAGTAAAAGCGTTGGGCTGATGAGGAGGATGACCCTCCCGAGGAGCCCAGGAAGAAAAATGACACGTCGTCTACTTCCTAGTCGAAAGTGAACGTTACCGAATTGAAGATCACCGAGAACTAGTTCCTCAACGACCCCGAAGACTAATATTAGTGCCGCATGATCTCTCTCTCTCTCTAAAATTTTTCTCTGAAATTTTCAACTTCTTTGTTTTAGTTAGGGTTTTGATGCAAATTACAGTAGAGTAGGGCTAGGGTTATTGGGTGATTTTGTAAATAATTTGGGGGATTTAAGAAGCCCAGTTGTCCAAGCAATTACTTGGCCCATGATTTTGACCTCTGCCCACAAAGATCTCATTACTCAGGCTTACAATGGTCGTTGATGAAGTTAGGGGTGAGGGTGGTCATGGGAGAGAGATGGAGAAGAAAGACTTTCATTTATTAATTTTTTTCCATTTTTTATTTTTTAAATTAAACAAGTAATTACATTATTTTATTATATATTTTATTCCACTTAAACAAAAAAGTAGGCCCTTTACATGACACATCATCACTTGTGGTAAAAAGACTAAAATAACCATGCCACATCATCAAAACTGACAGAGTTATTAATGGAGATGACGGTTGGGTGTAAAGTAGAACATGAAACCACGATCAATGGGGTTAAGTAGGCCACTTTAACTTTTTTTTGGGGGGGGGGGGGGTTAAAGTGAGATTTGACCGAAGTTAAGTAAGCACAAATATTATAATTATAAACATATATTAGGAAGAATTAGGAGAGGAAGGTTAACTTAGGGTTAAACATAAATATTATAATTAATTATTTATATATTTAAATTGACAAGCTCATATTTATATATATTTTACATCAAATTCACTTGCCTTTTCTTAGTTAGTTCCTTATATATTTGAGCTATTTACTTTATTTTTGTGTTTTGTAGGATCTGTCAAGCAAAGAAAAGAAAAATAGCATAAGTAGGATTTTTAAGTTACAAATTCGTCAGCTGATTTTGGAAGCAAGTTGCGAACAGCTCAGAATGAATTAGAGAACGTGCCTTATATGCTTGGAAAGCTACAGATGTCTATTTTTGGAGCAGCTCGCGGATTGTTCATATCATTTTTCTAGAAGAAGTTATGGCCGTTTTAACACTGAAAGGTCCACAAGAGGCTGAGCAGTTTGTAACTGCAAGGAAAGCAATAAACCCAATGAATCTAGCAGCCAAAACGGATGCAGCCAAGAACAAGCCAACGGACACCTACTCACATATCTGAGGAAATGGAATTAAAGATGAGGATTAGGTGGGAGTAATGGGCATAAAGGCCGCCCAAAGAGTTACAATTGTTTTACCATTTTTCTCACTTATTGTCATCAATAAATTGCTATTTAGAGGGGGGAATATGGGGAGAAAAAAGAAGTCAGTTTTGGAGTGAAAAGGCAGCAACGTTGGGCAAGATAGGAGGAAGGAGAAAATCTTGGCATTCTCTTCTTTCGGTTTTACCTTCTCAAACTCATGTCTTTCTTTTGGTTTTATTTAAGAATAATGTGTAGCTAAATTCTTAGTAGTTAGGGGTTGTTTTGAAGCCCCTGATATGATTGCAAATGTGTTATGACATTTCGTTTCAACTTCTTTTATGAAAGGATGAAAATTGCTTCACTACTTGTCTCATTGATGAATTCTTTATGTGTTTTCTACGGATGCATACTTAGTAAGCATATTTAGAATTCTAATGCTATGAATATGTGTGTGCCTGCCCTTGTCGAATGAGGACCTACATATGTTCTAGAGTAGTTCTTGTTAATTGTGATTAACATGTGAATCAATTTCTAGGATAAGTAAGACAACGCCAGTACTTACGATGCCTTGTGATGACTCAAACCCTTTTCGTTCTTAATGATTTCTACTTGTTAAATCTATGAACACGCCAATCTAGGTTGCATGTTAGGGACTAAGTTAAGTTGAAAACGTCATTCTCTTAACATACTACTTAAGAAAGGGTAATAGGTTGAGTTCTAACATTGAGCCAACTTGAGCATCTTCATCAGGAAATAAAAGGAATTTGAATGAAACATAACATGTTGCATGATTATTTGGTGGTGGATAGCACTTCCCCTAACTCATTTTCTTAATTGTGAAATACAATCTGTTTTTATAATTCAAAATCCATTTCTGTCCTGCTGTTATCCGATTTAATTTATATAGCAAATCAACTCTAAAAATCCCAAAAATTTGTGTGCGTTTAGCTCTGCGTGTCTAGTATCTGCGTATAAAATTTCGTAGACTTTAGATAGGTGTAAGTAGGTTTAATAATTATTCTTCGGTGGCTGGTCAGTAAGGACAGCAGCCCAGTCTTTGTGACATTTTAAGTAGTTAGATAAAAACAATCTTCTGCGGGAAAGACCCTTATTTTCATATGCTACAATTGACAAATCTTAGTGTTAATAAGGAAAATCAATAGGATATTTGTATGCTACTTTGTGGTGTGTTTTTAATCCTATCATAAATATAAACATATATATATTTTTGGGTTAGGTTAGGGGGCAGGGACGGGGACGGGGACGTCAATACCATCCCCGCCCCATACCTGTTGGGGATTTTTCAAGTTGGGGGATCCCCGTACTTGATACCCTTTTTGGCTCGAAATCTCCCCTCGTTAGGGTGGGAGACCCGCCGCCACGAGGATTTCTGACATCCCAATACAGGGGCGTGTGAGAATGTGAAAGTAAAATGTCTCACATTCTCACAATTCCATACATTGTGAAAATATGTTAGATTATGTGAAGGTCTACTTAACATCATTCGAGAAAATAGTTAATGGCATCCATGATGCACCAAAAATAACCCATAAGTATATTCATGATTAGCAAAAATTGACACAAGAATTATTTCAGGGATATATTTATATATGTTTGGATGGGATGCAGATGGTCTTCCTCATGTATAAAAGGTTGATTCTTTTGGACGAGTGAAAAAATCCAAATCTAAACGTTGCTATGGATTTGCAAGTGGAACTTGTGGTAGACAAGTTTGTGAATACTTCAAGAATTTCAATATGGAAGTCCAAAGTTCAAATGAATTATTAGGAATTGTGAAAAGTGTTACAAAATAAAATAATCAGAGTATGGGAATTACCACTGAATATTGGGAGTAGAATTGTATTTAGCTCTTGTGGTTTTACACTGACAGAACTTTCTTTTACTGATAGAACTCTTCTAAGATAGAGCTCTCACACTCTCAGGATTCTTACTCACTCTCTCTTAAATTTCACTCTGAAAATGGTTGTGTAATTTACAACTGAGGGAGAAGCCTATTTATAGGCAATTAGAAAGGCCCCCAGTGAAAGCATCTTCAAGTTTTTACCCCAACATCATAATTCATCTTTTGACTATCATTTTCTTTATCCTCTTTGTGTGGGCTCCACAATATTCTTTTACAACACTCCCCCTTGGAGACCACATGTCCCTAGACTAGTTGCCTCATTAAAACCTTGCCTGGAAAAACCCAGTGGGAAAAAAAACCTAAGCGAAGGAAAAAGAGTACAACTTTATTTGGGACATAAGAGTAACGCGCTCATGTTGCCTCGTTAAAACCTTGCTAGGGAAAACCCAGTTGGAAAAACCCTAGTCGAAGGAAAAGAGTACAACGCACTTACGTCCTGTGTTAGAGGACTCTTGAATGCTCCCCCTGATTTTGCATGCTCCAATTTGATTGCTTGCAGAGTTGTCGTAATCCGATGCCATGCACTAACTTCTGGAATGTGCACTTGGGCAAAGACTTGGTGAAGAGATCTGCCAGGTTATCGCTTGAACGGATTTGTCTGACTTTGATTTCTTGACTCTTCTGAAGCTCATGTGTGTAGAAAAACTTTGGTGATATGTGCTTGGTCCGGTCACCCTTGATGTACCCTCCTGTGATTTGAGCAATACAGGCTGCATTGTCCTCATTTAGGATGGTTGTAGTGTCCGTTGCTGAGGGCAAGGCACATGTGCTTCGGATGTGATGAATCATTGACCTTAACCAAACGCATTCACGACTGGCTTCATGGAGAACAAGTATTTCTGAGTGATTGGAAGATGTGGCTACCAATGTTTGCTTTGTTGAGCGCCATGAGATTGCAGTTCCTCCACATGTAAACACATACCCAGTTTGTGAGTGTCCTTGATGTGGGTCAGAGAGATATCCTGCATCAGCATACCCAACAATACTTGGGGCATTGGTCAATTCACTGGAATAGAATAAACCCATGTCTGTCGTTCCATGAAGATATTGTAGAATATGTTTAACGCCGGTCCAATGTCGGCTTGTTGGAGCAGAGCTGTATCTTGCTAACAAATTTACTGAAAATGCTATGTCAGGTATGGTACATTGTGCTAAGTACATTAAAGCACCTATTGCACTAAGATATGATACTTCTGGACCAAGGACCATTTCAACATCCCCTTTTGGACGATATGGATCTTTCTTAGTGTCAAGCGACCGAACGACCATTGGAGTGCTAAGTGGATGGGCTTTATCCATGCCAAACCGCTTTAATACTTTTTCAGTATAATTTGATTGATGCACCAAAATTCCATAAGCACTGTGCTCAATCTGTAAGCCAAGACAATATTTTGTCTTTCCAAGGTCTTTCATCTCAAACTCGCGTTTGAGATAATCAGCAGTCTTTTGGAGCTCTTCAGGAGTTCCAATTAGATTCATGTCATCGACATATATCGCCACTATCGCAAATCCAGACTCTGATTTCTTAATAAACACACATGGGCAACTAGGGTCATTTGTGTATCCTTCCTTTAGTAAATACTTGCTGAGATGATTATACCACATTCGCCCAGATTGTTTTAACCCATATAATGATCTTCTCAATTTGATTGAGAACATAGCCCGTGGTTTATTCCTGGCTGCTTCAGGCAGCTTAAGTCCTTCTGGGACTTTCATGTATATGTATGTATCCAACTCTCCATACAGATATGCAGTAATGACATCCATAAGTCTCATTTCAAGTTTTTCTGAAACCGCTAAGCTTATCAAGTAACGGAACGTAATTGCGTCCATTACTGGAGAGTATGTTTCCCCATAATCAATTTCAGGCCTTTGTGAAAAACCTTGCGCAACAAGTCGTGCTTTATACCTCGCGATCTCATTTTTCTCATTGCACTTTCTTGTAAATACCCACTTGTAACCTACATGGTTCACATTGGGTGGAGTTGGAACAATGGGTCCAAAAACACTCATTTTTTCCAAAGAGTCTAATTCTGCCTGGATTGCATCTTTCCACTTAGGCCAATCCTGTCTCTGTGTGCATTCATCAATGGAGCAAGGCTCAATATCATCATCTTTTATGATCTCAGTAGCCACTAAGAATGCAAATATATTATCGATGATTATCTCATTTCTGTTCCACAATTCATTAATGGATGTATAATTTATGAAGATTTCTTGACTTTCAGGTACAGCTGCCATTTCAGGAGCACGTGTCTCATCAAGGACATTTTCCTTTTCAGGAAGTACCTGTCCCTCTTGGGGGGAATTTGAATCATGAATTATGGGCTCTCCATTTATTTCATTTGGATTCATTTTGGCCATCAACTTCCTCTTTCGAGGAACTGAGTCCTTTGAGCCTAGTGGTCTGCCACGCTTCAGGCGTGCAACAGATGAGCCATTTGCTGGCGCATTGCTTTGTCCATTGTGAACATCAATCCTTGCAGGTGCATTTGCAGCTGGGATATGTGATTTCATCACCTTTGTTGCATCATTAAATGCATTTGGCATCTGATTTGCAATGCTTTGGAGGTGAACGATCCTTCTCACTTCGTTTTCGCATTGAGCGGTACGAGGATCGAGATGAGACAAAGTGGGTACGTCCCACGATAATTCACGTCGTTCTTCAAGAACGAGTTTGCCTTGTTCTTTAGGAACAGATTTTTCTCCCCCTAATAGTGGGAAAATTGTCTCATCAAAATGACAATCCGCAAACCGTGCCCTAAAGATATCACCCGTCAGGGGCTCCAGATATCTGATGATAGATGGCGAATCAAAACCAACATAAATTCCCAATCTGCATTGAGGGCCCATCTTAGTACTTTGCGGTGGTGCAATAGGCACATATACCGCACAACCAAAAACTCTTAAATGTGAAATGTTTGGTTGATTACCCAACACAAGTTGTATTGGAGAATATTGGTTGTTGGCAACGTGCCTTAACCGCACCAGTGATGCTGCATGTAAAATGGCATATCCCCGAGCAGAAACTGGCAACTTTGTTTTCATTAGCAATGTGCGTGCTATTAATTGAAGACGCTTAATTAAAGCTTCAGCCAAGCCATTTTGAGTATGAACATGGGGAACAGGATGTTCAACGTCAATGCCTAGCGACATGCAGTAGTCATCAAAAGTCTGAGATGTAAATTCACCAGCATTATCGAGTCTGATTGACTTAATGGGATAATCTGGGAACTGGGCTCGCAATTTAATTATCTGAGCCAAGAGCCTAGCAAATGCCATATTCCGAGTGGACAAAAGGCAAACATGTGACCATCGGGTAGATGCATCCACCAAGACCATAAAGTACCGAAATGGTCCACAGGGAGGATGAATAGGCCCACAAATGTCCCCTTAGATTCTCTGCAAAAATGATGGGGATTCAACATCAACCTTTGGTTGTGATGGTCTGATCACCAACTTCCCTTGTGAACAAGCTTGGCAAAAGCTGTCACTTGATACCATAATGTGTTTTGTCAATAAGGGATGTCCTTTAGAGTCGGTGATGATCCTACGCATCATGGTGGATCCAGGATGACCCAATTGGTCATGCCAAAGCTTAAAAGTATTTGAGTCAATGGACTTCTGGTCCATGACACTATGTGCCTCAATTGTCCGTATGGTTGTATAGTATAATCCTGATGAGAGCGCACGAAGCTTCTCTAGTATATGCTTCTGGGTATCACTGGAAGTAATGCAAAGATATTCCATGTTTTCCTCATTCTTTGTTTCAACATGGTAGCCATTCAAACGTATATCTTTGAAACTCAACAGATTCCTTCTGGAGTTAGATGAATACAAGGCATCTTGAATGGACAGTATTGTTCCATTTGGTAACATAACTTGGGCTATTCCTGAGCCTTCAATCAGATCTGCAGGACCTGATATGGTTGTTACCTTTGCTTTTGTAAGCATCAAGTTTGAAAAATACTTTCGATCTCAGAGGATTGTATGAGTAGTCGCATTGTCTGCAAGACAAATATCTTTGCTAGAGCTCTTGATTTGGGGGCATCCATAATTTATATCCATGCCTTCAAATAAATAAAATAAGTTGAATCAATAAACAATCATTCAAAACATTACCACTTTTATTGGATTGAAATGAAGACAAGAAAAAAAAACAGTGCTTCAGATAATACAAATGGTACATGAAGGAATCTAATCCAATTCGGACCCATAAACTTCATTCCCCCTTCCGGCAACAAAATCGGAAACATCTAGATGCATCTTGTCTAACTGATGCGATATTTCCGATGAGCCGTCTATGGCTGGCGGATCTGGTACAACATAATTTGTCTCCACTTTCCTGTTTTTAAGTGAAGCTTGATAAAGATCCGCCAAGTGCTTCGGCGTGCAGCATGTACGCGACCAATGTCCCTTTGCACCACATCTGTAACAAGTGCTTTCATCATTTCTGGACACATGGCTTGTCTGTGCTTTTCCCTTATTTCTGGATGCATTTTTGCCATTCGTGGATGGATTGTTCCTTGGCCCCAAGCCATATGAATGGGCACCACGATCTTTTCTACTCCCTTGCCATCGGCCACGCTTGCCTCCTCGCCCACGTTTGTGGATACTGCCACGAGATAAGGTGGCATTCACTTCCCGAGATGCAACATTTGTTTCAGGAAGTGGTGCTGAGCCTGTTGGGCAAGATTGGTGATTCTTCAATACAAGCTCGTTGTTCTGCTCAGCTAACAAGATGCAAGATACAAGTTCTGAGTACTTCGTGAAACCACTATGCCTATATTGCTGCTGCAGAAGCACATTTGAGGCATGGAATGTACTCAGAGTTTTTTCAAGCATATATATCTTCCTCGGAGATATTCTCACCACATAATTTCATAAGGGAGGTGATCCTGTGCATAGCTGAGTTGTATTCAGACACTGTCTTGAAATCTTGAAATCTCAAGTGTGTCCATTCGTATCTAGCTCTTGGGAGAGTGACCGTCTTCTGATGATTATATCTCTCACATAAAGCTTTCCACAGAACCAATGGTTCATCAACCACCACATATTCACTTTTCAGCGCTTCATGAATGTGGCGGCGAAGGAAAATCATGGCCTTCGCATTTTCCTCAGGTGATGCATCACTTCCATCTTCAATTGCTTTTCCAAGGCCATTAGCACGCAGATGGATCTTGGCATCCAGGACCCATGATAGGTAGTTGTCCCCAGAAATGTCTAGGGGAGCGAATTCCAATTTTGCCAAATTCGCCATCTTCAAAAGAAAAATGAGATGCATTAGAATTCGCAATAATCTTCAGGCTCAATATATTTTTGAACTTCAAGCCAAAGATATCATGCATATTTTACCCAAAATTTTAGGCTCGGGATCTGGGACATTAAGCCATTTAATAATAGGAACTTCAGGCCCTGTACTTGTTTGAGGAACTCCAGGCCCTCATTTTGATTTTAAAAATAAAGTGCTATAAATTTGCTGGTATGGACGATAAACCCACACCATACTTTAAATGAAAGTAAATGTGCGATAAAGTAAATTCATAAAGTAAAATGCTTGTTGTATGGACTTTAAACCCGCACCATACTTTAAATAAAAGTAAATGTGCGGTAAAGTAAATTCACAAAGTAAATTGCTTGCTGTATGGACGTTAATCCCGCACCATACTTTAAATAAAAGTAAATGTGCGGTAAAGTAAACGTGCTGGTATGGGCACTAATCCTGCTCCATACTTTTAAATAAAAGCAGTTGTGTGGACGATAAACCCGCACCACACTTTAAATAAATACTGTCGTATGAGTAATAAACCTACACCATACAGTAAATAAAATAAGTGTGGGGATAAAACCACCACTAAAAATATAGGAGGTGAAAACCGTCCATAGTAAATGTGGGGATAAAACCACCACATAATATATTATATTTTGTGGGCAATATAACTGCACCACTGTTCAAGATATAATAGATGGGTTTTAAGATCACACCATCATTTTATTATGATAATTTGTGTTACAACGTGATGGGTAATGAAAATTACACCACCATAAAACAACAGAATGGGGTATAAAACCGCGCCATTCCAAATTACATTACAAAGAAATAAATTAAACAAACATGGATGAAACAACACAAAAATTGTGAGAGCACAAAAAAGAAAGTTTGCATGTCGTCATAGTAGTAAAGTGAGAGGAGACATATGACGGAGAGGAGAAAGAGAAATAACCATATAGTGTTGAGCTGAGAAAATTTAAAAGTGGAGAGACTGTCGTGCTGATAACGTGTTACAAAATAAAATAATCAAAGTATGGGAATTACCACTGAATATTGGGAGTAGAATTGTATTTAGCTCTTGTGGTTTTACACTGACAGAACTTTCTTTTACTGATACAACTCTTCTAAGATAGAGCTCTCACACTCTCAAGATTCTTACTCACTCTCTCTTAAATTTCACTCTGAAAATGGTTGTGTAATTTACAATCGAGGGAGAAGCCTATTTATAGGCAATTAGAAAGGCCTCCCGTGAAAGCATCTTCAAGTTTTTACCCCAACATCATAATTCATCTTTTGACTATCATTTTCTTTATCCTCTTTGTGTGGGCTCCACAATATTCTTTTACAACAAAAAGGGCTTTATTATATGTAGCCTTTTTTTTAATGAAAGGGCCCTTTTCGTTAGTAATAAGGGTGAATTTGTAATTTGAAATAAAATAATAGTCAAATATATAAATAAAATAAAATAAAATAAAATAACGTTATTTATAATTATAAAAATAAAAAATGAATTTTTGAAAAAACCCCACCCTCTTCCCCATAGCCCCATCCCGCCAATTGCCACAACCCACCTTTTCCTCCTCTACCCCCCCATCCCAGCCCTATCACCCTTGCCACAACCCATCTCAACCACCCAATATCCTCCACCTCCATCGCTGCCGTACCTGACCGCCTCAGCCAAACAACTGAACAACATAATCGACACCTTAATTGGAGCCACCAACTTAGGGAACTGGGTTCTCACCTTCTTCGAGCTCCTGCTCTTCAAGCCTTGCCCGCCGACACCTTTACCGCACCCTAACTCAGCAACCGCACCCACCTCAGCTGCTCCCACCTGTGACACGCTCACTCCGCAATTTCAAGCTTGTCTATTTCTTAAATGGCGGACCTAACCAAACTCGATTCTAGTTGGGACAATGCTACAATATTTGAGGGCCTAGACCATAGTAACAACATGGGTTTCCAAGCTGTATTTGATTGAAGGTTTGTTTGAAATTGAAAGTAATTATAATCAAATTGGTTGCCATTTGCAGGCACTGATTAACGGCAAAGAACCAATTAATTTTTCATTTTTCTTTTTTATTCGTTTGTTTTCTCAATATTTTAGTTTTTAAATATAAGAATAAAAAAATCAAATAGTAAGTCACGTGAAGGACACATGACTTTTTAGACAGAAAAGTATATGGAATTAGAAAATTTTGACAGTAAGGGCTAAATTACCTATTTTAATTAGTTTGAGTACTAAATTGACTGATTTTTTAGTTCAGGGGTTAATTTCTACAAGTGTCATAGTTTATGGGGTAAAATGGTTGAAAATCCTTTACAAAAATGAGAATTAAAATCGTGTAAGAAGACTTAGTGCCCGTTTGGCATTGCTTATTTGAGGTGATAAGTGATTTTAAAAAAAATTTGGGAAGTCCAACCCGTTTGGTAAACTGTGAGAAAATCACTTATTATTAAAAATTGCTGTGAGAGAAAGCTATAAGGGAAAGCAGCTAATGAGGTGCTTTCATTTTCTGATTATGCAGGAATCAGTTTTGAAGAGGCGTTGGGTTTAATGATTATGCCACAATCATTTTCTGATTATGAGGAAATCAATACCAACAACACTTTTAACAAAAAGTTTACTAAACGCCAAACTGTTTTCCCTCACAGCTGATTTCTCTCACAGCAAATCTGACAGCGATTATTTTCACAGCACAGCAATGCCAAACTGGCCCTTACACATTGCACTGACCAATTAAACTAGCTTGCATTGTATACTACTATTAAGATAAAAGGCTTTATAAAGGAGTTGTAGCTCAAGTAATTAATAGTACTTATCCTTCCATTCGATGTCATGTGTTCAAATCTCTCGGTCCCTCTTAATATGGAGCATTAATTTTTTATTTTATTTTTAAAAGAAGTGTTTTTTAAAATGGCAAAATATTACATTTAAAAAATATCATAACAGAAAAGCAAGGAAGCGAAAAGAAAGAAACAAGGGTTTAGGCTGCTCTGCAGACCCCGATCTGCCTTGGCCATGGAAGATGGATCTCCTGGGTTCTTACCAGACCTCTGATTCCTTAAACGCAGCCGTACTACGGATGCGGATGAAACTGAAAGTAATGTGGGGGCCGATCCGACGATTAACATAGCTGCTACTCCAGTAAGTTTCCGTGACACTCTCATGAATAAGGTGCCTCGAATGATGAATTAGGGGGTGGATATTAATAGTTTGATTGAAACCCATTAGGAACTCAACGATGATGAAGATGTGTTGATCTCTAGAGGGGATCGTGGCCCAAGTATAAAATTCTCTAAACGAGCAATGTCTCGCCTCTGTAAACCTTGGCAAAATGCATTAATCATCAAGTTATTGGGTCGTTCCCATACTTATAATTATATGCTAACGAAACTGCAGCAGAAATGGAACCTCAAGGGTGGATGGAAGCTAGTTGACTTGGTGAACGATTACTTCGTAGTCAGATTTGACTTGGAGGAGGATCTCAACTTTGTGCTTACGGGGGGACCTTGGATTGTTGCCGGCCAGTATTTGATTATGCAAAAGTGGGTACCTAGATTTTGTCCTGCTACAAGATTACTTGAATGGCTGCCTAGATTAGAGTCTTTGCCATCCAGTTAGAATGTTTTGATGTGTGGGCACTTAAGAGAATCGGGAATCTACTGGGGAAGCTACTAAAAATTGACACCCTTACCACTTCTCAAAATTGTGGTAAGTTTGCTCGTTTTTGCATTGAGTTGGATCTTTCTAAGCCTCTTGAGGCATTCTTACAAATTAACAATGTTTGGTATAATATCGAATACGAAGGGCTACCAGATATCAGCTTCATGTGTGGGAGATATGGACACAGTAGGAATAACTGCGATATGGCAAATAGACCTGCATCAGACAAGAATGGTGAGGTGCACAATACAGATAAGGTTATCCCAAATGGCAATGACTTAGACATGGGCAAAGATGCAGAAATGTGCAATGAGAATGATGTTTTGGTCAGTGAAGGCCTACGGGGCCCCTGGATGATTGTACCTCCAAGAAGGAAAAATAGAAACGGAGGAAAAGATTGGAGTGGCAAACCGAATCCTACAAGCTCGAGATTCGAAGCTCTAAGGCACGAGGGGGAGAGTCTTGGTGAGAAGGATGCAAATGGGGTTGAGTTTGTTGACCAAGCAAAAATGGGACAAGATGACATATTTAATAGGGATGCTGGTATTGGGCAGAAAATATGGACCAAATCCAAGGCTACTAAAGGTGGACCTCGTCTAGCCTTGATCGACATTTCTAATAACAAGCTAAATGAGCATGGCAAGGTGACTACTCAGGGGAAAAATGTGAAAGATGCTTACAAGCCCAACTCTGGGGCTATAACTGCACAGGGCAAAATGGCTACTGGAAGGAAACTGGCTAACCCCCCCAAGACTATGCATATGCAGATGGATGGATGGGTGAATGGCCATGAGTCTAAGAAGAACGATGGTGTCTACATTTTTAGGCACCAACCACCCAACATAGATATCCATGGGACGACTCCGGAGACTGTGACAGAGCATGATGCTACTGAGGGACATTTGCTGGCTGCCCAGGAGGAAGTTAAGCTTCCTGAGAGGATAGAATTGACTGAAGATCAAGAGAGGCCTATTTATGACCAAGCAGTAAATAACACCTTCGATATTGTTGAAGGTATGATTATTGGCCTGCAAGGGTCTGACCCATAGTTTTTACAGTTCTTAATCTACTATCTTTAATGAATATTGTCTGCTGGAATGTTAGAGGTGCCACTTGCAGCAAATTTAAATGTAATGCAATGGAGCTTATTCGCATTCATAGAATGGACATCCTGTTTATTTGTGAGCCTCGTATTGGTGGGTCAAAGGCTATGGCTGTTGTGCAATCCTTAGGGTTCAATTCTTATGAAATTGTGGATCCTATTGGCTTCTCTGGTGGCTTATGGTTACTGTGGAATTCGAGTAAAGTCATTGTGGATATTATTGGTATCAATGATCAAGCCATTAATGCTTGCGTTTCATGGCTTGGTCAGTCCCCTTAGCTTTTAACTGCTATATATGCTAAGCCTTGAAGTAAAAAGAGAGAGAAGTTATGGGAGTACCTCAACTTTGTGGCTGGTTGCCACCAAATGCCTTGGTTGCTGGCTGGGGACTTCAATGATATGCTTTCAACTGAGGATAAATTGGGGGGAGCTACTCTTAGAAGGCTGAAAGGGTTCAAATTCTGGTTTGATGAAAATGAAATGATTGATTTGGGTTTTGCTGGGCCGAAATTTACATGGACAAACCAAAGGGTCTTTGAGAGGATTGACAGAGCCATTTGCAACTTGAGTTGGAGAAGT
The DNA here is from genome assembly GCF_965620075.1 of Prunus avium. Classification (NCBI taxonomy): domain Eukaryota; kingdom Viridiplantae; phylum Streptophyta; class Magnoliopsida; order Rosales; family Rosaceae; genus Prunus; species Prunus avium. The sequence continues at coordinate 17,837,975 of NC_142284.1, read as the reverse complement.
TCCTTTCCTGAGGCCCATGTCAAACACCTACCGAGGAAAAACTCTGACCATTGTCCCATTAAAATTAGTTTGACTTCCCAGTTCAATTTTCCCCCAACAATAGACCTTTTTAGGTTTGAGGCTATTTGGATGAAACATGAGGATTTTAAAAGGTTCGTTACCCACCACTGGCCACATGGAACTGGAAATTCCCTTGACAAGTCTTGTGCTTTAGTGAAACCACTGATTCAATGGAACACCACTGTCTTCGGGCATTTACATCAGAAGAAAGCTCATCTTATGGCTCGGCTTACTGGGATCCAGAAGACTCTATGTAATGGACTTAATGGTTACCTGCACAAGCTCGAGGGGAAGTTTATGCAAGAATTCAATCTCATTCTTGATCAAGAAGCTTTGTTTTGGAAACAGAAATCCAGAGTTAAGTGGCTGCAAGAGGGGGATTGAAATACTAAATTCTTCCACATGACGACCATCATCAGAAGGTGTAATAAGATTGAAAAATTGAAGGATGATAATGGTCATTGGGTAGAGGATTCTGATGGGATCAGATCCCTGGCTGTTCAATTTTTCTTAGGTATGTTCTCGCAGGACTTTCAACTAGCTAATAATCTTTGTATCCCCAATCTCTTCCCTATGATTGATTTAGCAGTGTTAAATTTGGGTAAGAAAATTGATATCATGGAAGTCAAGGAGAGCTTCTTTAATATTGGTGGTCTTAAAACCCCTGGTGTGGATGGCTTTCATGCTTGCTTTTACCAAAATAATTGGCATATCTATGCGAATGATATTTTTGAGTTGGTTTCAAAAGCTTTTCAGAAGGGGACTATTCCTCACAACCTCAACCTCACTTTGATCACCCTGGTCCCTAAAGTGAGTAATCCTTAGTCCATGGCACATTTTAGACCTATTAGCCTTTGCTGTACTCTTTACAAAGTGATCTCTAAAATCCTTGTTGCAAGATTAAAACCTATCCTGACTTGGTTGATCAGTCCCAATCAGGTTAGCTTTGTCCCAGGTCGCCATATTATTGATAACATCCTCATTGGCCAGGAGATTATGCACAAGTTCCAAGGTTCCAAAGGGAAAAAAAATTTCCTCGCTTGGAAGATTGATTTATCTAAAGCGTACAACAAGCTTAATTGGAGATTTATTGAAAGTGTGCTTGGGGAAATTGGGCTGCCCACGGGGGTCATCCATCTAATTATGAACTGCATAACCACTGTCAGATACCAAGTCAACGTTAATGGTTTACTGACAAACTCTTTTACCCCCAGCAACGGTATTAGACAGGGTGACCCTCTTTCTCCCTATATCTTTGTGTTGTGCATTGAAAAATTATCCCATATTATTTATGATGCTGTGGCAAGGAAGAATTGGAAACCTGTCGAATCCTCTCAGTCAGGTCCTGCTGTCTCTCATTTGTTCTTTGCTGATGACTTGATTTTATTTGCAGAAGCCAATACTTCGCAAGCGAGACTCTTAACATCCTGTCTAGATATGTTTTGTAAAGCTTTTGTCCAAATTGTGAACTTTGAGAAGTCTTCTATTTTCTGCTCTCCAAATACGAGTAAGGAGTTAGCCCATGAGATCAGCCAAATTTGTGGCTCTCCTATAACTGATAACCTGGGTAAGTACCTAGGCATGCCTTTGCTGCACTCCAGAATCCTAAGGCCACTTATGGGAGCTTGGTGGATAAAGTCCAGAAGAAGCTTGCTGCTTGGAAATGTAACTTGCTCTCTTATGCAGGGAAGGCTACTCTCCTGCCAGTATCTGCACTAATCTTGATTGTTTGAATAGGAACTTCTTGTGGGGTGGCACTGAGAAGAAGCAGAAGGTCCATTTACGCCAGTGGAATTTGGCTTGCAAACCAAAATGTAAAGGGGGTCTGGGCTTTAAGAATACTATTGATATGAACAAAGCTCTTCTTGCTAAGATTGGCTGGAGGTTGCACATCAATGACCACGGTCTGTGGGAATGACCACGGTTTGTGGGCTCAAATCTTTAAAGCAAAATACCTAAAAGGACAATCCATCCTTGATCTGACCCTGAAAACAAGGCATGACTTGTTCCTCCACTTGGAATGGCGTCCTTTATGGCTCCAAACTTCTAGCCAAAGGCATGAGTTGGCGAATTGGGAATGGGGAGACGACTAAGTTTTGGAAGGACAGTTGGATTTGTGACAGTCCTCTTATGCAACATAAAGGAGCTCTTGATATGCAAGATTTGGGTTGCAATATATCTAGTTTTTTACAAAATGGGTGGTGGAATGTTGAAAAACTCAAGTGTGTGGTGTTTGAGGACCTGGTGCAAAAGATCATTTCTTATCCTGTTGGCTGCAATAGCGACACTCAAGATGACCAGATTTGGAGCTCCACTGCGAATGGTGATTTTACAGTCAAATCTGCTTACAACTTGCATTTTACTGCTCTTGGAGAGGTTGAACATCCTTGGAAAGTTATGTGGAAAATGAAGATTCCCCCTAAGTTGAAGTTTTTCTGCTAGCTTATGTATCAAGGTAAATTGATGTCCAATGAGCAAAGAATGAGACATCAGCTAACTGGGGATCCTTCCTGTAAAGCTTGTGATTAGCACACTGAGTCTATTATTCATATCCTCAGGGACAGCCCACGAGCTAGAGAGATTTGGAAGACAATTTTGTTTACTAACGCTCCCCCCCAGTTTTTCAGATCCGATTTTAAACCTTGGCTTTTGAGCAACCTTTTCTCTACGGCCAAGGAGAGTGCCACCTTGAATTGGAACACTACTTTTGTATACACCTATTGGTATATATAGAAATAGCGGAATCTATTGGCTTTCAACAACCAAGAGGACCGTCCTTATAATCCAAGACAAATTATTCTCTCTGCTGCTAAGGACTGGATTAAAGCTGCCCTTGCTATTGTGATTAAGGTGGATAAGGTGCATTCTTTTATCTCTTGGATTCCTCCTGGCCCTGCTCAGTTTAAACTTAATGTTGATGGGTCTAGACGCACCTCCTCTGGTTGTATTGGGGTCGGGGGTGTGATTCGTGATGCTTCTGGTAGCTGGATTGGTGGTCTTTCTGTGAACCTTGGCCAGGGCCATATTTTGGATGCTGAAATCTGGGGGTTATATTTTGGACTTAAGCTTGCTGTGACTCAAGGTATAACCTGCCTTATCATTGAAATGGATGCTGCTGTGGTTGTCCAACTAGTCAAGAATATTGATGCCCTGGCTCACCACCCCTTTGCTTCCCTAATTAATGCTTGTTGTGCTCTCATGAAGCATGTTGATAATTGCACTCTTCTTCATATCTATAGAGAAGGAAATAGTGTGGCAAATGGGTTGCCAAAATTGGAGTTACAACTTAGACCTGGGTATCCTTTATTTTGACGAAGCTCCTGCTTGGATTGGTTCTCTTCTCCTTGATGATATTATTGGTGTAGCGAAAGCTAGATTAGTTTGTCCTAAGTCCTTTTAGTTGCTGTTGTGTTCGGGGTTTATCCCCTCCAGTTTACCAAAAAAAAAAAACTACATTTAATGAAAATTGTACTAAGTCATATGTTAAATTGTGATGTGAAACAAGAAATGGTAAAAATTATATGAGAAGAGTTAACATGAGAAAGGTTGATTGAGTTGACAAAATAAAAAGTATATTTATTTCGTTTGTAGTTTTTTTGGTATGAAGCAAGCAACTAGTCGAAACAGCAAGCACTTAAAAATGAGACTCATGGAATCTCTACTATTATAAAGGGAGGTGCAAATTAGATCGAGTGTAACACCCGACCCAATTTGATTCTTTTATTTAATTATTTTTGTGTGAAAGTACATTTTTGACCTTGAGGGTAGGGGTACTTTAGTCACTTTTTGTTTGGAAGGGAATTTGGGGAATTGAGTGGCACCATTGTGTAGAGCTCATTGATACAAGTTTGTAGACAGGTGACATGCTCAATTTCGATTTAAAAAGGAGAAGTTATGATCTACGGAAGTGTAGGGGCACAACCGTAATGTTTGCAAAGTCAAATTTTAAAAAATCTAGGCAGCTCCTTCTCTCTCATTTTTCTCTCTCTCGTTTCTCTCTCTTCGCATGGACAACCGGCCAAATTGGCAGGTGATCTCCCAACTCTGGCCATGACGGCTGCCTCTACCACCCAAAACCTTCTCCTCTACCTAGCCCAAGGATTATTTGACATAAAAAACCTTGGATTGCTCCGATTCAACACAAAACAAGGCCGACGGTTTTTGAGCTTTTCCGGCGACTCGGGCCACCATTTCTATCAATCTTGGTATGGTTTTTCATCCTTTTTTCGTCCTCTATCCATTTATGTACTTAGTTTGGGTCAAGTTTAGAGTTTGGAGAATCGTTTTAGACACCTAAGTTGGCCAGCGATTCACCCTTCTCTGGCCACCTTTTGGCCGGGGTCCAAGAGACTCAAATACTCCCCTAGGTGTGTTGGTTCTTTTGGTATAGATACAGTAGGGAGTTTTGAGAATTTTCTATCGTCGAAAATTTCTCAAGACACCCATCGCTGCTGGCAGCGGGTGGCAGTGCGTGAGCCATCTTGTGGAGGCCTATTGTGTTCTAAAAGGTTCCCCATGTCTTCTCGAGCACGAAGGTATGCTCGGATTGTGCCTATTATGCGATATCCTGGTTCGATAAGTTCGGACTGGTCGATAGGTTCCAATTTCAACTATGTTGTTCCTTGTACCTCTAGGATCGTGTAGGAACTTGCAAGTCGAGAATCGGGCTCTAGGATAATCCGAGTAAATGATTCTAGAATTAGGCGAATCGATCACCATTCGATCATGAGATTGGCTTAGTTATGATAGGTCGATCGAGACCAAACGGTCGGGACTTGTTTAGTAAACTTTGTTGGACTTATAAGCATTTTTGGGTTGGAAATTGGAGGTCGTGGGCGGCTCGATTGACCAATATGGAAAGTTTGACAACTCGATTGACCATGAGTCTTTCGAGACCGTCTCATCCTTCGAGAAGTACTAGAATGACCCTATAAACCATCTTAAAGGTTGTGCTCACTTTTAGACCCAGAAATTAGGATTTTGAGTTAAAGTTCGTGGTTGGATACTTTTATTGATTAAGTCCTTATGTTCTTTCCAATGGTTACTCAAGCTGCACGTACTCAACAGGCAGGACCCTCGTAGGGTTAAGCAGCTTTAGACTTTTTGTGAGTGGACGTTTGTTTTAAATGATAATTTTTTTTTTCAAATATGAAATTGCATGCATACATGAATTTGATTGAGAACTTGGTTTATTTTGGGTTATTGGGAATGTGGAACTACATTATAGTTTTAACTATGATATTTGGGATGTCTTTGGATTTGAATATTGTGAATTTGAGAATTGGATCTCGGATATGATTATTGGAAATTGGATTTTGGGAGCTATGTATATTGATGGCTATGGTATATTGGATTTCAAATTGCACCATGATATGTACCTTCCCTAGTTCAATACAAATGTCACTCACACGTGCAATATGTTGCTGGCATGTGGGAGGATACCCGGGCACCCTTGATGGGGTATGCCGTAGAGCTCTTGACGGGGCTACCTGTGCCCGTAAGACTTGTTTGCAGCCACACGTGCAATGTGTTGCCGGCGTGTGGGCTGGGAGCAATAGTCCCCAGTTGGACTGCTCATCCCTAATCACATGGTAATGTGTTGCTACCATGTGGTCTAGTCAAACAATCCCCCAGTTGAAGTGTTTCCCTGGCACTTAATGATGGTATAGAGAAGGCTTCAGTAGATATATGTTATATATATACAGTGAGCTTCTATTAAGGAATCCCTCAAATAATTATTTGAGGGACACTCTTATAGGGTCCACTCCGTAGTGTATTTCACTAATCCAAACGATCTATTTTGTAGATATTCATTCAAAGATCCTCTCTACAAAAAAAATCACTTAAATCCGTTATCATTTGACCACTTAATTTAATTATTGAAATTTTAGTACTTTCTTGAAGCATTGTGTTCATTGATTTTGTAGGACACAATTAGATGTCGAAACGGTTTCCAATTTGTCTAATTTTTTGTAAGGATGATCTATGAATGTAGACTTAAAAAATAGATGGTTTGGATTGTTAAAAAAAAAATTCGTAGAGCACCCTAAAAGGTGTCCCTCAATAGAAGGGGACTATATATATATATATATATATATATATATATATATATATATATATATATTGTATTACTTGTATATCTATATGGAATTTCTTTGCATATTGTGTTTTTTTAAACATGTGCCTCGGAAAGGGTATGGATATGGGAAAACGGTTTAGTTTGATTATTATATTCTATACTATATATGGTTTATGGGATTACAATGATTTCAAATTCAAGTATACCATAACAAAGGATTTCATTGTAAGGCTTTACATCGTTTCCATATAACGTTGGGGTTAGTATGTTCGATTAATGCTATGTTCAAACTTTATTTTTTTTGTCCACTCACAATTTATGTTTTGTGCCCCCTAGGTCGTAGCTTGACGTGACTCACGAAACCAAGCCAATTCTCTCGGTTCCCTTGGTTTTGTAAACTAAAGACTTCTTAGATTACTTTTATATTGCTCATGTAGGGTTGAATTTGAGGTCGGAGGCATATGTTCTAAATTGTGTGCTTTAGCCTTGTGCATGTTATCATTTGGGGTTATTTATTGCTTTGTTTGCAAGTGTTTGTAATTTGGAGGAAGTCTATTTTTCTGGGGAGACTACCGGAATTCTCGCCCCTTTTTCTATTGTTGAGGGAAAATGATTATGTTAGTAAGTGGGTCTGACATTGGTTAAATGTCGAATGGGAACATGGTTCGTCACGAATTTCAAGGGGAAATTCGGGGTGGGTCCTGTCATGGGGTTATAGGCTTCACAAAAAAGAATTGGACAAAAACAACCCTGAAACAAAAAACAAAAACCAAAAAAAAAACCAATGGCTGAGCAAATTTTGTTATTCATACTTTATATAGGTATTTTATTAAATACACAATATAATAAAAGCCAAGCGGCGGTGGCGGCAGATTAGGTGGCGGCGGCTGCTTGGTGTTTCTAGGGTTTGATTCTAGGGTTTTTGTATTTTGGGGTTTTTTTTGGTTATTTTGGGCTTTTTTGTATTTTGGATTGGGCTTGTATTTTGTTTGGTTGAGCCCTTGTTTTATGTTTCTGACTTTTGTGTTGGGCTCTTATGTAACACTATATGGTAATGACATGTTCATTCCTTTGACAAAAAAAAAAAAAAAAAAAAAAAAAAACTAAACAAAAGTCGGCCCTATTATCCTGTGCAAGAAGATAAAATTATAAATAAATAAAAAAGCAACCCAAAAAACTCGGCCTCATCGTGTGAAAGGAGCAGTTCCTTTCGATTTTCACTATTTTTTCTCATTTCTTTTGACTTTTTTATTTTAATTTAATTTAATAATAATATTTTACTTTTACGTGTTGATTAAAAGAAGGATTAAGAAAACATGCTAGTGGCTGAAAATTGAGGCACAAACTCTTGGCATCAATCGCAATGGGGAAATTTGAGATTTTCTATAGGATTAATGTCACGCCTCAAAAATTGGGCACGTAACAGTGCCACACTGTATTGACAATTAATGCAATGTTACAATGTTAAACTCAACATCATAACATTGCGTTTTCAATGGAACGTTCAACGTAAGGCATTGGAGTATAGGAAAATAAAATGCTAACAACTGTACGGAAACAGAAATCATAAGAGTATGCCAAAATAATAGAAAATTGATTTTCATTTAATACGAGTCATAACATCACAAAATATGAGTTACACAAAACTAAACAAATTTTATTGTTGCGACTTCCATGTCATCACTACGCCAACTCCTGAGAATCATCTGAATAGGAAAATGCAGTTGTAGGAGCTAGCAACACTTACAACTATAAGGGTCGCCATGACTAAGTAAATCGAATTTGTACCTCACTTTAATTTGCCCTTGATTTTTTAGAAAATAAGAATCCGCAAGATTTAATTTAGCCAATATCCCCTCACAGTCCTTGCTCTACATTTCATCTAATTTTCCGTCAAACAAGAGTGACGTGCATACCACTTGACCCTCTTGGTTGGACTTGGACACTAATAAGGCGACAAGCAAGTGGCTAAAAATTGAGGCACAAACTCCTGGTATCGAATATTGGCCCAGGGCATAGTCTAAAATATCAATAATATCGACGAAATATTGAGGATATTATGGTTTTTTTGGGTCAAGGATATTTTGAAACGTATTCATACATGTATTGTATAAATATCGATAATATCGGAAAATATCGATGTAGATAATTTCTCTCACATTTCAGCAATATTTGGCCAAAATATCGCTATAATATCAATAATATCGAGATGATGAAGACAATGAAAATTTTGAAGAGTTATTTACACTAACACCCCTTGAGGTTTCTTGTGTTTTTACAAAACCCATTTTCGTTTATTGTTTGTCCAAAAATTGATGATTTCATTGAAAAAAACTTATGGAAATGAGAAAATTAACCTCAATGAAGTATATGCAATCTAATCTCAAAGGCCAACTTTGTCATTTGGAGACTTGTTTTTGTATAAAATCATCATTTTTTGGATGAAAAATCAATGAAAAGGAATTTTGTGAAAACAATTTAAAACCTCAGGGGTGTTCTTGTAATTTCTAAAACCTGAAGAAGTTTTGTGAAAAAGCCGAAAACCTCAGGAGGTGTTAGTGTAAATAACTCAAATTTGAACCTTATAGGAACTCTATGTGGTACTAAGTCACTCATGTATCTTATTATGCAATGTATAAAGTGTAAAATATTGTAGTAAATCATTATAAATAAATGATTATGGTGTGTTTAATATTCTTTCATTAATTATTACGTATTTTCTACACTCGCAGCGTTTGTCAATTCGTTATATAATCAACTTAAATCAGTTAAACTCATCATGCAATGCATTTTCTTCCAATTTTTTGTGATAAAGTAATACATAATTGACTAAATAAACATCCTCCAAAGGTTTTTATTCATTTTTTATCGATATCAATAATATCTCGATATTTCCATATTTTTGGACTACCGATATTTCCGAAAGGGATAACTGTCGAATTACCCGAACATATACCTCACTTTCAATTTGTCACCTTAAAGAAAAATTTAAGAGAAATGTCACCTTAATTTTTCAAAATCCATGATTTGTCATCTGACTTTAACACCATCCCATTTTCCATCTATTTTGAAGGGTATTTTAGTCTTTCCATTTTCAGGAAAAAAAAATAGAGAAAAAAAAGACATCTCTCTCCCTTTCTCCCCCACCCCAACCCCACCCACCCCCAAAACACATTGCATAGGACCCCCGGTCCCCCCTCTTCTCTCTTTCTCTCTGACCATGTATAAACTTTTTTTTATAATGATTTTTCCATTTTTAAAACACCCTTGAAAATAGAAAAGACTAAAATACCCTTAAAATGGATGGAAAGTTGGATGGTGTTAAAGTCAGATGAAAAATCATGGATTTTGAAAAATTAAGGAGACATTTCTCTTAAATTTTTCTTTAAGGTGACAAATTGAAACTAAGGTATAAGTTCAGGTGACATATCTACAAAAATCCCTTACCAAAACCATCGATATTTTAGACCTTGGCCTTGAGGAAGAAAATTGCGCATTGCTAAAGTTGGGACATTCTATATAGGATTAAAGTTAACCTATAATTAGTCAAACAATACGGGTAGAATATTTTCAAATTATATTTCATTCTCTGAAAGGAGGTATTTTTAATACAAGGTTACAAACCCTAGTAGGGTTAAACTAGGAAATAAGATAAAGTCCTAATTACATAAGATCTATACAAAAGGGAAATAGATAGAATCCTAATATATTAGGAAGTAAATCTCCTAATGACACTAGGATCCCGCTAACACTCCCCCTCAAGTTGGAGCAAAGATGTTGCGCATGCCCAACTTGTCAAGCGAGTTGAGGAAGATACTGGAAGAAACAACTTTAGTAAGGACATCGGCTAACCGATACTCAAAACTGACGAACGGGAAGGAAACAATCTTCGCATCCAACTTCTCTTTAATGAAATTTCAATCAACCTCCACATGCTTTGTACGATCATGTTGCACCGGGTTATGGGCAATTGCAATTGCAGCCTTATTGTCACAATATAAATTCATGGGTTTCTGTGGCCCAAAACCAAGATCTCTCAACAATCTCCTCAACCGTAGTAACTCACATACGCCATAAGACATCCCACGATACTCGGTTTCAGCACTAGATCGAGACATCGCATTTTGTTTCTTACTTCTCCAAGTAACAAGATTACCACCGACAAACATGAAATACCCAGATGTAGAATGCCTATCAGTGGCTGAACCAGCCCAATCAGCATCTGTATACCCTTCCACATCTATATGACCATATTTGGAAAATAGCAACCCCTTGCTAGGAGTTACTTTCAGATACCTTAAAATACGAGTCACAACCCCCATATGATCTTCACTAGAAGAATGCATAAACTGACTCACTACACTTACTACATATGCAATGTCAAGACGGGTATGAGCTAAATAAATCAACTTCCTCACAAGCCGTTGATAACGCTCTTTATCAATCGGAACTTGAACAGGATATAACCCCAACTTATGATTTTGCTCACTAAGGGTATCAATTGGTTCACAATCCAACATCCCAGTTTCTGCAAGTAAATCCAAAACATACTTTCTTTGAGATAGAAAGATACCATATTTAGACCTGACAACTTCAATTCTAAGAAAGTACTTTAAATCTCCCAATGATTTCATCTCAAACTCGGAAGCCAGATCCTTCTGAAGACTTTGTATTTCTACCTGAAGATCTCCAGTCACAATCATTTCATCAACATAAATAATTAAAGCCGTCAATTTACCTGATGCTTTAGAAACAAAGTATGATCTGAGTTACTTTGCACATACCCAAATTTTTTCATAGATGTAGCAAATCTTCCAAACCACGCTCTTGGAGACTATTTTAACCTTTACAGGAACTTCCGCAGCCTACATACAACACCCTCTTTAAATGTCACAGGAATACTAGGAGGAAGATCCATGTAAATCTCTTCCTGGAGGTCACCATGTACGAATGCATTTTTGACATCAAACTTCAATAAGGGTCAATCGTGGTTAGCAGCAAGAGATAAAAGCACTCTCACAGTATTGAGCTTTGCCACTGGAGCAAATGTCTCAAGATAATCCACTCCATATGTCTGAGTATACCCCTTGGCTACCAATCTAGCCTTGTAACAATCAATGGAACCATCAGCCTTATGCTTCAAAGTAAACACCCATATACATCCAACTGCTTTCTTTCCTTTCGGCAAAGGAACTAAATCCCACGTCTTATTCTTGTTCAAGGCATCCATTTCCACATTCATGACATCCGTCCATTTGGGGTTAAATAGAGCATCTTGCAGCTTAGTTGGCATACATACACTAGATAATTGACACAAATATGATGCATATGACTTAGATAAACAATGAGTTGTCATATAATAGCTAATGGGTTATTTAGATTTGGCATGTATATTAGGAGAATATTGTATTTTGGGTTTCCCACGAGTAGTTCGTGGGGGCAATTGATAAGTAGACACAAACAGATCATCAGAAAATACCTCACTTGACTCAGTATCACGATTTGACTGGGGCAATGGCAGGCAGATGGGGTTCTTGTATCAAACTCATATACACAAGAATCACCAGTATCACTATCACGTTCTTCTGAGGTAGAGAGAAGTCTGTCCAAAAATTCTATTTGCGATAAGTCGTGACCTTTTGTGCGATCGATTGCTTCCAGGTAGTGGTCATCGTCTTTAGTAATAGGGGCCTGCGACCGGTCTTGACCTTTTGTGCGACCGGTTGTTTCCAAGCAGTGGCTAACGCGACCGGTTGTGTCCTATGAGCGACTGGTTGTTTCCAGGCAGTGGCTAACGCGACTGGTCGTGTCCTCTGGGTGACCGGTCGTTTCTAGGTTGTGGCTATCCTTTTTTGCTCTAGACTTGCGCGACCAGTCGTGATCATCTTTACGACTGGTCGCTTCCATCTCGTGATCAATTCCTTCACATGCATCCTCACGTCCAAGGTCTTCCACTTCGAGACTCTTCAATTCACTCCTTCTCTCCCCCTGAATTGAAGAGGAGGGAGGAACATAATATGACACTTCTTCATGAAAAGTGACATCCAAAGTAACATGTACCTTCTGAGTAGGAGGGTGATAATACTTATAACCCTTCTGAGTAGTAGAATAGCCAATGAAGACGCAGCGGAGAGCACACGGATCAAGTTTACTCCGTTGATGGGAGTAGACATGAACATAAGCAACATACCCAAACACCTTCAGAGGTAACTTAGAGACCGAAACCGGAGAAGTACGGGCACACTACACATTAAGCGGAGTCTTGAAATCAAGAACCTGACTAGGAGTATGGTTAATCAAATAGGCTGCAACCAAGACACCATGTCCCCAAAGATGATGGGGAACAGACATGTCCACCATAAGTCAGCGGGCAACTTCAAGTAATTGACGATTCTTGCATTCAGACACATCATTCTGTTGAGGAGTGAAAGGAGTGGTAGTTTGGTGAATAATGCCTTGATCACGGAAGAAACGGGTCAAGGTATTATTCACATATTCACCTCCGTTATCAGTCTGAAACACTTTGATTCGAATATGAAACTGAGTAGACACCATGACACAAAATTCAGGAAGAATAGAAGCAACATCATGTTTATTCTTCATCAAATACACCCAGGTTAAGCGAGTGCAATCATCAATAAAAATAATAAACCAACGAAAGCCATTAGAAGTCAAACGAGCAGGACCCCATACATCCGAATGTACTAACTCAAAAGGCAATGCAGCTTTATTATTACTTAAGGGAAAAATAGTACAGTGGCTCTTGGCCATTACACAAGTCTCACACTTGAAGCTAGATTCATCACATAAACTAAATATCGAAGGAAACAAATGTAAGATAACCAAACGACGGATGTCCCAAGCGATGATGCCACATCCAAAGTTGTTGTTTGTCTTTGACACTGCCACTCTGAACTTTATTATCAACACAATCACGAACTATTGCAGCCTGTAACGTTAAGTAATACAACCCCCCATATCCGTTTACCATGCCCAATCGTCTCATAAGTCCTCAGATCCTGAAAAGAGCAATGGGTGGAATAGAAAGTAGCAGACGCATTAAGTGTATCGAGTAAACGACCAACAGATAATAAGTTGCAATGAATATTAGGAACCAAAAGTGCACGGGACAAGGGTAAAGAAGGGGTGAGATGGATGGTACCTTCACCGGTAATGGGGGAAAGTAAACCATTAGCACTAGTAATATAGGGGTCACGAGGGGTACGAGACAACTCATCAAAAAGATTAATATCACAAGTCATATGATCAGAAGCACCAGTGTTAATTATCCAAGTATTAGAGCCCATACCTAGCATAGTCTCAGAAGCACACAAATTTGCAGACAGGGCGTGAGGATGGGCCTCATCTTGGGTCATAGTGCAAGCAACCTTGGGATCGTACATACGAGCTTTGTAGTCAACAAACCAATCAGGATAACCATGCCCCTTAAAACACTTCTCAGAGTAATGATCACCATTACAATAACAACACTTATGTGGACTTTCAAAAATACGAGAACCATTAGAAGATGCGGGCTTGTGAGACTACAGGCGATCGATCGCGTCATGTCGGGCGACGAGTCGATAACGGGCAGGATCCACTTTTAGAGCCATTGCACCTCCCTCGAGCATAGCGGACTGGCGAGTGTCTTCCTCCATGACCATGGCATAAGCTTCTAGAGGAGGCGGGACATGATTGAGGGCAAGGATTCGGCTACAGACACCATCATACAGGGATCAAGTCCTCCAAGAAAATCATAAACTCGTTCGGCTTCAATTTCTTTCAGACGACGAGCCACATCAACATAACAACTAAACTCATTTGGACGCAGACAATCAATCTCCTGCTAGATAGCATGGAGTTTTTTAGAAAAAACTTTCACAGATTCACCATTCTGACATGTAAGTATGGATTGCCGTCAGAGTTGAAACAACCGAGAACTATTCTGAGTCATTAGTATAGGTCTTCCGAGCGGCCTCCCATTTATCAAAAGTAGTAGAACCATGTTCAAACAAGGCACGAACTGGTTTAGTCATGGAATTAAGAAGCCATGACTGCACCAAGTAATTATCTTCTTCCCATTCGGCATAGGCATCGAAGGTTGGAGACGGAGCAGGCTTCTTCCCATTGATCCAATTTACCATATGACAACTAGTAATCGTAATACACGCACCACGAAACCAAGAGGCATAATTGGAGCCATCCAATTTGTCAGAAGTAATCGGGGTAGAGTAATCACGCGAGGGACGTTCCTCCTTCATTTCAGACGCACTAGAACATGCCACAACTTTGGAATCATCACCCATGATAGCAGCGAAAAACACAACACGAAGCATATACAACAAACACGACACAAGCACGGGCATAAGAGGAAAACCCTAAAAGGAAATTAGGGCACACAGTAGAACACAAGTGGGCACAACACACACAGGTCACCAGAAAGTCGGCTCTGATGCCAAGTCAAACAATATGGGTAGAATATTTTCAGATTATATTTCATTCTCTGAAAGGAGGTATTTATAATACAAGGTCACAAACTCTAGTAGGGTTAAACAAGGAAATAAGATAACGTCCTAATTACATAAGATCTATACAAAAGGGAGATAAATATAATCCTAATATACTAAGAAGTAAATCTCCTAATGACACTAGGATCTCGCTAACATAATTAATGTATTCTTCTTCTTCAAGAGGAAATAGTTGAATGTACATCAACACTTCTGAAGTTCTGATGTCCTCCTTGTCCAACATTGAATATTGGGTTGGGAACTGGTGGAGTGTTTTGGAAATTAGGGTTTCAAACCGTATTGAATATTTTCCTTTTTTTGGGTCTAAACCACGAGGTGGTCCTAGATGGGCCCCAACTATGGGTGGCACCTTTAAGCCTTAACCACAGTCCAGACTAATCCCCGCTCACACCGGGTCGGCCCGTAAGGGGTAAAGTGCTGGCCAAAGTGGTGACTCCATACGAGAGCAGGGATCGAACCCCTGACCTCTCTTAAGGAATGAGAGTGCCGAACCACTCACACCAACCACCTTGGTTGAGTATTTTCCTTTTCCATTTTGCCGAGTTATTAGAAGTTTCCTTAACATGAATTTATATATATATATATATATATATATATATTAATGCTTTTGATGCAATTCTGTTTGATACAGTTACATGTAATTTTAAAAATTCCTAATTAACATGCATGAGCATATGTGAAGGATGTTGGATTGGATTGAATTGGAATTGGATGATCAGTTTTCATAATGAAAAAAATAATAATGAAATCTGCAACATTTATCGTCAAGTTTAATATAATCAAACACTTTAATAGATGTAAATGTAAAATATAAATGAAATGCTAGAGAAAATTATTTTGATTTATAATATATTAAACATAAATCCATCAAATTTATTCATAATTTTCTTAATGACAATTACCTAATGAGCAAAATAAGCATGAAACTAACTAGATTGGATTTGATCCTCACAAGAAAATCCATCATCCAATCCAATCATGTCGGTTTCGGAACATCCAATTCAATATGCCAAATCATCGAAACCGATTAAAATTGGATTGGATTGGATTGGATCGGTTGGTTTGAGTGGATTGGATTGGATCTTGTGCTACAAATCAAAGCCCTTTTCATTGGGTTAGACCCCGTTGGCTGTTCCACTAATAGTTTATTTCTCAATTTGCTATACTAGAAGAACTTTTAGGTACGTACATAATTACTATATGAATTTAGAGCTATTAATATTGTACAGGACCTACTAACATGATATGAAATCGCATGGAAAAAGAAGGTTTTCGCGTTAACTTTAGAGATATGTGCACATGTACTATTTGAACTTTCAAATTTTGATTCTTCACTACCTGGATTTTTAGGCATGTGTATTTTAGTCCATTTATATATTATGGCTCACAAAATGATTTCCCTCCCTACCCATACCTAATCAGCCATTCTAATACAAAAATGGGAGCCTAACAATAACCCAATTCCCTTGCAAATCAATTTCTCTCCATACTAAACCCTAAATCATTATGTAATGCAATCATCATCGAGGTCAAATAAATCAGGAGTCTACTTAAGTTATGGAATCCTAGTGGCATAATAATACTCACAGTTTGATATGAACTCAAGTTCTAGGTGTTATAAGGATTGTAATGGGAAGCAAGCAGGCTTGCGCCTATGTAAATACCAAAGACAAAAACAATAGAGGTTCAAATTAATCTATGAATAATTAGTCTCCTTTTTTCTATTGTTTTCTATGTTGTTTGGCTTTTCCTCTCTTTTTTGGTTTTGCTTACTCACCATTAAATAAAAGGTAGTGGCTATAGGGGGAATAAAAAAAGATAGAACATCAGGGGTTCGATTCCTGCTCTCGTATGGAGTCACCACTTTGGTCAGCACTTTACCCCTTATGGGCCGACCCGGTGTGAGCGGGGATTAGTCTCGGTTGTGGTTAAGGCTTAAAGGTGCCACCCATAGTTGGGGCCCATCCAGGACCACCTCGTGGTTCAGACCAAAAAAAAAAAAAAAAAAACTAGAACAAGATGAAATAATACTTATGGCATGTAGTACGTACGTAGACAAGAAGAAACAATATTTACTCAGCATTAATATAATTATGACATGTAGAAGAAGAAAGAAATATAGAAATAAGATTTAGATTCAGAGAAAAGGTTTGCAAAGAAAAGTTTGAGTGTAGGAGCTCTGCATGGCCATAAATCTCCAAACCCTTCCGCTGCGCAAAAGTTGGATCATTGTATCATCTCTTATTTTCACATTTTGTAATACATATATTAACAAAACCACCTAACTAAGAACGGGTGAGTAATTAATCTGGAAACTCCAACCTGGTTATTCAGCTCCCTTCCTTTCTCTTATTTATTTTAAATAATTCGGCATAAGTCCAATTCTTATGACAAAATTTGAGTGCAATCCACACACTTATTGTTAGTAATTCAAGTCCTCTGACTTTTGTGCTATATAGGATTAGTTATCTTTTGTAATTTCTGACATTTATATTTTATATTTTATAATTATTTTATTTATGTTGTGGTTTCCAAATTTACCCCTAAGATATAAATCTGGTAAGTAATGGCAAAAATCCTAAGCAACAACAAACGGAAAAATTAGCAAATCGCAAAATTCACGTCTTCCACAATCAATCATGGTCCTATCAAGCCAATTTCTGTAGATTTCATACTTAATTAGGTTTAATACATGTTGTAAAGGTAACCTTCAACACATGTACCTATAGCACATGTCTATTTACCTGTATTGGAATACCTTTACATATATCATAGGTACATTTTGTTTTTGTGGGATTATTTTCGTGTATATGATAGGTACATTTGGGTTTAATACCTGCCGTATAGGTAACCAATTGCCACCAGCAGGTCAATTTACCTGTAACACACATATAGGTATTTTGTTGAAAATGAAACACTTTGTTATGAACTTTATCTTTCTAATTTTCAGTTGGCTTTGATGTCTTTTTTGCCTTTTTGTTAACAAATAAATAAAACAAGACGTTGAATATCTGTGGATACTCTATTTACCTATAACTCCATTACCAACGTGTTTTCTACCTGGAGGCTGGAATGATGGAAACATGAAAATATAGTTGGGGTCCTCTACCTATACCATAGGAAAAAGATGAAGAAACCAGTTCATCTTTGTTTTCTGTTCCTTTTATGCCAACGAATTTCTTTTTCTTTTCCTTCTATAACCCCCCTTGCTTCATAATTGATATATGACAAATTTATTTTAAGAAAAGAATACCTATGAATCAGTACTAGACCAACGGAGTTCGCCCAAGCCTATACCATTCCTCTTCTCCAGGTACACAAAACAAAAATGGTTCCCTTCCTATTTAAAATTAAAACCATAAAACAGAATTGGAAGGTTGAAACAATCATTCTAATGCAACTGACGCCAAATCATACAATCGTTCTCCTACCTATGGCATTGGTATGTATCAGGAACTAAGCGTAATAGAAAAGTAGGAACCCCAATCATACAATTTACCTGTAGAACAGGACCAGCAACTGACGTTTAATGGCAGAGGAAATTTGCTACTATAATAGTAAATCATATATAGAAACCCACAAATCTCTTTATTAAAGAACCAAGAAATTAGAGGAAATTTGCTTTGAAGGAGCACGACGTTTTGAGGAAACATAAATTCTGTGATTTGTCGATTTGTGTACTTTCCGTTTCTACATAGTGGTAGTAATTGTAATTACATTAAAATTTGTGGACATACTGTTTGCTTAGGTGGCTAAACACCTTAGGGGTGGCATTTTATACCGAAAAATCGAAAAACCAACCGATAATTTACCGCAATGAAACCGCAATCGCGGTAAACCGAACCGCATTTGCGGTATTTAGAACCGAACCGCATTTGCGGTTGCGGTTGTGGTATTTGATTTTCAAAACTTGCGGTTACCGCAAACCGCAAATATCTTTAAATAATATTGTCTATATTATATTGTATGTAAAATATATTTCATACAACATATTTCATACAATATTTTCTACAACTTGTGCAAAAGAGGATGAGATTGATGATGAGGTTGCACAAATTGGTGATGATGTCCCATTTCAACTAGTGCAAAAGAGGATGAGATTGATGATGAGGTTGCATAAATAAGTAATTAGTTTATTTATGCTCATGTTATTTATGCTTCTTCTTATAATAAAATGAACTAAACTTATGTTGTTTTATTTGTAGATAGCATTGGTGCTCAAACAACACAACGGGGTTCTTCAAATCCACTCACCACCACCAACACTTGAGTTTGTAACTTTAGTCTGTAATATTGGTGCATTGCATTTTCCTTTTAGTTTGTAACTTTAATTAACTTTGAATTGGATTTTCTTTTGGGTTGTAACTTTAATTCATTTTGCATTGCATTTTCCTTTTGGTTTGTAATTTTAAAGAATTTGGAATTGGAATGCTTGAGAAGTTTAACTTTAATTGGAATGCTTGGAATTGAACTTTAATTTTCTTTAGGTTGTGAATGCTTGAGAAGTTGAGGAGATTGTGAATTTATATATGCTTGATAAGTTGGATTTTTATGACACAAAAAGAACTTGCGGTTTATATTCTTAACATATATATAAGATTGGAATCGAGATCAAGCTGAACAACCGCGGTTTACTCCTTTTATATAAATTAAAGGTGAGTAAGCAAAACTAAATAAGATGAAGCAAGCGGCTCGAGTGAAAAAGAAGGCACGACCAGGAAGAAAAAAAAAAAGTGAGAAAGAATGGAGAGGCTTGGTTTGGAGTTTCCTTTCTCTGAATATGAATCTTATTTCTCTTATATTTCTGTATTTCTTCCTCTTCTTCTTCTTCTTCTTCTACATGTCATAAGAAAAAAAAAAGTGAGAAAGAATGGAGAGGCTTAGTTTGGAGTTTCCTTTCTCTGAATATGTATGTTTATTTTTCCCGATTTTTGGCGTATATGATCTCGAAGTGTAAACAAACAAGTTTGATGGTTGGATCGTTGAAACTAGTTTCGTAGAATGCATATGCCATCAAAACAATATATTCACTAACAATTAAGAGTTTACTTATACTTTCATTAAATATAACATAAGATTTTGTGGTATCCACTAGTGTAAATATTTTAAATTGAAGATCAAATTGAGTCATTGTATTCATATAGGGTCGAGGAGTGTAGCTGTAAAAAATCATCAAAATCGGAGTTAAAATAACCGTTAAATCGTGATTTTTGTTTATAACCATCGAAAAAATTTGTCCCATTACGTGATCTCTGAATGTTTATTTTTTCCGATTTTTGGGGTATACGATCTCGAAGTATAAACAAACAAGTTTGACGGTTGGATCGTTGAAACTAGTTTCATAGAATACATATGCCATCAAAACAATATATTCACTAACAATTAAGAGTTTATTTATACTTTTATTAAATATAACATAAGATTTTGTGGTATCCACTAGTGTAAATATTTTAAATTGACGATCGAATGCAATCATTGTATTCATATAGGGTCAAGGAGTGTAGCTGTAAAAAATCATCAAAATTAGAGTTGAAATAACCATTAAATCTTGATTTTTTGTTTATAATCGTCGAAATGTTTTGTCCCATTACGTGATCTCTTAATGTTTATTTTTTCCGAATTTTGGCGTATATGATCTCGAAGTATAAACAAACAAGTTTGACGGTTGGATCGTTGAGTAGCTTTAAATTTGTGTATTTTGTATGTATAACACTTTAGAAATTGAATAGTATATATATTTATTAGTAGCTTTAAATTTTCTTTTGACTTTGCGCGACCAATATATAGTCGTTCGTCACGCAAAGTATACCTTAAAAATTTGGGCGGGTACCAAAAATGGAATTTTAAAAAAAATAATAATTTACGACTTTGCGAGACCAATATATTGGAGTTCGTCGCGCAAAGTATACCCTAAAAATTTGGGCGGGTACAAAAAATGGAATTTAAAAATTAAAAAAAAATTTACGACTTTGCGAGACCAATATATTGGAGTTCATCGCGCAAAGTATACCCTAAAAATTTGGGTGGGTACCAAAAATGGAATTTAAAAATAATAAAAAAATTCACAACTTTGCGAGACTAATATAATGGAGTTCGTTGCGCAAAGTATACCCTAAAAATTTGGGCGGGTACCAAAAATGGAATTTAAAAAAAAAAAAAAATTTATGACTTTGCGAGATTAATATATTGGAGTTCGTCTTGCAAAGTATACCCTAAAAATTTGGGCGGGTACCAAAAATGGAATGAAAAAAAAATAAAATAAATTTACGACTTTGCGAGACCAATATATTGGCGTTCGTCGCGCAAAGTATACCCTAAAAATTTGGGCGGGTACCAAAAATGGAATTTAAAAAAAAAAAAAAATTACGACTTTGCGAGACCAATATATTGGCGTTCGTCGCGCAAAGTATACCCTAAAAATTTGGGCGGGTACCAAAAATGGAATTAAAAAAAATATATATTTTACGACTTTGCGAGACCAATATATTGGAGTTCATCGCGCAAAGTATACTCTAAAAATTTGGGCGGGCACCAAAAATTGGAATTTTAAAAGAAAAAAAAATTACGACTTTGCGCGACCAATATTGGAGTTCGTCGCGCAAAGTATACTCTAAAAATTTGGGCGGGTACCAAAAATGGGACGCGGGAATATTTTGGTCGTGCAAAACTTTGAGCGACCAAAAATTCGTCACGCAAAACCATAAAAATTTGGGCAGGCACCAAAAATATGAATTTAAAATTTTTTTTTTTTTAAGACTTTGCGCAACCAATATATTATTTTGTCGCACAAAGTGATACGGTCTTTAAAACCAAAATAACTCCTCCACCATTTTCTCAATGTCTTCTACTCTACCTCTCCTCTCTCTTTCCCTCTCCCAAAATCCTACCATTTCTCTCACACTCACTCCTCTCACTTAATCTCTCATCTCTCTCTTCACTATCTCTCACTCTCACTCACTCTATTATCTCTTTTTTCATCATCTCTCACTCTCACTCACTCTTTCATCTCTCTCTCACTATCTTCTCTAATTCTCTCACACTCACTTCTCCCTCTCATTCTCACTCACTCAAAATCTTGCCAAAAGGTATATTCTCTCCAAATTTTAAATTTTTTTCACTAATATGTGTTTTTGGAGTTAGTTTTGAGTTTATGCCAATTTTTTGTTATTATTTTATGTTATTTGACAATTTTTTTTTTTTTTGTAGGGAATCGTCGAGACTTTGACGGCTAAAGTTGAGGATTTGGACGCTAATAGGCTTGTAGATTTTATTATTTTACTTTGTTAATTTATGTGTACATTTTGAATATTATATATATTGGATAATTTGACCACTATTTTGAATATGTAATTTTATTTTGAATATGTCAATTTAAATTAAAGTAATTAAAAAAAATAATATCATACAATTAAATTAAATTTAAAAAGTAAAAATTTGAAAAAATTAATATAATGAAATTGATATAAGAGAAATAATAAAACAAAATGTCAAAAACCTTGCGCGACAAAATATTTTGTCGCGCAAACTATTAAACTAGTTTATTTTAATTAAAAAAATTAAAAAAATTAAATAAAAAAAAATGAATATTTCGTCATGCAAAGATTTGCGCGACATTAGTATTCGTCGCGCAAAGTATATTTGTGCGACGTTAACTTCCGTCGCGCAAAGTGGTTAATGTTCGTCGCGCAAAGTAGATATTATTCGTCGCACAAAGTAGACAATATTCGTCGCGCAAAATAGTTAATATTTGTCGCGCAAAGTTGTTAGTATTCGTCGCGTAAAGTTGTTAGAATTCGTCACGCAAAGTAGTTTAGATTCGTCGCGCAAAGTAACTTTGAGCGATGTTAGTGTTTGTCGCGCAAAGTAGCTCTGCGTGACAAAAAATATTTTTCGTCGCGCAAACCTTTTCTTCACGATCTTTGCGCGACAGATCTTGTGCAACCAAAATTTTGTCCCGCAAAGTTTGTGCGACGAAATTGTACTTTGCGCAACAAAATTATTTCGTCGCGCAAAGTGTTTTTTGTAGTAGTGTACGTAGACAAGAAGAAACAATATTTACTCAGCATTAATATAATTATGACATGTAGAAGAAGAAAGAAATATAGAAATAAGATTCAGATTCAGAGAAAAGGTTTGCAAAGAAAAGTTTGAGTGTAGGAGCTCTGCATGGCCATAAATCTCCAAACCCTTCCGCTGCGCAACAGTTGGATCCTTGTATCATCTCTTATTTTCACATTTTGTAATACATATATTAACAAAACCACCTAACTAAGAACGGGTGAGTAATTAATCTGGAAACTCCAACCTGGTTATTCAGCTCCCTTCCTTTCTCTTATTTATTTTTACCAAAACTTATACCATGGCTTCTTGCTCATGCCTTCCTTTGCACTCAAGCTGCCTGCTTCGTCTTTCCTCAAGCCATAGCCTGCTTCGTCTATCCTCGAGCCACAGCCTGCTTCGCCCTTGCTGGGGGAAATTTGGGATTTTCTATAGTTAATGTCACATCTAAAAAACTAGGCAGGTAATAGTGCCATGCCTTATTAACACAATGTTCTCAATAGCAAGGTCTAAAATATAGAGGATTTCGAAAATATCGGTGGTCCAAAACATAGATATATCGATGGAAAATCAGGCTGCCCTTGATTTTTTAGAAAATTAAGCATCGGGATGATTTAATTTAGCCAATATCCCCTCATCGTCAACTTGCTCCACATTTCATCTAATTTTCCGTCAAACAAGAGTCACATGCATAACACTTGACTCTCTTGGATGGACTTGGACACTAATAAGGCGGCTAAAAATTGAGGAACAAACTCTTGACATCGAATATTGGCCAGGGGAAGAAAATTGCGCATTGCTTGGGACATTATATAGGATTAAAGTTAAACGTATAATGTATTCTTCAAGAGGAAACAGTTGATTGTACATCAACACTTCTGAAGTTCTGAAGTTCTGATGTCCTCCTTGTCCAACATTGATTGGGTTGGGAACTGGTGGAGTTTGGAAATTAGGGCTTCAAACCGTATTGAGTATTTCCCTTTTTCATTTTGCCGGGCTGGGAAAGCCCACTTTGCAATGCATGACCGAGTTATTAGCAGCTTCCTTAAAATGAATTTATATATATATATATATATCTATATATGTAAAGCAAAAGGCAGAGAATGGTGAAACATTCAAAATACCAGAAAATGCCCTTGGTTAATGCAAACATTAAGAATTGAAATTATTAATTAAATAAGGATAATATGGTAAATTCACACTTTTCTTATTTAAAAAAATTAAAATTAAAAGAAAAATCGGATAATGGATCCTATTTTTATGGAACACAACTACCCATTATCTTTTTTAATTCTAAAATAAAATTTTAATTTGTTTTAAAAAAGCCTCTCATATGCGCGAAAGCGCGTGCGAAGAGGCTAGTATATATATATATATATATATATATATATATATATATATATATATATATATAGTCCCCTTCAGTTGAGGGATCCCTCAAATAGTGTTATTTGAGGGATGGGGCGCTTAGCCGTTGGATCTCTTTTAATGACATCTTGCGGCTGTGATTCTTTTAAATGTTTTAACCCATTTTAACACTCCTGACCCGAAAAAAAAACACGCGATGGCTGAAGAACCTAAGGCACGCACGAAGAAGAGGAAGAGCCCACCCTTCCAAGACGAAGGAAGAGCTGCCATCGCAAGTTGAGCTTGCGAGCATTCTATGCCAATCAGGTAGGCGTATCCATAGTGTCGTTATGTTTCGTTCTAAATCTGGGTTGTGATTTTCGAATTGGGGTTCTGCGATGGGTTTTTAATTTTGAAAATTTCTGGGCAAGGTTGAGATTACACCTGATTTCTTGTGGGTTTGTTGATTTCGAATGAATGACAATGGGTTGGTTCTAGGACTCGCTATTCAGAGAATGAGTTTGTAAAATTTTCATTATTGACTTATTGTTGTTGTTGTTGTTGTTGTTATGATATCTGAATTGAGTTCTAATGGTCATGAAGAGAAAAAAAAAATACAGGGACAATTTTATATTCTGATATTAAATAGTGCATGGGCTGTATGCGTCATAGAATTATTTAGTTTTTTGTTCCTTAAGATGTGAAATTTGGTTTACAGATCTAAACCTGTCAGCCTTCAACTTTAAAGTCTTAACTTTCATGATAATGGAAAGCTTTCATTAGCTATGAAATCCTTCTTCTATAGCTTTAGGCATAATGCCTACTAATGTGTTGAGCTGACATCCTTCCTATGGGATTCACACTTTGATTTGTGAATTTTTTTTCATAGCAGGTTCCATTACAAGGTTTAATCACTACTTTTAATGACATCTTGCGGCTGTGAATGACAATGGGTTGGTTCTAGGACTCGCTATTCAGAGAATGAGTTTGTAAAATTTTCATTATTGACTTATTGTTGTTGTTTTTGTTGTTGTTGTTATGATATCTGAATTGAGTTCTAACGGGCATGAAGAGCAAAAAAAATACAGGGAAAATTTCATATTCTGATATTAAATAGTGCATGGGCTGTATGCCTTAGAATTATTTAGGTTTTTGTTCCTTATGATGTGAAATTTGGTTTACAAAGCCAAACCTGTCAGCCTTCAACTTTAAAGTCTTAACTTTCATAATAATGGAAAGCTTTCATTAGCTATGACATCCTTCTTAAGCTTTAGGCATACATGCCTACTAGTGTGTTGAGCTGACATCCTTCCTGTGGGATTCACACTTTGATTTGTGAATTTTCATTTTTTTTCCACATTCATGTCAATTTCCTCTACTTTCTGTTGATTTCGATTGGGTTTTTATGTGTTTTTTTTAAAGGAAAAAAATGAATTGTTGTGGGTTAGTTTTAGGACTCACTAATCTGCAACAAATAGAGAATGAGTTTGTGTAAATTCATGTCATTTACTTATTGTTGTAAGCCAAGTACAGATTACTATAAAAGTGGCTTTAGTACCTTAAATAAAATGTAACTGTTTGTTATGGTAAACAGAAAGAAAAAGGTCACTTTCCTTCATTGTCTCTGAAGCATATGTTTCAATGTGTGCAAGTGAAGCCTAAGGATTTAATATTTTTGTTCTGCAATAAGCCTTGTTGCTTATCATGTTGCTTCCTCTTCAGTTTCCATGATGGTTCTTTTATTGGAACTACAAAGTGTTTAAGTTTTTATATATGTCCATTATAGTTCCAACTTCTGATATCGAATTCGATTGGATGCAAGAGATAATAGAATTCAGTTCCTTTTTTTTTTTTTTTGGAGTCAGAAGATATTACAATTCTGTTCAGTTCGGTAACTTGCTTCTTTTACTTCAATAAAAGATAAATATAATAGAATCTCTTAACTGATTTGTTGATGTTCATAATACTTATTTCGCTTATGCATGACAGTGATAATAAACTTTAAATGCTTTGTCATTCATGAAGCCATTAAAATTACTATAAATTCTTTGAAGTACCTAGAGTGTATCTCTTTGTCAGATGCTTATGGTGTTTGAGTTATTAGAAAAGAAAACATGATAATTGAAGGTATTTATATGTTTCTTTTGTTTTTATTTCCTTGCAGGCTATATGGCTAAAACGAACAAGATGATCATTTTGCACGGAAATGTTAAGTTTGGCTTTAGTAGATGGAGGCCGTGGCTCAGAGTTTCTATGAAATCATGATCATTTATGTTTTAGTGATACTTCTTCTGTTAAGAGTGTAAATTGTATGCGCAATAGATATCTCAATGCCTTAGATTAGATTAGGTGATGTAAATCTAACGTTTGTTTGTTGTATCAAGGTAATGTCACTTGGGACCTGTAATTATCAACGTTTGATAGTTGAAAGAGGTTCATGGCAGTTTAGAGCTATTCATTTGTTAGCCTTACAACTTCAAATTTCTGCATAATTCACAGAGAAGTTTACATACAACCCCAAAAGTATTACAAACATTTTAATGAAAACAACCAAATCGTGTTTGCTCCTTCGAAGCTCTTCTACAGAAATTTGCCACAACCGTACGAGCATTTCAAATCAAAACATTCTAATTCATATCTGTGAAAGAAAACACAGGGAAACTACCACACTATGAACTGAATTAAGTTTTCATTACTAAGATAAAATAAACTTGATAACATCGAGTATTCATTACAAAAGGGAAAAACAATTATGTACAGCACCCATTATAGAAAGTGAGCTCGTCATCCCTATACAGATCACCAACCCACCAAAAAAAAAAAAACCATCCTATTACAGAGAAGAAAAGAAAAGAAAAATTAGAATAGAAGATGCCATATTGCTGGCTAAAAATGGTACATATGCTGCAATGGTGTCGCCACCTCTGCTGCTTCCCTTGGTAGAGACTCGAGTGCAATCCAAGGAAGCTTCATCCTTATGAGGGCAGCAGCAACATCAGTAGGTAATTCAACAACTGATTTCACAGTTTCATTAAGCCTCATCCTTATGCAGCAGCAGCAGAAGCAGATTTCTATTATCTCAGGCACAAATTCCAGACATAATGCTAAATACCAACTGCTAACAGAATAGATACCATATACACTTCATCTCATTCAGACGAGAGACCATATACACTTCATCTCATGTGGCATGTCTACTAACAAAATCCTTCAGCAAATTCTCAAGAGCTACATATGAAAACAAATCAATAGAAAATGTAAGCATTAACGAATAGCAAACTTTAGTAGTGATTAAACCTTGTAATGGAACCTGCTATGAAAAAAAATTCACAAATCAAAGTGTGAATCCCATAGGAAGGATGTCAGCTCAACACATTAGTAGGCATTATGCCTAAAGCTATAGAAGAAGGATTTCATAGCTAATGAAAGCTTTCCATTATCATGAAAGTTAAGACTTTAAAGTTGAAGGCTGACAGGTTTAGATCTGTAAACCAAATTTCACATCTTAAGGAACAAAAAACTAAATAATTCTATGAGGCATACAGCCCATGCACTATTTAATATCAGAATATAAAATTGTCCCTGTATTTTGTTTTTCTCTTCATGCCCATTAGAACTCAATTCAGATATCATAACAACAACAACAACAACAATAAGTCAATAATGAAAATTTTACAAACTCATTCTCTGAATAGCGAGTCCTAGAACCAACCCATTGTCATTCATTCGAAATCAACAAACCCACAAGAAATCAGGTGTAATCTCAACCTTGCCCAGAAATTTTCAAAATTAAAAACCCATCGCAGAACCCCAATTCGAAAATCACAACCCAGATTTAGAACGAAACATAACGACACTATGGATACGCCTACCTGATTGGCATAGAATTCTCGCAAGCTCAACTTGCGATGGCAGCTCTTCCTTCGTCTTGGAAGGGTGGGCTCTTCCTCTTCTTCGTGCGTGCCTTAGGTTCTTCAGCCATCGCGTGTGTTTTTTTTCGGGTCAGGAGTGTTAAAATGGGTTAAAACATTTAAAAGAATCACAGCCGCAAGATGTCATTAAAAGAGATCCAACGGCTAAGCGCCCCATTCCTCAAATAACACTATTTGAGGGATCCCTCAACTGAAGGGGACTATATATATATATATATATATATAATGCTTTTAATGCAACTCTATTTGATACAGTTTACATGTAATTTAAAAAACCCTAATTAACATGAATGAGCATATGTGAAGGATGTGAACATGAAAGTCCGTTGTGTGTTTCTCAAAGTCCACAAGATTGGAAGAATCCCTACTTCATGTTTTTTTCTTTTTGGTCATTAAGATCCCCAGGTTAATTTGCAACAGATTAATTTCATAATATTCTTTGGTACTAATCCCTAATATTCCTGGTATATAGATTAATTTCATACTGCCAGACAAAAGCACATCCCCAATTAATTATTTAATTTGACCAAAAAAATAATTTAATTTAATTTTTTTTGAACCTGTCAAAAAACACAAACAGGAACAGTGGAGAAAATAAGAATCTGTTAACTCAAGTCACTGGCAAGGTTTTACTCATGTCTACCGTACTACTAACCATAATCATAAAATGTTAATACAAATTAATACGGAGAGTTTAACAGGGAGTTTCACTAAAATACCCAAAATGGAGGCTGAAATTATAAAAATACCCAACACCCAAAACACTTTATAAACATACCCAAAACTCATCATTACACACACTCAAAACCCATTTATAAACATACCCAAAACCCATCATTACACACATACCCAAAACCCATTTTGGGTATGTTTCTATGTTTAAATAGTACTTGGGTATTTTTATAAATACATGTCTAGGATTGGGTATTTTTATAAATATCTATAATTTTAAATACCAAAAGCCTACAAAACCCAACCAACCATATATACTAGTAGTCTAGCAGTTGTATCTGATGTTGCCAAAGTTTTGTAACCCAACTTTTGTAGATTTGTATGCGCTAATTTTATTATACAAATGTTGTGACTGATACCTTTGGGTTTGGGGAAGCCCTTGTTTCCTTGACGGCCACCTTGGCCTTCTCTTTCATTTCATATGGCAAATAAGAAAGAAATAGGCGTTACAAAATACTATTTATTTATCATATAAAAATGAGAAGAAAAAAAAACAATTCCTTTGAAGCTTGAATGATAGCTTGGTTTGGAGAGATGAGACAAAGGGGATTAGTAGTAGTAGTTATGATATTAATCTTGTATTGCGACGACCAAAATGAAAAGTTAAAAGTCACGTTAGCAGAGCTTTTTTACAAGTGGGGCATAAATTGCTTTTTATATCAGAGCTTTTTTATAACATAATGATGAAAATATTACAATATACAGAGATTTTTAGTTTCTGGATCACAAATATTTGTAATTTTTAAGGGGTAAACGACTTTTTTCTTTTTAATAGTTATTTTTGGTTTGAAACTGAAATTCCATAAACCCAACAAAGGAAAAGCCAAAGACCCAAATTCAGGGCAAATGACGATTCAAACAAAGCAGAGCTCAAACCAAAAGAAGGGCAAGATTGACCCAAATTACGTTATCTTCCAAATTTGATTCTTGCAAAAAGAATTCAAAACAAAACAATATAAATATAAATAATTTAGCATATTATCACAAAAACATAAGTAATATAGTGGTTAAGGTATTGGAGGAGTAAAATGGGAGGGGTTCAAATCCCCTTTGTGTTTTTTTTCTCCCTTTTTTCCCCCTTTTTTTTTCTCTTTTTTTTCCTTTTTTTTTTCTTTGCATCGATATTTTCGATATTTTAGCGATATTACACCGATATTTTGACAAAATATTGATGAAGTGTGAGCGAAATTATCGACATCGATATTTTCCGATATTATCGTCGATATTGTTGATATTTATACGATATGTACGTTGATATGTTCTGAAATATCCTCGATATTTCGTCGATATTATCGATATTTCAGACTATGGATGAGAGTAGGTGATGTGGTCGGCTAGTAAAATATGAGAGGGCGGGGAAGGTGGTATTGAATAAAGAATAGAAGTGAGTAAAAGTCTTTTGCTCATGTGGGTGTGAACCTGTTTAATAATTGCACTTCAAGATAACAATAGAAATTTGATGGGGTTCGTGTTTTAGTTGTTTATCTCTACTATTATAAAGGGAGGTGCAAAGTAGTTGGCGTCATAGGCTTCACCAAAAAAAATTGGACAGAAACACCTCTGAAACAAAAAAACCAACGGCTCAGCAAATTTTGTTGTTCATACTTTAGATGGGTATTTTGGTAAATGCACAATATAATAAAAACCAAAACTAAACAACAACCCACAAAACTCGGTCCTATTATCTTGTGAAAGGAGATAAAATAAATAATAAATAAATAAGCAACCCAAATCGGCCTCATCGTGTGAAAGGAGCAGTTCCTTTCGGTTTTCACTCGCTTTCGATCCGGTTTGATGCCAGTTTGTTGACTTTTTTAGTTAACCGGTTTTTTTTTCCGGTTTTTTCTATTTGGTCTGGTTTGGTGTTCCGGTTTTTCAGTCTCGATGCCCACCCCTAATGCTAATTAGGTGAAATTGTATTCATATATTCCAAATTAGTAAACTATATAGTGTCTTAAAATGAAAGCACCCATATCTAAATTGGTGGTATTATCTCCCATATTTAAGATATTATCCCTATTTTTAGTATTAATTAATTGGCCAAATAAATGGGCTCAATTAATTAACCTAGAGAATATTCTTCTTGTGAATTTATAATTATATTTTCAATGCTTTTAATGCAATTCTATTTGATATATTTACATGCAATGTAAAAAATCTTAATTAAAACATGCATGAGCACGATGTGAAGGATCTGAACATGAAAGTCCATTGTGTTTTTCAGAATCCCTAATATTCCGATTATTCTTTGGTGACTGATCCCAAATATTCATTGTATACAAAGTAATTAAAACTGCCGGACAAAATCACATCCGCAGCATGTCAAAAACAGAATATACAATGAGACCTGTGGTGGAGAATAGAAAGTTTTACTCATGTACGCCGTCTAATAGGTTTTACAATAACTACAAAGAATTTATACAAATGCGGAGGAGTCCAATGGCAACATCAAATTCTCATATGGTATATCCACACATGGCTAAAGAAATTCTGGAATTAATATCATATGCCGAAAAAATGCAAGAATCTACTTATAATACTCCCGCAGTTGTATTTGATGCTGCCAAAGTCTTGTATCCCAACTCTTCGGGAATTAACTGCTATAATAGTATTTTCCTTAATGTTGTGACTGATACCTTTGTGTTTCAAGAAGCCACCTTGACCTTGGTCGCCATTGATGTAGACGTTGTGAAAGTTGAACATCCCAACATTTGAGGATCCATTGCGTGCTGTAATATTATTTTTGAGAATATTGGCTTGGCTCCTGCTCGAGCCCCCTACTGCTTTGCCCCCTGCTGCTTTGCCGTGATCTTTAGTACTAGTAGTCTTGCAGTTGTAGTTGACGTTGCCAAAGTTTTCAAACCCAACTTTTGTGGATCTATTATCTGCAGTAATTTTATTATGACGAATGTTGTGACAGATATCTTCGAACTCACGGCTACCTTGCCCTTGGCCGCCATTGCTGAAGTCGACAACTAAGTTGTGAAAGCCGAAACTCCCAACATATGACTCTCCATTTAGTGCGGTAATTGTTTTGTTATAAATCTTGTGACCTTCACCTTGGGGTTTCTTTCCTCTTTCACCACCTTGGCCTTGGGCCGCGTTGCTCCAGTTGACATCGTCTGAGTTGGGAGACTCAATAATCCCAAAATCAGCTGCGCCATCGAGGCCTCTTATATCATTTGTGGCACTATATCCTTCCATTACTGGCTGGAGCTTTAATAGGCAACAGGTACACAAACAAGATAAATTTTAATCATAATTCTATTTAAATTTTAAAAGATCAGAAACGATATTCGGATTACAAAAATCCTACAAAGCAGGAATCAGATTCAACAAGGACCAACAGAAGTCTTATATCTTGTTCTCTTGACTTGGACTAACAAATTCATGGACAAACCAATCATTCAAAAATAAAAAATAAAAACCATGAGTAACTGAGCGGAAATCTTCCAAATTTGAAGAATTATCAAACCGAGACAAAATTTTACTTACAATTTAATTAATTAACAAGAATAAAATTGACATCTTCAAGCAATTTTTTTACAAAATCTTGTTCTCTCACCCTCTCTTTTGGATGATCTGCTTCTAAATACCCAACACTAAATTTATTCAATGAAGACCCAAGCCCTAAATTTGTTCATTGTACACCAAGCCCCTAATTTGATAAGGTGGAACCCATAATAAAGCAGAAATTTTTTTTAAAAAAATGAAAGAAAAATTGGAAAGGCTTACCAACTGTAATTACAACTCAGCCAAAACAAAACAGGTCTATAACTTCGAACCACATATGTAATCTAAAAGAATCTACTCGAAATGCGAATCTGGCAAATGTTAGTATTGTTCTCTCACCCTCTCTTTAGATGCTGTGCTTCTAATCCCCAAACCCTAAAAATTTTCAGTGACCACCGAAGCCCTAAATTTGTACGAAGTACACCGAAACCCTAAGTAATAAAACACAGAATAAAAATAACAAAAAAGAACAAGGAAAATCGACCTAGGTAATAAACTCAAAAATGAAACAATTAATTAGAAGAAAATAATTGAAAAGGCATACCAACTGTGTGTTCTGGCTGAGTCTGTAGTTTCGATTCGACTAGAGAAGATGATGAAATGATGGAAATATGGTCCTTCCTTCTTCCAACTTGAACAGAACTTATTAGTTTACTAAAGATAATAGAGGAATAGTAGAAGGGGCAAAGCACCCACAATTAATTAATGAAATTATGAATATAAGCGTGTTCAAGTAGAGCCTGCAAAAGTCTTGAAAGATAAAAGCGTGTTCAAGTAGTAGGCAACGGAGCCCATCACAATCATTGCCGGCAATTCTTCTCAGAAAATTATAATATTCCATATTAAGAAAAGATAAGGGAGATTTACTATTATACCCAATATAGGGGCCTAAATTATAAAAATACCCTATATGAAATGGACTTTAGAAACACAACCAAAACTCATTTACAACATAACAAAGAGGCTTTTAACTTCTTATAAATTACAAAACTGCCATCAATTTCTTAAAACAAGTCCAACCTCAAAACCTCATAAAAAAACCCAAAATACTCAATAGGGTATCAAAGTAATTTAATAATCAAAATTATATTCAATAGGGCCAGCGGTCATTTTTTGGGTTTTTTTGGGTTTGTTTATAGAAATTAAATGATGTAGGGTTTATCCATATTATTAGTGCTAAAAATGGGTATATGACTAAATATCTCAAAAGGTAATTGCATCTTAAATACATATATACACAAAACATGTTTGATGATTTGAACTGGATTGGATTATGTGATAGAATTAGATTTGCATTGGATTATATTGGATTGGAGAGAATAACACTATATCACATGATGTATTTGGTACTACACATGATTAAGCAGTTAGATTAATTGAAATGTACTATTACACGGCCTAGTAGAATTACACATAATCCAATCAACCCTATGGTAGAATTCATAATCCTACTACATTTAAGCCTAGTAGGATTAGACATTATCCAATCCATATTGTTTTTAGGTCACCAAACACTTGAGTAGAATTATGAATCTTATTGAACTATATAATCCAGCTCTTCAAATCGGTATAGTCATAGAAGAACAAATGCCCTAGCTATTCCAATTCCATTCCAAAAATTTCAGAATTTCAACATCCATTCAAATTCGGAACTTATATATTTCGGAATTCTTTTGGAAAATTTCAGAAAATCAATGGAAGTTTTAAACATGTCTAACGATTTGAACAGTTAAAGTTGGCTCAAAATTAAAAAAAGCATATGGAAAAGCTCAAAAAATTATTATATGATATAATTTTATATGTCGTTATCCTTTATGAAATAGCTCGTCCATCTATGTCTATTTTGGTCATTAAGTCATATCAAATTCAACATGAAACTAGTCATTCTGTACAAGCTTGAACCCCTAATATATTTCGGAATTCAGAAATATTTGATTACTGAAATGCCCTTGAAGAAAGTATAGTTTATTTTATTTTTTCAGAACCTACTACTACAACTTTTCAAGTGGAAATAATTATTTCATTGATAATAAAAGTAAAGCCTAACTACCTTAATATTCTATAAAAATATTTTCTATACTTATGATACGTATTAAAATAAAATAAAAATACATTATTAAACTATTGTAAGGCTACATGGTGGGGGAGGTGGTGTGCTACAAGAAGATGAGAGTGGGTGAGGTGGTCGGCTAGTAAAATTTGAGAGGGCGGGGAAGGTGGTATTGAAAAAAGAATATAAGTGAGTAAAAGTCTTTTGCTCATGTGGGTGTGAACCTGTTTAATAATTGCACTTCAAGATAACAATAGAAATTTGATGGGGTTCGTGTTTTAGTTGTTTATCTCTACTATTATAAAGGGAGGTGCAAAGTAGTTGGCGTCATAGGCTTCACCAAAAAAAATTGGACAGAAACACCTCTGAAACAAAAAAACCAACGGCTCAGCAAATTTTGTTATTCATTCTTTAGATGGGTATTTTAGTAAATGCACAATATAATAAAAACCAAAACTAAACAACAACCCACAAAAGTCGGCCCTATTGTCTTTAGGTTTTCACCCGCTTTCAGTCCTGTTCAGTGCCAGTCTGTTGACTTTTTTAGTATAACTGGTTTTTTTTTCCGGTTTTTTCTATTTGGTCCGGTTCGGTGTTCTGGTTTTCTAGTCCCAATGCCCACCGCTAATGCTAATTAGGTGAAATTGTATCCATATATTCCAAATTAGTAACTATATAGTGTCTTAAAATGAAAGCTCCCATATCTAAATTGGTGGTATTATCATATTAAATAAAGATAATATCCCATGTTTAAGATATTATCCCTATTTTTAGTATTAATTAATTGCCAAATAAATGGGCTCAATTAATTAACCTAGAGAATATTCTTCTTGTGGCGTTTTGTGATTAGAGATGAAAATATTTGCTCTCACAACACTCACAAAAAATGATGGCCGCCCACTTTGAATGACTTCAATTCTAGTAGTGGAATAAAGCCCTCCCCTTGAGATTTTGAATCTTTTGATCGTCTTATGGCATCTGTTACTGATTAGCAATTTTCTTAACGTGAATTTATAATTATATTTTCAATGCTTTTAATGCATTTCTATTTGATATATTTACATGCAATGTAAAAAAACTCCTAATTAAAACATGCTTGAGCATGATGTGAAGGATGTGAACATGAAAGTCCATTGTGTTTTTCAGAATCATCACGGTTGGAAGAATCCCTAATATTCCAATTGTTCTTCGGTGACTGATCCCTACTCCTTGTATACAAACAAAGTAATTAAAACTGCCAGACAAAATCACATCGGCAGCATGTCAAAAACACATACATACAGCAAACAAAAGAGAAAGTTTTACTCATGTACGCCGTCTAATATGTTTTACAATAACTAGAAAGAGTTTATACAAATGCGGAGGAGTTCAATGACAACATGAAATTCTCAGCCACACATGGCTAAAGAAATTCTGGAATTAATATGATAAGCCTAAAAAATTGAATAATCGACTTATAATACTCTGGCAGTTGTATTTGATGTTGCCAAAGTTTTGTAACCCAACTTTTCGGGAATTAACTGCTATAATTGTGTTCTTATAAATGTTGTGACTGATACCTTTGCGTTTGAGGAAGCCCTCGTTTCCTTCACAGCCACCTTGACCTTGGCCGGCATTGCTCCAGTCGACATAGACGTTGTGAAAGTTGAATATCCCGGCATTTGAGGATCCATTTCGTGCTGTAATTTTATTTTTAGAAATTCTGGATTGGTTGGTGCTCCCGCCATCTTCAGTATTAGTTGTCTTAAACACATCGAGATCATATACGCCAAAAATTGGGAAAAAACAAATTTCAGAGATCAAGTAACGGGACAAAACATTTTGACGGTTATAAACGAAAAGTCAAGATTTAATAACGGTTATTTCAACTCTGATTTTGATGATTTTTTACAGCTACACTCCTTGACCCTATATGAATACAATGACTGCATTCGATCGTCAATTTAAAATATTTACACTAGTGGATACCACAAAATCTTATGTTATATTTAATAAAAGTATAAATAAACTCTTAATTGTTAGTGAATATATTGTTTTGATGGCATACGCATTCTACGAAACTAGTTTCAACGATCCAACCGTTAAACTTGTTTGTTTACACTTCGAGATCATATACGCCAAAAATCGGAAAAAATAAACATTCAGAGATTAAGTAATAGGACAAAACTTTTTGACGGTTATAAACGAAAAATCACGATTTAACGGTTATTTCAACTCTGATTTTGATGATTTTTTTACAGCTACACTCCTTGACCCTATATGAATACAATGACTGCATTCGATCGTCAATTTAAAATATTTACACTAGTGGATACCACAAAATCTTATGTTATATTTAATAAAAGTATAAATAAACTCTTAATTATTAGTGAATATATTGTTTTGATGGCATATGTATTCTATGAAACTAGTTTCAACGATCCAACCGTCAAACTTGTTTGTTTATACTTCGAGATCGCATACCCTAAAAATCGGAAAAAATAAACATTCAGAGATCACGTAATGGGACAAAACTTTTCGATGGTTATAAACAAAAATCACGATTTAACGGTTATTTTAACTCCGATTTTGATGATTTTTTACAGCTACACTCTTTGAACCTATATGAATACAATGACTCAATTTGATCTTCAATTTAAAATATTTACACTAGTGGATACCACAAAATCTTATGTTGTATTTAATGAAAGTATGAATAAACTCTTAATTGTTAGTGAATATATTGTTTTGATGGCATACGCATTCTACGAAACTAGTTTCAAAGATCCAACCGTCAAACTTGTTTGTTTATACTTCAAGATCATATACGCCAAAAATCGGAAAAAATAAACATTCAGAGATCAAGTAATAGGACAAAACTTTTCGACGGTTATAAACGAAAAATCACGATTTAACGGTTATTTCAATTTCAATTTTGATGATTTTTTATAGCTACACTCCTTGACCCTATATGAATACAATGAACCAATTTGATCGTCAATTTAAAATATAATACATTTAAAATATTATATTTTTCTAACAAAATAATTTTTTTTTAAATTTATTTTTATTTTTGTAAAGACTTTGCAAGACGAAGTTTATAAATTCGTCGTGCAAAGTCATGTATAAAAAAAATTATTTTATTTATTTTTCTAAAGACTTTGCAAGACGAAACACACTTCGTCGCGCAAGACTTTGTGCACCAAATTTTATTGTTTCGTCGCGCAAAGTCATGCAAAGATTTTTACAAATAATTTTTTTATTTTCTTTATTTTTGTAAAGACTTTACGAGACAAGCCACTCTTTGTCGCGCAAGACTTTGTGCACCGAATTTTATTGTTTCGTCGCGCAAAATTACTTTGAGCGACGATGTTTTGTCGTCGCGCAAAGTGACTTTGTGCGATGATTTGTGTTTCGTTGCGCAAAATTTAGTCGCGTAAGACTTTGAGCGACGAAGTTTAATTTGCGTCGCGCAAAGTCACTTTGAGCGACGAATTGTGTTTCGTCGCGCAAAATTTGGTCGCGCAAGGGTTTTTTTTTTACTAGCGTTAATAACTAAAACTATAGTTTTTTTTTTAATAAACTAAGCATTGATTTTTTTAAGAAAATATTTTTCTAAAGATCTTTTTTAGACTTTGAGCTATGCATATGTCTTATTTTTCTTTTTTGTCCTTTTAAGATTTCCAGAGTTTTAAATTTTATATTAAATAGAACTAATTGTTGAAGTGAGTCTCCTAATTAATCAAAGAGATTTATTTCCTTGATTAATTAAGGGATTTACTTTCCTATTTTATATAGTTGTCAAATCATTGTTTAATTAGGAGATACTTTCATAATCCTTTAATGTATCTAATTCCTTATAAAGCACTCATGTAAACTCTTATATATACCTCCTTATGTAGAAGAACAAAAATAAGAACCTAACATATTCAAAACCCATTTTCATATTTTAGCATGGTATCATGTTGCTTCGATTTAGCTGCACCAAAATGGATTCAGCTGCATCCTCAACTTGTGATACTCGCAAGTGCATGAGCCGTTTGGTAGTATAGCATATGTAAGTGCGAGGTCGATCCCACGAGGATTGGTGATTGAATGATCCAATTTGTTTCCCCTACACAAAATAGAAATGAAAAAGAAAATAAATAAAACAAGAAAAAGGGAAATAACTCAAGCAAATAAGTTCCCAAGTTCAATTAGATTAATGGATTGATTCTAGCTAAAGTATGATTAAGCCATGGTGTGTGGTCATAACCTTGTGTTCCTAATTCCCTAATTTGATCATTTGTTGTCTAACCTAAAATTAAGCATTAGGAACCCATTAAGCATAGAAGAACAATTTAAACAACCAAGCATGTATCTAATCCTTGTTGTCGAATGTCCATACATACTCTTCCTATTCATAGTTCAATTCGAATTAAAGCATGGTGTCTACTCTTAATTCAAACCAAGATAGCTAACATGCAAGCCTAAATGGTGATCAATCATTCAAACTAGCATATTAACTTATAAGAATAATGAATAAGAACAAAAACCATAATTGAAACTTGGAAACTAATTAAACTTGAATACTTAAGAAAGAATGTACATTACAAATAAAAGTAAAGTAGAACTAAGAAAACTTGAAGGAAAATTTAGTAAACTCATTTTGTTACAACAATTGACAACTTGAAAGGAAACTAAGAGAATTTGAGGGAGAGAAGGGAAGGGAGCTCTAGAGAAGTGTTTGAGAGCTCCCCCCCTTGGGGTGTGTTTTGAAGCTTGAAGGCTTCTCTATTTATAGGGCTAAGAGGGAGGAACAACATGATGAAATCCAACACCACCATTCCTCTTTTAATACAACCCATAACTCACACTTCATCTTGTCTATGTTAGTGTGGTTGGAATCAATCTCATCTCTTACTTCTTTTGCTGCACCTCAAGCTTTCTTCACATGGGATCAAAGGTGATCAATTGTGGCTGCCTTTTGCTGCCAACCCATGTGGTCTTCTTTTGGTTGTTGAATAAAAACGAGTCTTCTGAACCAGACTTGGTGTAGGAAGGCCAGAGGTTTCAAAACTTATCCAATGGGGCTCAAATTTGGATATGTTATACTAGACACCCATTGGAACAACTTCTATGAAGAAAGTATTCCCATCGGAGCAGTAGAAGTGTGCGTTTTGGGCCTTACAATTTGGCTGCCGAACAGAGACTGGAATTGACTTCATTTCATTTCTTTGCTTTACATGCATGCACATGCTTTCTCTATAATAACTCCAGCATGTACCAACTTTCTCCTTTAGAATTTCATAGCTGGAATGCCTCCCCACTTCACTCATTATGTTGGATCCAAAGTCAGTTGCAGCATGGGTGAGGCACATGGCTTAAAGGAGGAGACAAGGCTCAAAGCTGGCAGCTGCAAATCCTCTTGAGCATGGTTCAGTGTTGGACGAGCTAAGGACTCCACATATGTTCAATTGGGCTGCATTTTGGATATGTTATACTAGACACCCAATTGAACAACTTCTATGAAGAATGTCTCCTCATCCGAGTTGTGAAGATTGCTGAAATGAGACCTGCAAGGTGACTTACGAAACTGGACTGACAAGAAGTGTGGCCCAACTTTGGTTTTGTCTTTAAGCTCTTGCTCTTTGCCAATCAGCCCTAACATGCATGGATTGCATCATTTCCTATCCAAAGTCATCATTGTTACCTAAATGTCAATTAACTGAAAGATAAACACAAAAAGGATTAAAAGCACAAGTTTAACTCAAAAACATAACCAAATCATAAGCTAGAAGGGTACAAAATGATATACAATTATGAACCGATCATATTAGAGCAATCAATCCTCGGTTGTCTCTAAATTCTCATATCAAAATTTCTCCTCCACCCCCCCCCCCTGAAGAGGGGGGGGAGAGGGAGTGAAAAAGGATCTATTTTTCTTTCTCATGGAGATTTTGCCTCTTTCTTGACTCCGACATATCCTTCTCTTCAGGGGGAGAAGAGGACTGAAGAGAAGTTTCTATGTTCTTAAGCCGTGTTCACAAGATTTCTGTGTCCTTAGCCGTGTTCACAGGGTTTCTGTGTTCTTTAAACTCCTCATATCAAATTTATCATATTTTTCCCCAAATCCCTCAAATCTAAAGTCCTCAAATGCCTTATCTCAAATTTCTCATATTCAAACCCAAATTCCTCAAATCAAATTCTCATACCCTCAAATCCAATTCCTACATCAAATTCATACATCAAATTCCTCCAATCAAAATCCCTCAGATTCTCATATCACATCTTACTTTCGCTGCGATGTCTTTCTTGTGCTTCCTCTTAAATTCTTGGACAAAGTGGTTCACCATTATGTTGTCAGGAATCCCTATGATCCTCCCCTTATTGCAGACACACAGAAGCATGTGGTCAATCCTGCTGACCTGGCTACCCGAATTTGTGCTTCTATCGCCACCACCAAAGGTTCTACTTTTCATACGCCCTCTAAAAAATCTGCATGGATTATCGACTCGGGTGCTACGGATCACATGACATTTGATCCTGGCCAACTTATTAATCGCAAATCATCCACTCCGTCGGTGGTGTCTAATGCTAATGGTACCCCTCCCCTGTGGATCAGGAGACTCTTGAAAGAATTGGGCTTCAAGCCAGAAAAGACAATGGAGTTGAATTGTGACAACAAGTCAGCCATTGATATTGCTCATAATCCAGTTCAACATGATCGAACCAAACATGTTGAGGTGGATAGACATTTTATCAAAGAAAAAATTGAGAAGAA
The DNA here is from genome assembly GCF_965620075.1 of Prunus avium. Lineage (NCBI taxonomy): Eukaryota > Viridiplantae > Streptophyta > Magnoliopsida > Rosales > Rosaceae > Prunus > Prunus avium. The sequence goes on along the minus strand of NC_142284.1, from coordinate 17,796,934 downwards.
GATCATCCGCCTACCATTCGTAAAATCAGAAGATCAACTGGGAGATATCTTAACCAAAGCTGTTTGTGTCAGAGTATTTCATGACTCACTTACCAAGTTGGGTATTTGTGACGTATATGCACCAACTTGAGAAGGAGTGTTGAAGTGAGTCTCCTAATTAATCAAGGAGATTTATTTCCTTGATTAATTAAAGGATTTACTTTCCTATTTTATTTAGTTGTCAAATCATTGTTTAATTAGGAGATACTTTCCTAATCCTTTAATGTATCTAATTCCTTATAAAGCACTCATGTAAACTCTTATATATACCTCATTATGGAGAAGAATAAAATAAGAACCTAACATATTCAAAACCATATTCATATTTTAGCACTAATGACAATAAAAATCTAAACAATCACCCCCAACAAGTTAGAGGCAATAGCAATAAAGAAACTAAAAATATGATTGATCACACTCAAGCTAGCTACAGATCTCAGTGAGTCATCAGTTCACTGCTTCGTCTTCATCAGCACCGGAGTCGACTGGTTTCTCTTTCCCTTGGCCTTTATAGATGTGGGTGTTGCCAAACTCGAAAATTCCTACTCTCTCCGATTTTATCCCCGTAATATTATTCCCAACGATGTTGAAGTCATTGCCTCTTCCGCCCTTGTCTTTTTTCTTGGGTTGGAGAGTTTTGGTGCTCACTGATGGGGATTTCGAGCTGTTGCTGTTTTGTTGGTCGGTGTTCGCCTTAGAAGAATCCTCAAAACCTTGTTTCTGATCACCAAGTGGAGGCTTCAGATATAGCCAGCCGGTATTCATTTTCACTGCCTGGGATCCTTTTTCTGGAGGTATATCGATAATTGGCTGCTTTGTGCCAGGAAAAGTTACTATAGTTTCTAATTGTAAGGGGAAGCCAAACAAAACTCTTTTTCTTTATATATATATATATATAGACAATGTGAGAAAATAATGAATCAAGCTCTCTCCTTCGGTTACGGTGATACATTATTCTTTGGCAAAAGATAAAGCAACCAATTGGTAGAGAGCACGTGTGTCCATTAAGTTGACCATTAGCTATCCGAAAGAAGTTGCCCAACTCTTATAGCCCTTGCAAACTTCTAGCAAACTTTCTTCTTTCTTTGTCTTCTCTCTCTGTATTTACTAAAATACCCATCTAAAGTATGAATAACAAAATTTGCTCAGCCGTTGGTTTTTTTTGTTTCAGGGGTGTTTCTAGCTTTAGAAACTTCTAGCAAACCATGGTTAGCAAGAAACACCCATGAAACAAAAAAAAACCAACGGCTGAGCAAATTTTGTTATTCATACTTTAGTAAATGGGTATTTTAGTAAATACATAATATAATAAAAACCAAAACTAAACAGCAACCCACAAAAGTCGGCCTTATTATCGTAAGAAATGAGATAAAATAAAAATAAAAACAAATAAAAAAGCAACCTAAAAAACTTGGCCTCATCGTGTGAAAGAAGCAGTTCCTTTCGGTTTTCACCCACTTTCTTCGCACCCCCATTAACGTGACTCGATGAAACATGAGTTGCTTTACGTTGCTCCATTAGAAATTTCTTGTCTGAGAAAGAGAGAAATCGGTTTTCACCCACTTTCTTGTTTGATATATTTACATGCAATGTAAAAAAATCCTAATTAAAACATGCTTGAGCATGATGTGAAGGATGTGAACATGAAAGTCCATTGTGTTTTTCAGAATCATCAGGGTTGGAAGAATCCCTAATATTCCGATTATTCTTTGGTGACTGACACTACTACAAAAAGGGCAAAAGACGACCAGTAAACAACGACGGTAGATCAAAAAACCGTCGTTGTTTTTTAAAAGACGACGGTAATAGAAACCCGTCGTAGAAACTTTAAACACCTAAAAAACGGCACACGTATAGATATTTTGAAACCACGACGCACCAAATTAAAAAAGCGTCGTCTTATTACAAAGGTATTTTCAGAGTTAAAATCTGAACCTAAAAACAACGACTGCATCTATGAAATCACCGCTGTAGAAAGTAAAGACGACGATATAAAAATAAGACGCCGTGTTAATTAATTAATAAACACGACCCAATTTTCTTAGTCAGCGACGCATAAATTCAAAGGAATCTACGACGGTTAATTACAAAAAAAATCGCCGCTTTAAATTAAGTTACCACGACTGTAAATATAAATTTATCGACTTTTTAATTATAATATACTACGACGGTATCCATAACTCTACTGTCGCATAATTGTACTAACCACGACGGTTTGTTAAATTAACGACGTACAAATTTTATGCAATTATTCGTCTATCATTACCAGAATGAACTCTGTTCCTCATCATAATCGAACCAGAATGAACAAAGGCAATGTTTTAGAAGTGGATGATGTGCCAATTACTCTCACAAGGAGTTTGAGGGCAAGAAGCTTGTCTCAGCCGCCAAGGAAGGTCTCAAGCTTGATGAGAGTGAAGACGAGGCAAAGAAGAAGGAAGAGTTGAAGGAGAAGTTTGAGGGACTCTGCAAGGTTGTGAAGGATGTTTTGGGTGACAGAGTGGAGAAGGTTGTGGTGTCTGACCGTCTGACCGTGCTGGACTGCCAACATGGAAAGAATCATGAAGGCTCAGGCCTTGAGGGATAACAGAGCGGCTGGGTACATGTCGAGCAAGAAGACCATGGAGATCAACCCAGAGAACCCCATCATGGAGGAGCTGAGAAAGAGGGCTGATGCAGACCTTGTTCTCCTTCTGTGCAGAAAGACAATATTTAGATGATGTGTGCGTGTTTGTGTCTTTCAGATACACAAACGCGCCCACACATCAACATCCAAACTGAAAAATGAAAGCGAGATGAGACAGAGAGGTGATGTGCCTCCAGAGAATTGAGAAAAAGTTGAAACCCTAATTGAAAAATGAAGACGACAGAAAGACAGAAAACCCATTATTTATAAACAAATCTTATATACCACGTCGGTTTTTTAAAATATAGACGTTTATATATAACATACACGTCCTTTGAATTTAAAATAAGGTCGTATAAATTATTTAACAACGGCGCTATATAAAAACGACGTTGTAATTTTTTGGAAAATTAATTTATTGTGTAATTAAAAAAATTACACGTCGGTATGAGTAATTAAAACGACGTGGTATTAATTTTTAACGTCGTTATTATTGAATATAAGGTCGTTTGGTAAATTGGAAAATGACGATTCATCTTTTTTGAAGAAACATGCGTCGTGTAATTCGATTTCAAAACGTCGTTTCATTAAAACATACCGTCGTTGAAAGTAATATTATAGGGCAGTGTTAACAATAGCACCGTATAATGTATCATACTAGGGCGCATACTATTAATAGCGTCGTTGTTATGAAAAGGTTTTTTTTTATTATTTTAAACTTTTCGCCTTCCTGACCCATACTTGCATTGGTTCCAAACCCGAGAAAAACTTTCAAGCTTTTCTCATTTTTCATTCTCCAAGAACTGTTTCAAACTTTCAAGCTTATCTCCTCTTCGTCTTCATCTCTGAACTGAAACACCAAACTCCAGAAGAAAGCTTTCATCGCAAGCAAAGGGTAAGCATTTCTGGAAGGATTTTTGTTCCTGTTTTGCATGCGCATATCATTTTCTTTTTTTTAAATCTTTTTACATTTTTTCTTTCCAAGTTTGATAAAATTTGCAGACAAAGACGAAAAGTTTCCAAGTTTGAACACTACTCTGGTTCTTTTACTTCAACTAAATAAGACGACGGTGGCTTATTATTTACGTGGTTAGATTTATAGACCACGACGGTTCGTCAGTCACCCTAGCGTCGTGTGAAAGTGTTCGTCGTTGTTTTTTAAAATGATATCCTTTTTTTGTTTTTGATTTTTAAGGATATCATTTTAAGTTTCCAAGCTTTCATCGCATGTTTGATTTCTCTGAACAATGGTTTTTGTTTCGAAAATCTTTTTAATTATTTTTCTGCTGAAAATATTTTACGTTGTTCCTAATTTGTTTTTGTGGTATAGACGACGGTATATTAATATTTACGTCGTTTTATTTTCAATACCACGGCGAATGTTTATTATTAACGTCGTTGTAATATTCAATACTCTGTTTTTATTATATCATAAGACGTCGGTTGTTTATTATTGACGTCGTTGTAATATTTTATCACGTCGGTGATTAATTACCGTCGTGTAAAATTATTATTACGTCGTTTGTTTTGTTCTTACGTCGTTTGAAATATTATAATACGTCGTAGTTTATAAATAATCGTCGTGGTTTTTCTTAATTTCACTGATATATTTTCACTTGCAGGTTTAATTTGTCTGTAACCATGGTTTCTCAATCCCAAAGTAAGGAGTCTGGTTTGAAAAAAAATGAATCCTCGAAGAAGGAGCTTAGAGTTGTAAATCCTCAAACCAAGGCCTCGAAGAAGATGAAGCTTGTTTCATCTTCTGAGACAGAACCAGCCAGCACGGCAACTATTTCTGAGGAGGCAAAGTCAGGTCGGGGTATGAGCACAATGCCCCGTGTTGTGCAGAGAAAAATTCAGAAAATCAAGCCTGTTGTTGAGTACAATGAAGAGGGGAAACCTTATGGCCGTGCACATAATGAGATGCAGTCCTACATTGGTGTGTTGGCACGCTCCAGAGTCCCACTTGTGGACAAGAAATGGGTTCAAATATCCAAGGATATAAAAGAGCAGATTTGGGAAGCCGTTGACATGGCTTTTGTGGTTGGTAAAGGGGGCAAGCAAATGGTGCTATCTTCTGCCGCCAAGAAATGGAAAGATTTCAAGTCCACACTAACGAGGTTTCATATCCTTCCATTCATCAAGGAGCAGGATAGATTAAGGCAGCCCCCTGAAACATACAAATTCATTGAGAAAGCTCAATGGGATGCCTTTGTAGCTTCAAGGTTATCTAAAGAATTTGAGGCTGTGCATGAAGAACAATCACAGAGGAGGGAGAAACTCGAGTACAATCATCGATTGTCTCGAAAAGGATATGTTGGTTTTAAGGAGGACTTGAAGGAAATCATGCCTGGGGTAGATATTGATCGATCTACCTTATGGAAAAAAGCAAGAGAAGACAAACATGGTAACATCCCGGATCCAAAGACTGCAGAGAAAGCAAAATTAATTGTAAGCCTACTCACTCTGTTTTAAAAATTTTATTACGTCTGCTGTTATATTTTTCCGTCGTGTGAAAAGTTTTACTACGTCGAAATATTTTAAAAGGCGACGTTAAAGGTCTTAATCTGGAATCCATGCTCTGTTTTTTGTAATTATAACATAAGACGTCGGTGTATTATTATTGACGTCGTGTTAATATATTAATAACGTCGGTATTTAGTTAGCGTCGTCTTAAATATTATATTACGTCGATTGTTATGTTATTGAGTCGTGTGAAATATTATATTACGTCTATTTTTTATAAATAACCGTCGTTTGTTTCCTTATTCTGACTTTTTATTATGTCTTTTTGTTAGGATGATTTGCAAAAGCAAGTCTCTGAAGGCACAATTTCTCTGTCAGGATCCAATGATGTTTTGACAATGGCTTTGGGTCCCGAGCATCCAGGAAGAGTTAGAGGTGTAGGGGCTGGGGTTTCCCCTAAGCAATACTTCAACTTACCTAGACAACAGAAGGTTAGGTTTGCTGATCAATTGAAGGAAAGTGTAAGACTTGTCCTTCAAGAAGAGACTTTGAAAATGGAGGCTAGATCAAGGGAAGAGAGTTTAAAGATGGAGGCTAGGACGAAGCAATTGGTAGAAGCTGAGAGGGAAAATTTGCTGAGTCAGCTTTCAAAAATCATCCCCAATTTTGATCCAAGCCTGCTGAAACTGAATACATTGTCCCAAATCCAAGGGCAAAGTCCCAAAAATCCAATGTCTGACAAAGCAAGCTGTTCTGGGGCACTTGATGTTAGAGCCCTACAATATGAGGAGGATACTGCCAAGAATGGGGAACAGCAGGAGGAAATGGTAACGTCTTTGAACTTTGAATTTTCTGTTTCTCTGTTTATATTTACCGTCGTCTGTTAATGTTTACCACGACGGTTTATTTATTTGTTTTAATTTTTCTACAATGTCATTTATATATTTCTTTATTTCTTATAACAGAAATCAGGGGAAGTTGGAAAGAGAGTAGAAGGAAAGATACTTGAGATAGTTGAACAGGTAAATTCTCATAACTTTGCTTTTTTCAATTTTTTTTTTCAATAAAGGAATTACCACAACATTTAATGAATGTTACACGTCTGCAATTATTTAATTGAATGTTTAAATTGTTGTACAAGCTTAGATACCGTCGTAGTATATGAAATACCACGACGTTTATTATTTACCGTCGTGTGATTAAATATACACGTCTGTAATTATTAAATACCGTCGTTTGTTATTATTACCACGACGGTTTAATTTAATTGTTTTACTCTTTTTTTTTTGCCCTTTTTGTACTATGTCTTATATATATTGAGTTTATTTCTTATAACAGAAATCTGGGGATCGTGAAAAGATTGAAGAAAAGAAAGATGAAAAGGTAAATTCTCTTAACTTTGCCTTTTTCATTTCTTTTTCAAGTTTCAGACGTCTATATTTTCTTTCAACCGTCGTTTGTTTTAATTGAATGTTTAAATTATTGTACAATCTTTCTTATATATATATCTCTTTATTTATTAAAACAGCAATCCAGTGTTGGAGAAAAGAAAATTGAAAAGGTAAATTCATTAATTATGAATTTTGCATTTGAATTAGACGTCGGTTTTATTTAAACGACGTAATAAAGTATTCATTACGACGGTATTTTTTTACCGTCGTGTAACTCATTTTAAGACGACGTTTTGTTATTTAAACCGTCGTTGTTATTTATTTACCACGTCACTTATGTTGCTTTATTTGTTCAAACAGAGTACTGAAGTACCAGATTATACAAAGCTGGAGTTGCCATCTTCTTTACAATCCCTTTGTAGTTATGTTGAATCGACACTAAAGCCTCAGGAGAAGGCTATGAGCTTTATGATTGAGAAGGAGGTGTTTGGCATAGATCGTAACACCTTCGTCTTGCATGAAGATATTACCCAATTTGCTGCCATGGAAGAAATTGGGGCTACTGTCGTTGCAATATATATGAGGTTTGTCCTTATCAAATATTCATTTGACACTCTCCTTTTGTTTAAAAAAAAAAACACTCATGGTTTCAATTCATATATTTAGGTGCCTGTTTGATCATCTGAAAGCTGCAAATATGGTGAATATGGTTGGCTTTATAGACCCTGCTCTAGTTAGTGCTGACGCTGGTTCATTAACTGAAAGATCACGTCTCGTAGCCAATCGTCTTCAAAAAACAGATGGTGAACAGATATTCCTGATGCCTTACAATCCAGGGTTAGTCTCCAAAACAAAAAACAGGATTTTGTTTGTATGATGCTCTGCATATAACACTATTTAACCTTTATATTTATTTTGTGCAGCCGTCATTGGGTCTTGATCATTGTAAGAGCAAAGAAGGAAACCGTATATTTTCTGGATCCACTGCCTGGAAATCGGTTTGTGGATGAGGACGGGAAAAACATTGTGAACTCTGCTCTAAAAATGTATAATACACACATAGGCAGAGTAGGCCGTAAAACACCTCTCTGGAAAACTCTGCCCGGCACTCCAAAGCAACCAAGCAGTGTAGAATGCGGGTATTATGTCATGCGCTTTATGAGAGACATCATAAAGGATACTTCCCTGGAATTTGAGAAGATGGTAAGAAGACAATTTTCAGATTTATTTTTATGTGGGTTTTTATATTATCAACGACGGTAAATTAAAAATACCGTCGTTGAATATATATACTATGTCGGTGAATGAATAATAGCGTCGTCTGTGAGATTAATCTTTGTTTATGGACTGCAGTTTGCCAAAGGAAAGGATCAAGCGCCATACCCCCAAGCTGCCATTGAAGAAGTTAGGAAAGAATGGGCAGAGTTTGTGTGTGTTCATATGGAGTAGAGGAATTTTAGCATACTTAAACATTTTTATAAAATGTACAAATTTTGTTAGAATTAGACAAGTTTTTGTACAAAATTGGTTAGAATTCCCAAGTTTTTGTTGAAATCAACGTCCCTGTAAATTTGTTGAGGTTTTCATGTTGTGAAAAACCGTAGTTTGTTCAAAAAGACATTGTATACACATAACAACGTCACAGTTTTTAAAAAAGCGACGTAAGAGGTTTTTCAAACGACGCTCTTGGTTCTATAGACGACGTTGTTTTTTTGATATTAGACGGCGAGAAGTTAAGAGTTGTGGTCGTGGAAAATATTTTGTACGTCGTTTTATGTGCAAAAATGGTCATGGTTTAGAATTTAAACGACGTTTTGTTTTAAAATTAAGTCGTTTATAATAATTTAAAACGTCGTTAATTTATTAACGCCGACGTGGTTTGTGGGTTTTATTCATAATATTTTATTCCATTTCATTCAAATATTCATAATAAATTGAAAATAAATCCAAAAAATGCAACGTCAACTCCTATGAAGTCATTGAGATATTTTCTTCCCCCTTAAGCTTTAAAAAATTAAGTTTGAGTTATACAAATTTAAAATTACCACCAAAAAGAAAAATGTTTTCACGAGTCACAACATCACTTATACTTTAATGGTTTAGGGTTTAGGGTTTAGGGTCTAGGGTTTAGGGTTTAGGGGGATGAAGGTTTATTTTTGGGGTTTAGGGTTTATGGTTAATATATATTAGGCCCTAAAACCATAAATCCTTTTCTATAATTATTTAAAAATATATATATAATTTATGGTTTATATTTTATGGTTTAGGGTTTAGGGTTTAGGGTTTAGGGTTTAGGGTATAGATGTCATATTTAACGACGGTTTTATTGTTTTCCGTCGATGATTTACGAAGAGCGCATTTCTAAACCTTGGTTTCTTTAAAATGACATTGTACACACATAACAACGTCATAGTTTTTACCAAGCGACGTAAAAGGGTTTACAAACCGTCGTATTATAAATTTATAACGACGGTAAATAATTCATAACTGACGTAGTTATCACAACTGCCGAACGACTGTATTTTAATAAACCGACGTGGTTACTTTGGGGTTCTGAAAACGACGTCGTTCTCTTTTTAATACTCGCCAAGTGACTTTTGGATTTCCGATGTAGTTATGACGGCGCTTGTTTATCTAAACGGACGTTGATTATTAAAATATGACGTCGCTATGTATATTAGAACCGACGTTGTACTTATATAATTTGTTTAAATATGATTTTTTTCACGCGTTTTTTAACTCTCAGTTTTCAATTAGGGTTGCAGAATGATTCCTCACAAGAAATTGTCTTTCTGAAAGCAAATGGGTTTGCAGAATGATTCCTCACAAGACCAAGCATGGGTTTGCTACATCCTCCTGTGTAGCAAGGGTGGAACCAGCTTTAGAACCTGCATGGGTTTGCAGACGCACAACCCACAACAGGATCTAAGGCTGGTTCCCCCCTGCTACACAGGAGGATTGAAGTTGATCACTGTGGAAAAGGGGACTACAATGTAACCAGGAATCGAGGAGTGAGCTTTTCACACTTTGTTGATTTTGATTTTCTGAAATTATTAGATATTCATCTGTGGCTGTGCAGGAGCTTGAGAACAAGAGGAAGGAGAGGGCCCAGCTTGCATATGAGAGGAAGAAACAGTTGAACAAGCTGAGGGTGAAGGCAGAAAAGAAACCACGATGTATTTGCCAAATTTGTGTACATATATTGTGTAAATATTGATCAATATTTAACACGAAGAGATTTGCCTTTTAAGATGAAAATGTTGTTGAGGATTGAGAATTAAATTTTGTTTTGTGTTAAGAAAGATATTACCAAAATAAAAGAAAAATTAATTAATTTTAAAAAGCTATAAAAATAAGACGGCGGTTTACAGAGAAGACCGACGTATAAATTGAAAAAATACGACGGTAATTTGAACTTAGGACGTGGTAAATAAACACGACGGTAGTGTTGTAGGTACCGTCGTAGTATGCTCCAAAATAATAAGTCGATAAATTAATCTCTCGCGTCATGGTATATTATTTAACACGTCGTTTTTTGTAATATACCGACGTGTATTAATTACATATACACGTTTAGGTTGTGGAAAATGGTTTGTACGTCGTTTTCTGTGTAAAAATGGCCATGGTTTTAACTTTAAACGACGTTTGTTTAAAAATTACGTCGTTTATTATAATTTAAAACGTCGTTAATTTATTAACGCCGACGTGGTTTGTGGGTTTTATTAATAATATTTTATTCTATTTAATTCAAAATAATTATAATAAATTGAAAATAAATCCAAAAAATGCAACGTCAACTCCTATGAAGTCATTGAGATATTTTCTTCCCCCTTAAGCTTTAAAAAATTAAGTTTGAGTTATACAAATTTAAAATTAAAACCAAAAAGAGAAATGTTTTCATGAGTCACAACATCACTTATACTTTCATGGTTTAGGGTTTATATAAATTTAGAAAAGGGATTAGGGTTTAGGGTTTTATGGACGAGATATTTTAGGACATAAAACCCTAATCCCTTTGGAGAAATTATTTAAAAAAAATATATATATATATATATATAATTGTTGTTTTATTTATTAGGGTTTAGGGTTTAGGTTATATTTGTCTATTAGGTTTTAACGACGGTATTTTGGTTTTGCGTCGTAAGTATATTTACAACGACGTCATTTTTAAAATAAGCGTCATGTTTAGGTTGAACTTTTAACGACGATTGTGTTTTTGTTTCCGTCGATGTTTTTAAAATAGCGCGCTTTCTAAAAATTTCACCTCGACCTAAAATTTTCAGATTTCGCTCTAACTCTTATACAAGTTGCCAAAATTTCTGTGTCCTAAAACATTTCGCTCCGCTCTCTCACTTCAACTCTAATTCAAAGTTGGTCTCTCCGTCGAATCCAAGTTGGCCAAGTTTACAACTCCGTCGAATCCAAGTTGGTCATAAGCTGTGAGCTCTGCCTACCTGTAAGTGCAAACCCTAATCTCATGCTTGTAAATTCATTGAATGATATTCAGTTCTGTGGTAAAGGGTTTTGTGATGTTTTAATGTTGTCGACGGTATGGGTTAATGGATTTAATGTTTATTGTTTTCATGAATCGGGTTTAGGGTTTAATGTTGTCGGATCTTTTAATACTCTCTGTTATTATGAATCGGGACTGGATTTAATGTTTTCATGCTTAGTATATGTTGGTTTCGTGCTTAGTATTAATGTATATGTTGTGTTCTGAATATATTCTGGGTTCTTGAAAATAAACTGGGATTTCGAAATCTTTTTTATGCATACGACGACGCTTGTTTTAAAAAACCGTCGTCTATAAAAATATACCACGACGCTTGTTTTAACTACCGTCGTGGTTCAAGTTCGCGGGCGTCTGTTTCTTGCTAGCATTAGACGGCGTTTTTTTAAAACCCGTCGTCTATATATGTGTAAAACGTCTGTTGTTGTTAAAAAACCGTCGTCTGTTTACTATATTATTTGCTATTAAAACCTTATATAATCTGCTATAGTGATAGTCATTGCTTGTCTTTTCACCTTATATATGTTGTGTTTTGAATATATTTTGGGTTCTTGAAAATAAACTGGGATTTCGATATCTTTTTATGCATACGACGACGGTTTTTTTTAACAAACCGTCGTTTGTAAATATATACCACGACGCAGTTTTTAACTACCGTCGTGGTTCAAGTTCGCTGGCGTCGTTTCTTGCTAGCATTAGACGACGTTTCTTTTCAAAACCGTCGTCTATATATGTGTAATACGTCTGTTGTTGTTTAAAAACCGTCGTCTGTTTACTCTATTATTTGCTATTAAAACCTTATATAATATGCTATAAGTGATAGTCATTGCTTGTCTTTTCACCTTATTATAGATAATAGGATATAGTGTCGGAGATGGATAAGTCATGGATGCACTCGGATAGAAGATCGAAGGCATATGAGTTAGGGGTGGAAGCATTTTTGCAATTTTCTGTAGAAAATCTTCTAACTACAACGCATATCCGTTGTCCATGTGTTAAATGTGCGAATTTGAAATTGTTTGGGGTTGGAATTATAAGGGATCACTTATACTTTAATGGAGTTGACCAAAGCTATAAGAATTGGACATTTCATGGAGAACCTTGGGAACCAATTGCAACTAGTAATGCTAGTAGAAATGTTGAAGAAGATGATGACCATAGTAGGTACAGTTTTGTGTCTGAAGAAATAGAGATGGATGATAATGATTTTGGTGATTTTGGATCCGATCCTTATGAGTTTGCTAATGTGATTGGGGATGGAGATCAACCATTGTACCCTGGTTGTAGAAAGTACACCAAGTTATCGGCATTAGTGAAGTTGTATAATTTGAAGGCAAAACATGGGATGAGTGATGTATGTTTTACAGAATTATTGATACTTCAGGGCGAGTTGCTTCCAGAAGGAAATACAATACCGGCCTCTTTGTATGAGGCAAAAAAGACTTTGTGTGCATTGGGGCTGAGTTATGAGAAAATCCACGCATGCCCCAATGATTGCATCTTGTATAGGAAGGAGTATGAAGATTCAACTAATTGTCCTACTTGTGGTATCTCAAGGTGGAAGGAAACCAAAGATGGATTCTTGAAAGAGGGTGTGGCAGCGAAGGTGTTGTGGTATTTTCCTCCAATTCCAAGGTTTAAAAGGATGTTTCAATCACATGAGACAGCTAAGAATTTGACTTGGCATGCTGCTAGAAAATCAATTGACGGTCAGATGTCTCATCCGGCGGATTCCCCGTCTTGGAAACTTGTTGATGATAAATGGCCCGAGTTTGGTAATGAGCCGAGAAACTTGAGATTGGCTCTTTCATCTGATGGATTCAATCCCCACAGTTCTCTAAGTAGCAGATATAGTTGCTGGCCAGTTATCTTAGTTACATATAATCTCCCACCATGGCTGTGCATGAAATGAAAGTTCATGATGTTGACTTTATTGATTTCCGGTCCTAAACAACCCGGAAATGATATAGACGTCTACTTGGAGCCTTTGATTGATGATTTAAAATCTTTGTGGGATGGGATTAGAGGAGTGTATGATGCACACATAGGAGAATATTTTACACTCAGAGCTGCATTACTGTGGACCATTAATGATTTTCCCGCCTATGGAAACTTATCTGGTTGTGTTGTTAAAGGATATAAAGCTTGTCCAATATGCGGCGATGATACACCTAGTCATAGGTTGAAAAATGGCCACAAAATTTGTTACATTGGGCATAGAAAATGGTTACCAATTAATCATCCATATAGAAGGCAACGTGCAGCTTTTAATGGGAAACCTGAATATGGCACGCCTTTGGAGCCATTAAGGGGAGAAGAAGTGCTGCATATGGTTGAAGATATTAATTACATATGGGGATCGAAAAAAGGGGGAGGTGGAGGTGAAAATGATGGTGACAGAATTTGTTGGAAGAAGAAGTCAAAATTCTTTGATCTTGAGTATTGGAAATACCTTCCAGTGAGGCATGTCCTCGATGTTATGCACATTGAGAAGAATGTTTGTGATAGTATCATTGGTACATTGCTGGAGATCCCTGGAAAAAATAAAGATGGGATTGCTGCTCGGTTAGATTTATTGAACATGGGGGTCAAAACTGATTTGCAACCCGAGTATGGAGAAAGAAGTACTCGTTTGCCTCCAGGGCCTTGGAATTTGTCAAGAGCAGAGAAGAGAGCGGTTTGCAATTCTTTCTATGGTATGAAGGTCCCTGAAGGTTATTATTCAAATATAAAAAATCTTGTATCTTTACAAGATTCAAGACTTCTTGGCCTTAAATCACATGATTGTCATACCTTAATGCAGCAATTGCTCCCTGTGGCAATTCGTTCTGTTTTGGAGAAGCCTGCAAGGTATGCAATAACTCGTTTGTGCTTCTTCTTCAATGCTATATGTGCAAAGATGGTTGATGTTTCCAAGCTAGATAAGTTGGAAGAAGATGTAGTAGTTACTTTGTGTTTGCTTGAAAAATACTTTCCACCTTCATTCTTCGATATCATGGTTCATCTAGTAGTACATCTTGTTAGAGAAGTTCGTCTATGTGGGCTAGTTTATTTTAGATGGATGTATCCGTTCGAAAGATATATGAAAGTTCTAAAGGGGTATGTTCAGAACCGTACTCATCCCGAAGGTTGCATTGCGGAGCGTTATATAGCTGAAGAAGCTGTAGAATATTGCACTGAACATTTATCTGATATTAGTACAATTGGAGTGCCATCAAGTCAGAAGATAGGAGTTTCAAAGCCATTATCAGGTTGCACAGTGAGCTTAGTTGATCGGGACCTGTTGAACCAAGCACATCTATATGTCTTGGAGAATACGGAGGAAGTTCTACCTTATATCGAGTATGAGTTTTATTCCTTAAGTTTCCATTTTAAATTATTCCTTATGTTTATCTTATATGTTTGGGACCGTAATGCTTGAATTTTTCGTGTCATGTAGGGAACATATGATCCACATCAAGGCCGCTTATCCAAAATTTAGAAAGAGAACAAAGTGGCTGCAAGATAAGCACAATAGCACTTTCATTCAATGGCTACACTTCAAGGTATATGTTATTCAATAACATATTGGACTTTTAATTTTCTTCTTTCTATGTTAGATTGAATTAAGATATGATTAATTTGCAGGTTCAAAGTGAACTTGATGAGGGAGGCAATCATGGGGTATCAGAAAATTTAAGGTGGCTAGCAGCTGGTCCAAACATGGCAGTGCCATTATATAGGAGCTATCTTATTAAAGGTGTTAAATTTAACATCAAGGCACAAGATGATGTGCGGACAGTTCAAAATAGTGGAGTTTATTTACTTGCACATACCATGCAAGTTGCTAGTGCCAAGGATAAAAACCCAATTCTCTCAAATATGGGTTTTTATGGTGTCATTCAAGAAATTTGGGACCTTGACTACCAAAAGTTTACAATCCCAGTCTTTAGGTGCGATTGGATAGATAGTACTTCCGGCCTTGTAGTCGACGAACTTGGATTTACCCCTGTAGATTTGAGTAAAATTGGACATAGGAATGACCAATTTGTTTTGGCTTCTCAAGTCAAACAAGTATTTTTTGTTGACGACCCGATGCATCATGGTTGGTCGGTAGTGTTATCAGCGCCTAATAGAGAATATAATGATGATGTTATTGGTGATGATGTCTTAGGTGATGTGAGAATTGAGTGTGAGCCATTTACTAGAGGGATGCCAAATGTTGACACATTTGATGAACTAGTGGGTGAGTTTGGGAGTCAAAATATTTGAGATGGGTGTGAAGATATATGGATTGAATGATGCTCTTGTAATTTATGAAATTATTTATGCCCTAAACAGCACTACTGTATGACATTAATTTTGCAATAAATTGTAATGTGTTTTCTTCACTTTCATTATGCAGGTTTTGGACACAAAACAATCAGTACATAAAATACTGGTTCAGTATTATAAAACGACGGTCCTTATAAAACTGTGAAAAACAGACGTCTGTTGCCATAAAATTGTCAATCAAAAATGACGTTTTGGAGCATTCAACGACGGCATTGAATTAACCGACGTCTAAAAGCGAACTAAAAGTGAAAAAAGACGACGTTATTGTGAAACAGTTATTAACGATATCACGTCGGAAAAGGATAAAGAGCCGACATGTAATTACAAATAACATGACTTCAGTACAATAATACCGACGTCTTGGATGGATTAGACGACTATTATTTTACTAAAGACGACGTATAAACAGAGAAACACGGCTGTCTTTTACATGATCACGACGTTGTATATCACATACTACGTCGTTTATAGAAATAAATATGTCGTAAGTCAAGAGCCTAACATATTTTCCACGTCGGTTATGTAAATATATAAGACGTAGTAAATATTAATAACGTCGTATTTTATTTATTTAAAGACGTAGTATATACATACACACGACTGCGTTTGTATAAAATAGGTCGTCTATTCTTCTAAATGAAAATTTTTTCGTTCATTTTTCAGTATACAGACGTCGGTTGTTTTTGTAAATGACGTTGTTTATTATAACAACGACGGTGATTTACCTTAACCGCTATTTCCACGTCAATATTAATGGAAAAAGTGAAGTAACAATACTATTTCACGACGGTTATATAAATATATTCGACGTCATATGATTTAATAACGTCATATTTTATTTATTTAAAGACGTAGTGTTTTCTTTTACACGACGAATGTTGTATAAAATAAGTCGTCTATTCTTCTCCATGACAATTTTTTGGTTCATTTTTCAGTGTACAGACGTCGGTTTTTTTTTGTAAATGACGTTATTTGTTATAACAACGACGGTGATTTACCCTAACCGCTATTTCCACGTCAATATTAATGTAAAAAACGAAGTGGCATTACTATTGCACGACGGTTATATAAATACATTGGACGTCGTATGATTTAATAACGTCGTATTTTATTTATTTAAAGACGTATTGTATTCTTTTACACGACGGAGGTTGTATAAAATAGGTCGTCTATTCTTCTCCAGGATAATTTTTTGGTTCATTTTTCAGTATACAGACGTCGGTTGTTTGGTTGTTAATGACGTTGTTTGTTATAACAACGACGGTGATTTCGCGTCGTGGTTTTACTTTGCAAAAGACGTCGATCGATTTTACGACGGTTTGAAAACCAAATTCACGACGGTGAATTCCCGTCGTTTTTTGCCTTTTTTGTAGTAGTGTGATCCCTAATATTCCTTGTATACAAACAAAGTAATTAAAACTGCCATACAAAATCACATCTGCAGCATGTCAAAAACAGAATATACAATGAGACCTGTGGTGGAGAATAGAAAGTTTTACTCATGTACGCCGTCTAATAGGTTTTACAATAACTACAAAGAGTTTATACAAATGGCAACATCAAATTCTCATATGGTATATCCACACATGGCTAAAGAAATTCTGGAATTAATATCATCAGCCCAAAAAATCCAATAATCTACTTATAAAACTCCCGCAGTTGTATTTTATGTTGCCAAAGTCTTGTATCCCCACTTTTCGGGAATTAACTGCTACAATAGTATTATCCTCAATGTTGTGACGGATACTCAACTTTTCGGGTTTCAAGAACCCAACTTTTCGGGCGGCATTGATGTAGACGTTGTGAAAGTTGAACATCCCAACATATGAGGCTTTATTGCGTGCTGTAATTTCATTTTTATAAATTATGAATTGGTTGGTGCTGCCACCATCTTCAGTATTAGTTGTCTTCAAGTTGCATTCGAAGTTGTCGAAGTTGTGATACGCTTTCGGAACTCCATCTCCTTTAATGTTATTGCCACGAATGTTGTAACCATCACCTTTGGGTTTGGTTCCTCCACCGCCACCTTGGCCTTGGGCGGAACTCGAGCCACCTGCTGCTTTGCCGTGATCTTTAGTACTAGTAGTCTTGCAGTTGTAGTTGATGTTGTGAAAGATGAACATCCCAACATCTGACTCTCCTTTTGTTGCGGTAATTGTATTACCATTAATATTGATGTTGCCCAAGTTGTGACCGTCACCTTTCAGTTTCGTTCCTCCACTGGCACCTTGGCCTTTTGCGGTGTTGCTCCAGTGGACATCAGAGATGCGAGAGGGCTCGACCCCAGTATCAGGGCTATTGGGTTTGATGATGTCATTTGTGGCACTATATCTGTTGCTGGTGTCTTTTTTTTCCATTACTGGCTGGAGCTTTAATAGGCAACAGGTACACAAACAAGATAAATTTTAATCATAATTCTATTTAAATTTTAAAAGAACAGAAACGATATTCGGATTACAAAAATCATACAAAGCAGGAATCAGATTCAACAAGGACTAACAGAAGTCTTATGACTTGGACTAACAAATTCATGGACAAACCAATCATTCAAAAATTAAAAATAAAAACCATGAGTAACTGAGCGGAAATCTTCCAAATTTGAAGAATTATCAAACCGAGACAAAATTTTACTTACAATTTAATTAATTAACAAGAATAAAATTGACATCTTCAAGCAATTTTTTTACAAAATCTTGTTCTCTCACCCTCTCTTCTGGATTATCTGCTTCTAAATACCCAACACTAAATTTATTCAATGAAGACCCAAGACCTAAATTTGTTCATTGTACACCAAGCCCCTAATTTGATAAGGTGGAACCCATAATAAAGCAGAAATTTTTTTAAAAAAAATTAAAGAAAAATTGGAAAGGCTCACCAACTGTGTGTTCTGGGTCTGTAGTTTCGATTCAAAGAAGTCAATTACAACTCAGCCAAAACAAAACAAGCCTATAACTTCGAACCACGTATGTAATCTAAAAGAATCTACTCTAAATGCGAATCTGGCTGATGTTAGTATTGTTCTCTCACCCTCTCTTTAGATGCTGTGCTTCTAAATCCCCAAACCCTAAAAAATTTCAGTGACCACTGAAGCCCTATCCTTGATTGAATAAATATGGGCTGCTATGTCGGCAGCTTGATTTGGAAAAGTTGGTTTGACTTTTCCAAAGTTGGTTTTAGCCACAATTTTTCTAATTTTTTTAGATTTCTCTAGTTAGTACATGGGTATTTTTAGTGGCTTGCAAAGGTCATGAAAGATAAAAGCGTGTTCAAGTGGTAGGCAACGGCCATCACAATCATTGCCGGCAATTCTTCCCAGATAAGGGAGATTCACTATTATACCAAATATAGGGGCCTAAATTATAAAAATATTATATATGAAATGGACTTCAGAAACACATCCAAAGTCCATTCACAACATAACAATAGCTGGGGTCACATGCTTCACCAAAAAAAATTGGACAGAAATGTTTACTCAATGGTTAGAGTTGTTAGAGTTGTTAGGTTAGACTGGTGGTTAGCTTAGCTGTCAGTTGTTTGCACAGTTACTTACTCAAATTCTCATAGTTTGGTTTGACTTTTCCAAAGTTGTTTTTAACTGTTTGTGCAAATAATCTCGCGGGAGAATATTCGCTTCTAGATCCTCGAACCTTCGATCTTCCTTCTCTCTCCTTCTCGATTCCTGTAAAACAGATTGGAGTAAATAGACCACACCCGGGGGGTGTTGGCCAAAGGCCCTCCGATGCCTAAGTTAGTTCAAGTGTTTGTGGGAAAACAATAGCTAAGCGAAGGGTACGGAGTTTGTATGGTGTGAACCGGGTGGCCGGAGCCGTGTGTGGTGGCCGGAGCCGTGTGGAGAAAATATGGAGAGTGGAGAGTGGAGAGGGAGAGAGAGCTTCGGGTATTTTCTCGGGTTCTTAGATGTGAATTTAGATGTACCTTGAATGATGAATAAACCCATCTATTTATAGGAGCCTCGGGGCTAGGGTTTCGTAGAGATCGAGTCGGACTTGATAATATTTGAATTATCTCGTTAATTATAAGATAATATCTAATAATTAGGATATTATCCCTTTAATAAGATAATAACCAGATTATTGATATTATCTCATTAATTATAAGATAATATCCCTTTATCATGATAATATCCCAATTAATGATATTATCTTTATTAATTATGAGATAATACCATATAACTAAGATATTATCCTGATTAATTAATTATCCCAATAAATGGTTTAATTAATTAATTTAAGGGATAATCTTCTTTTCCACGTGGCGTGCTCTGATTGGAGACGAAAATATTTGCTCCCACAAATGCCCCCCAGCTTCTGCATGGCGCTTGTGTGGCATGTAGGAGATGAAATTATTTTTCGGACTCTCCAACTGTATCTGGGCTTTCTTCTGCGAGTTGGACTTCTTTTGCAGATCAGGTTCCCAATTAGAGTAGGCTTCTGACTGTTCTTGGAGTTGGATTCTCAGTAGGAATGAGCTTGCGATTCCTTCTTGACCTGGGTTGTCCAGCTTGTATAAATACAGGGCTTCTCTTCACTCTTTCTCACATCGCAAACTTAACTTCTCTACTTTCTAGCTTGAGAAAGATCTTGGAGAATTTGTATTGCTTGTCGAAGATAGGAGTTGCCGTGCATCCAAAGTAAGTCGAGCCCATAAAAATATATATTCGTATATATTTTTTGTCTTTTTTTGGCAGCAAGGTTGTGGTCCAGCATGGGTTGGAGCTAACGCAATAAGCCATGGTGCAAGTGCTGGGCTCAAGGAGAGAGCATGGAGGAGCCAAGCCCAAGGCAGAAAAATGGAGGCGCTGGGCTTCGGAGCAGTGGCCAAGAGGCGTTGGGCTTGCGAGTCGTGGGCTTGAGCTGGGAAGCAGGCCACGCATGCGGGAGCTGGGCCAGGAGGCGCGCGCTGGCGTGTCATGGGCCGCATGGGTGCGCCAGGTGGGCTGCGACGGTGCTGGGCCAAATGCACTGCTGGCGAGATGGGCTCGAGTTGGAGGGTGCGCTGGGCTGCTCCAAGCTGGGCCATTTCCTTTTTTTTTTTTTTTTTTTCTGCCAGCTTTTATTTATTTCTTTTTTCTTTTTTCTTGTGTATTCTAACTTGTAGAATTTTCTTCTCTTCTTGCAGTTGTCTATTGATCATGTCTTCTGAAGATGGTAGGAAGTCAAAGCTCCCTTCTGCTGAGAAGACCCGAGTAGGAGCTACTCTAGCGTCATCTGCAAGGGTCAAACATCTTGTTGGTGCAGATAGCAAGAAGATTGGTGGTATGCGCAACATTAAGGATGTCCCCCTTAAGCCTCTTGCTGATGAGTGTGGAGATCGTGATCTGCTCCATGAAATAGTCCGTGCGCGATCTAGTTCACCTGTTGAGAGGCAAAGAGATGCAGATGTTCATATCCGAAGTTCGGGTCGTTTGTCCCAGTCGAAGAGTGGAGGTCGATCTGGGAGGTCTGCTCATCCACCCAACCACCATGATCCTGCTGTTGAGTCACGAGCAGTCAAACGTGGAGTTGATTCGTCGCCACCAATTCCTTTGGAAGTGAGGTTGGCAGAGGCTAAGAAAGCGAAAGAGTCATCTGCTCGGGCGAAAGGTTTTTCTGCAACGTCAGCGGCTGATCCCAAGGTGGACAAGTCCAGTCCTGCAGGGGATGTAGGCGTGTCTGATCTGCTCAAGACGCACTTTCTATCAAGTCCATCCGCTTGTGCTGGGCTGGTTGATCAAATCCGTCAAGCTGGTGATCTTGGTACCTTTTCAAGTCTTTCCTTGGAAAAACAAAGGGAAGCAACACTTCATCTGCTTCAAAAAGGAGTTGTTTTTGCTGCTGAGACCATTCGAAATTCGTCTGCTGTTGCCCCCTCTTCTGCTCAGCTCAGTGAGTTCGAGAAGAAGAATGCCGAGTTAGTTTGCAAGCTTTCTGCTGAGCAGGCTCGCTATGAGAAGAAGACGTCTGACTTGAGGGCGATGATATCCGAGCTGAAGAGTTCCCTTGCTGAGAAGGATTCCGAGCTTAACTCTTCTATTGCTGACTTGGCTAGTCGAAAAGATGCTTACTTCCATCTTGAGCGTAAGAATGCCGACATCTCTCACAGCTATGACAAGCTTTTGGCTAGATTTCGTGCCTATCATGAGTCTGCTGAAGAATCTAGGTCTGAAGCTACCGTGGATGCGTACAAGTTGGGCTACCTGGACTGCACAAATAGAAAAGATCCATTCTTTGCCATTGGGGATGAAGACATTGAGACGCTTTGTCCTGAGCAGGTTAATGCTGTGGACATGGAAGGGGTTGAAGAGCAGGTGGCTGAAGAGGCAGTAGCCGAAGGAGCAGGAGAGGATGCAGCCGATGAGGCAGTGGCAGACGTCATAGATCAGGCATGTGAAGCTGTTGAGAGCATGGCTGATTAGGTGAACGCCGAAGAGGCTGCAGATCAAGGTTCCCCTACCGGCGCTTTGGAGTAGATGAAGACTCCTTTATTTCTTTTCAGCTTTTGTAGTCTGCTTTTGTTTAGAACAACTGGTCTTGTTTGACCTATCTTCTTTTTTGTTTGAACTCGGCCGGTTGGTCACTTTGCTATGGAAATTTCAGTTATTATTTTTTCGACTTCAATTTGCATATTGACTTGTGAACTGCTTGAGTAATCGGCTAGTGTCTTGGCTGTACATTTCCCCTTAGGATTTTTGCAAAAGCCAGGGTCCCTCTTGAGGGATTCCGGGCATCTTCTGCATTTTTCCGGAGAAAGCTTAGGACGCTTCTGGTCGTCGCCCTGCGTCTCCCTTAGGACACTTTTTATGGGCAACTGTATGACTATCCTGCCTCCCTTAGGAAACGGATAGGAACCTGGATACCTCCCTTAGGAAATTCTTGGCGCACCCTGCGTCTCCCTTAGGACGCTTTTTGTGGGCTGCGTATCCCGAAGGATGCTTCTGATCGTTGCCCTGCGTCTCCCTTAGGACGCTACTTATGGACAACTGTATGACTATCCTGCTCCCCTTAGGAAACGGATAGGAACCTGGATACCTCCCTTAGGAAATTCCTGGCGCACCCTGCAACGCCCTTAGGATGCTGCTTTGCGGGCTGCGTCTCCCGAAGGACGCTTCTGGTCGTCGCCCTGCGTCTCCCTTAGGACGCTTTTTATGGGCAACTGTTTGGCTATCCTGCCCCCCTTAGGAAACGGATAGGAACCTGGATATTTCCCGCAGAAAGCATGGAGACCTCCTTTTAAGAAATTCCTGGCGCACCCTGCGTCTCCCTTAGGACGCTGCTTTGCGGGCTGCGTCTCCCGAAGGACGCTTCTGGTCGTCGCCCTGCGTCTCCCTTAGGACGTTTTTTATGGGCAACTGTATGATTTATCCTGCCTCCCTTAGGAAACAGATAAGAACCTGGATACTTCCCTTAGGAAATTCCTGGCGCACCCTGCGTCTCCCTTAGGACGCTTCTTTGCGGGCTGCGTCTCCCGAAGGACGCTTCTGGTCGTTGCCCTGCGTCTCCCGAAGGACGCTGCTTATGGGCAACTGTCTTTTGTTGTGGCACATTTTGGAATTTGTAGTAGTTTGCTTCTCTTCTTCAGAAATGTGCTGGGTTCAGTCATCTGCTTGTCGATGAATAGTAAGCCATTGTCAGTAACTGGTGATTGTGGGCAGCCAAATCGGCAGATGATGTTTCTCCAGATGAATCGTTCCACGTCAGCTTCTTTAGTAGAGGATAGAGCTTCGGCCTCGATCCATTTAGTAAAGTAATCAGTGGCGACGATCATCATTTCTTTATTAGCTGGTGCCGTTGGCATGGGGCCTACTAAGTCGATGGCCCATTGCATGAAAGGCCACGGACTGTTCTGCGGATGGTAGACTTCGGCAGGCAGGTTAGGAACCGGTTTGTACCGTTGGCAGCGATCACATCTTTTGACATACTCGGTCGAGTCGTGGCGCATTGTAGGCCAGAAATAGCCTATGTTTAGAGCCTTCTGGGCGAGTGACCTGCCCCCAGAGTGGTTGCCACACTCGCCGTCGTGAATTTTGTAGAGGACCTCAAGTGTTTGAGGGTATTTTATGCAGGTGAGATGAGGGCCGGAGTATGATCTACGAATGAGCTTGTCGCCTTGCATGTAGTATCTCGCGGCTTTCTGTTGGACCTTCCTAGCTTCGGACTTATCCGTTGGAAGATTTCCATTCACCAAGTAGTCGATGATGGGGTCTTCATCGATCTGCATTGAGTCGATTAGCTCTATTTCTTCGATGCTTGGCCGGTCAAGGTGTTCTACCGGGATGGAGCGTTTGAACTGGGTGTCCAGCGCTGATCCTAGGCTTGCCAGCGCATCTGCATGGGTGTTCTCTGTCCGTGGAACTTGTTGGATGGTGAAAGTAGGGAATTCCTTCAAAAGTCCTTGGACTTTGTCGAGGTACTGGATCATTCTCGGATGTTTTGCCATGTACTCGCCTGAGGCTTGATTCGTGATCAGCTGGGAGTCTGAGTAGATGGGTAATCTCTTGATCGACAGTTCTTTTGCTAGGCGCAGTCCGGCGAGCAATGCCTCATACTCTGCCTCGTTGTTTGAAGCAGGAAAGCCTAGTGTGATGGCTTGTTCCAATAAAGTTCCATCTGGGGTGATTATGACGACGCCTGCCCCTGCTCCTTTGTGGTTTGACGCTCCGTCTACATGTAACTGCCACATGTCGTTAGGTAGGTTTGAATCGTTGGGGGAGGTATCGTCTGCTTTTTCCTTGACTTTCGTGACCAGCTTCTCTTTTTCGGCTGTTGGAGTAAACTCTACAACAAAATCTGCTAAAGCCTGAGCTTTTATAGCGGTTCTCGGCCGGTAGAGGAGGTCGTATTGACTGAGTTCGATAGCCCATTTCATGAGTCGCTGAGAGGCGTCGGGGCTATGGAGGATCGATCTCAAAGGAAATTCTGACATGACAATTATCCGGTGCGCTTGATAGTAGGGCCTTAGCTTTCTTGCGGAAACTACAAGCGAAAAAATGAGCTTCTCCATTTTCGGATAGCGAGTCTCTGCGTCGAGGAGAGCTTTTGAAGTGTAGAATACCGGATGTTGTGCCCCCAGCTCTTCTCGGATGAGAGCTGAGCTGACGGCTGAGTCGGACACCGCCAGGTAGATGTATAAGTCTTCGCCTGGTATCGGTTTTGAGGGTAGGGGAGGTGTAGTGAGATAGGTTTTCAAGTTTTGAAAAGCTACTTCGCACTCGTCATCCCACTTGTCCTTGTGTCCTTTCTTCAAGGCTTTGAAGAATGGCCTGCACTTGTCGGTAGATCTCGAGAGGAATCGGTTGAGAGCTGCTGCTCTACCCGTTAGACTTTGTATCTCCTTTGTTGTGGCAGGTGACTTCATGTTGAGTACAGCCTTGATTTGATTCGGATGTGCCTCAATTCCTCTTTGGGTGACTAAGTATCCTAGGAATCGGCCAGACGAGACTCCGAATGTGCATTTGCTCGGGTTCAACTTCATGTTGTATTTTCGGAGCAGGCTGAATGCCTCGGCGAGGTTTGTGATGTGGTCTGCTCGCTGGGGAGCTTTGACTAACATGTCGTCTACGTAGACCTCCATAGTTTTACCGATTTGCTCCTTGAAATTTTTTTTTACCAGCCTTTGGTAGATTGCTCCGGCGTTCTTCAGCCCGAAGGGCATGACTTTGTAGCAGTATGTACCTCTTTCGATGATGAAAGAGGTCTTTGCTTTGTCGTTTTCATGCATCATGATTTGATTGTAGCCGGAGTAGGCGTCCATGAAGCTTAGCAGTTGATTGCCGGAAGTTGAATCAACGAGCTGATCAATTTGTGGCAGTGGAAAGTTGTCTTTAGGGCACGCCTTATTGAGGTCGGTGTAGTCGACACACACTCTCCACAGGCCTTTATCTTTCTTTGCTACTAGAACAACGTTCGCCAACCATTCTGCATAGGAGACTTCTTCAATGAAACCAGCAGCTAGGAGCTTGTCGATCTCGGCTTCAATGATGGCAACTCGCTCGGGGGCAAAGTTGCGTCTCTTCTGCGCTACAGGCTTAATTGCTGGGTTGACGTGTAGGCGATGGCAGATGATCTGGGGATCAATGCCTGGCATGTCGGATGGCGACCATGCGAATACGTCTTTGTTGTTTTGGAGGAAGGCTGCAAGCTCTGCCTTTTCCTCCTGGCTTAGGCGCGAGCCGATCTGCGCTTTTCTCTCTGGCTTGTCAGGATCAAGGGGTACTAGCTCGACGTCCTCTTCGGGCTTCCATCCTTCTTCAGGAGAGACCTCCGGACGGATTTCCTCGACTTGGTCCTGATTCTTTGATTGCTATTGGGGAGTAGCTATTCCCTTTCCTTTCTGGTCTGCTCGACTGTCAGGAACGGGATTTGCCTTCTCCTCTGGTTGCTCTACTCCCTTCATATCTGCCTGATTTACAGGGAGGAACTGTGTTTGCTTGCTTCTCTTCAGCCCTTGAGCTGAGCATTTCCTCGCCATTGCCTGATCACTGTTGATCTGACTGATACCGCCCCCAGGGATAGGGTAGCGGATTTTCTGATGTGTGGCGGAGGTGATGGCGTTGATCTTGCTGATCCATGGTCTGCCCAGAATGCCATTGTAGGGCGAGACTTCATCAATGACCATGAATGTTTGCGAGCTGATTACAGGTGGGGAGTAGACGTCGAGATCTATAGTGCCCACGGTAACCGTTGTTGCGCCATTGAAGCCGGTTAGTGACCTAGCTAATTTGTTGATCTTTGTCTCTAAGCCCATCTGCTGGATGACTGCCAATTGTAGGATATTGGCTGCACTGCCCTCGTCTGCATGGATTCGATCGACCATGGCCTGAGCGATTTGAATGCTAATGACAAGAGCGTCGTTGTGTGGCAGATCGAGGCTGACTAGATCTTTCTTTTGGAAGCCGATCACTGGATCGTCTTCCGCCGGTGGGAGACTAGTGGAGATCTGGGAGATGACAGTGGCCTGTTTGATTTTCCTCTTCTTTTCCTTGCTGGTCAGCCCAGACTCTTCGGAATCAGCCAGGATTGTGTTAATCCTTATGACTTTTTGAGGTGGCTCCTTGGCGGCATCGCGGTCCTCGATTCGTTGGATGGCCTGCTTCGCGATGAACTCCGTGCAGTGACCTTCTCCCACGAGTTCTTCTAGGTGCGCTTTCCAAGCAAAGCAATTATTCGTATTGTGCCCGTGCGTCGCATGGAAGGCACAATACTTTCTGGTATCCCTCTTATCCGGATCAACAGCTTCAAGGAGCTTGCTTATGTCTTCACCAAAGAGTACACTTCTTATCCTACATGCCACACAAGCGCCATGCAGAAGCTGGGGGGCATTTGTGGGAGCAAATATTTTCGTCTCCAATCAGAGCACGCCACGTGGAAAAGAAGATTATCCCTTAAATTAATTAATTAAACCATTTATTGGGATAATTAATTAATCAGGATAATATCTTAGTTATATGGTATTATCTCATAATTAATAAAGATAATATCATTAATTGGGATATTATCATGATAAAGGGATATTATCTTATAATTAATGAGATAATATCAATAATCTGGTTATTATCTTATTAAAGGGATAATATCCTAATTATTAGATATTATCTTATAATTAACGAGATAATTCAAATATTATCAAGTCCGACTCGATCTCTACGAAACCCTAGCCCCGAGGCTCCTATAAATAGATGGGTTTATTCATCATTCAAGGTACATCTAAATTCACATCTAAGAACCCGAGAAAATACCCGAAGCTCTCTCTCCCTCTCCACTCTCCACTCTCCATATTTTCTCCACACGGCTCCGACCACCACACACGGCTCCGGCCACCCGGTTCACACCATACAAACTCCGTACCCTTCGCTTAGCTATTGTTTTCCCACAAACACTTGAACTAACTTAGGCATCGGAGGGCCTTTGGCCAACACCCCCCGGGTGTGGTCTATTTACTCCAATCTGTTTTACAGGAATCGAGAAGGAGAGAGAAGGAAGATCGAAGGTTCGAGGATCTAGAAGCGAATATTCTCCCGCGAGATTATTTGCACAAACATTTGGTGCTTTCATTGAGAGCACGAGTTATACTCAACGCGTGCTCAAGGAATCCGTTCCTCCTATTTTCCAATCCACCGAAGCCTTCCAAACAACCATGGTTGGAAGCATGAAGACGAGGGGCAAGACCGCCGCGATTGCAAAATCCGTGACGGCCCAAAGCTACTCCTCCCACGATCCCGCTGTCGACATGGTGGCACCACCACCTTTAGCCGCCATGAACCCGCAACAAACCACCGCGCCACTTGCCGGACCCGCAGCTGGGACCACAGCGCTAGCCGTCGTCATACCATCTCAAGGCCCCGTGGCCGGATCTGGCCACCGTCATAGCACCGCCGCCGAGCATGGGGGAACCTCTCATCAAGGTGGGCTCACTACCACCGCCGACTTTGGCCCAATCTTGGAGCAACTTCATCCATTCCCTCCATTGCCTCCGCGCCCGACGCATGCTCTCGCTCACACCTCTAATGAAGCCCTAGCCCGTGTGCAATTGGGCTCCACGCACTTCTCTCCTCCCGATCCACGAAGTCAAGTAGACCTCAATCTGAGAGTCGACCAGCTAGCTCAGAAAGTTGACCAACTCATCAACCACATAAGCATGGCTCAAAACCTTGGCCTTGGACAACGGGGTGAAGAGAGAAGGATGGACGGACACGCCGACATGCAGTTCGATGGGTACCGAGCAGGTCAAGCAGGAATAGGCAGACAAGGAGATGGACAACAACGTGGTCAGCTTGTCGACATGTCGCAAGCATCCGCGAGCCACACTCAGAGCAGACGAAGTCTCCCATCTAGATTGAATCTAAGGGCCAATGTGCGTGAAAGGCTAGGCCCACAACCTGGCATCCGAGCTCGCCTGGGCCCGCAGGGAAACATTCTGGAAAGGCTAGGCTCTCAGGGAGGTCAACCAGATAACCCTCACAATGAGGACCGTGAAGAAAGGCGCTCCGCTGCTCACTCTCGAAGAACCAATTCTCACCGCCAAGCGGAGAATACCTCGCAAGCGCAGTCTACCAACACGCCGCCAAGGCAGCGCAGCCGAGAAGGTCAACCCTCGCAAACCAACGAGGAAGTCAGTCAGCGTCGTCCAAATCGCCGAGGTCGCCCACGTGACCGACTAACCATGCGTGTGGAAGACGTTGAGAAGCTTGTAAATAACCGACTTCGAGACTTAAAGATTGGCGGAAATTTCGAAGATACACTACGCATGGAAGTAGACCGAGCAAATTCCTCACCTTTCACTGCCGAAATCGAGCAGGCTACTCCTCCGAAACGATTCTCAACGCCCTCTTTCACCTGCTTCAAAGGGGATTCCGATCCCGAAAGCCATCTGAAGCATTTCAAGAGCCTTATGATTCTCTACAAAGCCGAAGACGCGCTAATGTGCAAGGTGTTTGCAATGACTTTGCGAGGAAGAGAGAGAAGGAAGATCGAAGGTTGAAGGATCTAGAAGCGAATATTCTCCCGCGAGATTATTTGCACAAACATTAACCACAATTTTTCTAATTTTTTTAGATTTCTCTAGTTATTAAGTGGATATTTTTAGTGGCTTGCAAAAGTCTTAAAAGATAAAAGCGTACAACAATTATTCTAGAAGATTATCCGTATTAAGAAAAGATAAGGAAGATTCATTATTATACCTAATATAGGGGCCTAAATTATAAAAATACCATATATGAAATAGATTTTAGAAACACACCCAAAACCCATTTACAACATAACAAAGAGACTTTTAACTTCTTATAAATTACAAAACTGCAATCAATTTCTTAAAACAAGTCCAACCTCAAAACCTCATAAAAAAAACTCAAAATACTCAATAGCAAGGTATTAAATATGGATATTATCGCCGATAATATCGTTTTTTTTTAAGGTGGAGATATTTTAACACATATCCACTTGATTATCGTCAATATATCGATATTTTTGTCGATATTATGGCGATAATATCGGGGACGATAATTTCCTTTAAGTTCATGTAATATTTGGGCAATATATCGTGATATTATCGATAATATCGCGATATGAAACTCATACCTTGAATAAACCTGAGGCAAGCAAACACGAGTTGACGAAGATCTTACAAGAACCTGTAGAAGAGAGATTATGATCAGTTTACCGAATTAGAATGAACAGACAGCGAATCTGGAGCTCCAATTGGATTGCGAGAGAAAGACAAGAAGAGAAAATGAAAATCGAGCCCTAATTCTTCATTTTCTTTTCTTTTCCTTGGGTTTCTCGGACACCAAACGGATTTAATAGCGTCGAGGCTTACAGAGAGCGAGCGAGAGCGAGAGAGAGAAACTGCGAGACTGATGCAGAAGAAAGAACAGACGAAGATGAAAGAAAGAAAAAGGAAGAGAGGAAGATGAATAGAGAGAGAGAGAGAGAGAGAGAGAGAGAGAGAGAGGAGATGATAAACAATCGGGAAGAAAGAGAGAGAAGAAATAGAATAAAAAAAGGGGAGAGGAGGAAATAGAATAAAGATGAACAAGCAGTTGTCCGCTAAAATGCGCAAATAGTAAAGTTAATAGGGCTCAATTCAATTCTATTGGTTAGACAACATCACCACTTTTTTTTTTCTTTTTTTCTTTTTTTATAAAAAAAATAATGAAATAGGTGGACAAAAACCCAAAGACAACATCAAAGTATTAAATATCGATATTATCGGCGTTATGTATCAAGTGTAATATGTTGTAGTAAATTATTATAACTAAAAAAATTATGGTGTGTTTAATTTTCTTTCACTAATAACTACATATTTTCTAGGACAAACTACAGTAAACCCCCCAACCTATAGGGTCATTTACGATTTCATACCCAATTTTGAGGACATTTACGAGTACATATACAACGTCGCGGAAAACCTACAAATTGCCCCCTATGTTAGCCAAACTATTAGTGAGTTTGTTAAATACTTATGTGTCAAAAGTGGGACCCCTTTTTTTGATGATGTGGACTTACACGTGGACAAGTAAATAATAAAAAATTCTGCATATGTTAAAAAAAAAATTTTAATCATATTAAAATCATTAAAAAAATGAAAAAAAAAAAAAAAATTTCTCATCTCTCTTCTCCAATCCAGCCAACCTCTCTCCCTCCCGACTCAACCCCATCTCTCAGCCACCCAGCCACCTCCCTTCAGACGATGAAGACGAATTGGAGGGGAAAATTTGCAGACCAATGTCTGCCACCTCCTCCCCTCACTCTTGTTCTCTCTCTCTCTCTCTCTCTCTCTCTCTCCCCTTCAAGTCTTACCCAGATTCCCAAATTTAGTCACATTTGAAACATCAAAGTTCATCACCGACACCGACCTCGCATTCTTGGCCCAAACATCCCCCAAAATCGAGGTTTTCAACCTCAGTCTTAAAACCCCATGTAAAATTTCATACCAATTTGATAAGTATTGATCTTTCATGCCAATTGGGTCTGCAAATTCGATTAGCATTTTGAGTTTGCAAGGTTGTTCATTGATTACAGATCGTGGATTGGGGTTTTTGGCAAATGGGTCTTCCTCAAAAACCATGAAAAGTTTGAATCTTGCAGAGTGTGATGAGGTGAAATGGTGAGATCCATATCGAAACCCCAACCCAGCCATAGCTTCCCTGTGAGATCCATTCAACCAATCTAACAAATAAAAATGAACATTGATATGAAGAAAAATGGATCTAAAACTGATTTTTGCTTTTTCAATTGGGT
Organism: Prunus avium; assembly: GCF_965620075.1. Taxonomy (NCBI): domain Eukaryota; kingdom Viridiplantae; phylum Streptophyta; class Magnoliopsida; order Rosales; family Rosaceae; genus Prunus; species Prunus avium. The sequence continues at coordinate 17,765,854 of NC_142284.1, read as the reverse complement.
TTGTGTTGATGCAGCGTTTGTCTGCTCAACCTTCAATGCTATCCAATGTTAATCTTCTTCAACACGATTTTTCCTTTTCATTCTATGGTGAACCAAAGAGAGAGTCAAGATCAAAAAAATAGAGAGAGAGAATAAGGTGGGGTTGTTAGAGTACCTTCTTGGCTTTCAACGGCAGATCGAGAATGATGGCTACATATCAGAATTAGAGAGGGGGACTGGGTTTAGGTAAGAAGATCAGTTTGTTGGTTGTGGGAATTGTTTTAATCATTTTAAAAGGTAAAGGGAGGAGGAGGGATGGTGGCTGGGGATGAAAGCAGGGGACAGAGACGGAAAGGGGATGGGAAGGGGTGGCTGAGGTCGTGATGGGGTTGGCTGGGTGTGGAAGAGACTGCGAGGGATTTTTTTGTTTTGAATTTTGAATTTTTATTTATTTAATATAATTTATCCTTTTCTAATATTTGAAAAAACAAAAGAATTGTTTATCATATATTTTGTCCACTTGTAAGTCCACGTCATTAAAAAATGGAACTCACATTCGCCACGTCAGCATTTAACAGATTCACTAATGGTTTGGCAGTCAGAGGGGGCAAATTGTAGGTTTTCTGCGACGTTGAGTATGTACTCGTAAATGTCCCCAAAATCGGGTATGGAATCGTAAATGACCCTATAGGTTGGGGGTTTTATTGTGGTTTGTCCTATTTTCTAAAGTCACAGTGTTTTTCTAAAGCCACCATGCCATGCATTTCCTTCTAATTTTTTGTAAAAAAATAATAGACAATTGACTAAGTAAACATCCTCTAAAGTTTCAATAAAAATTTCCAAATTTTTCTCACAATTTCCTTGATTTTTATCGATATCGATATTTCCATCGATATATCCGTGTTTTTGGACCACCGATATTTTCGAAACTCTCGATATTTTAGACCTTGCTCAATTGGGCATCAAAGTAATTTAATAATCAAAATTAAATTCAATAGGACTAGCTGTCATTTTTTGGGTATTTTTGGGTTTGTTTATAGAAATTAAATGATGTAGAGTTTATTTATATTATTAGTGCTAAGAATAGGTATATGACTAAATATCTCAAAAGGTAATTGCATCTTAAATACATATATACACAAAACATGTTTGATGATTTGAACTGAATTGGATTATGTGATAGAATTAGATTGCATTGGATTATATTGGATTGGAGAGAATAATACTCTCACATGATGTTCTACACATGATTAAGCAGTTAGATGAATTGAAATGTACTATTACACGCCCTAGTAGAATTACACATAATCCAATCAACCCTATGGTAGAATTCATAATCCTACTACATTTAAGCCTAGTAGGATCAGACATTATCTGTCATATTGATTTTAGGTCACCAAACACTTGACTAGAATTATGAATCTTATTCAACTATATAATCCAGTTTTTCAAACGGGTATAGTCATAGAAGAACGAATGTCCCAACATACCCATATGGTCAAGAAGAGCATTATTACATAAAAAAGAGGCCAACAAGCCTGGGTCATTGATGGGAATTATGTTTTAAGTAGGCTTAATCGGAGTGGTACCCTCAACCTTCATTATGGTGCTGATTGCTGAATATGGTGCCTCAGTTCAACTGATGAAAATTCCATCAGAGTCAAATGAATGAAACTAATAAATAAATAATGAATGGCAATAACAACGGCTTTTAATTTACCCACAATCCAACAAGAAGATGACCTACCCTGTTTCACAGAGTGTACGTACTATATGCCCAGTTAGCTCCTAACACAAAGAGCTCCTTTGTTTTATTTTTAGCCAGTCCATTGTTCATATTTATATATTTTATAAATATATAAATATGAACAATTTTATATAAACTTCTGGAGTTCCATTTGATCTGTACACTAGCGCCAACATATTCCTGGCTGGTCACTTGCAAAAATTTTATATTGAATGTCGTGACCACCACCTTGGCCGTCTCCATGTTTTATCCTGTGTCTTCACATCACATGTCAATCCACGACCCTGATGACAATCCTTGTGTGCTTCGTCATTTGGTGCTCTATTGACAATGGAGGTCTCTGTTTATTCAATTAGGGTCATTTTCTATTATTATTATGCGGCTTGAATTTGAGACCCCTTTTATTGTTGGAAAGAATACAACTACACCTTAAGGGCATATTTACTAACCATGAATCAGAGTGATTTAGGGTTGATTTTCAGACAGATTAGATCAGAATAAGCGGATTCCAATTCCATTCCAAAAAAATTCGGAATGAAAATTCTTTTTTAATTATGTTCCAAAAATTTAAGAATTTCAACATACATTCAAATTAGAAACTTATATATTTCGGAATTCTTTTGGAAAATTTCATAAAATCATTGGAAGTTTTAAACATGTCTAACGATTTGAACGGTTAAAGTTGGCTCAAAATTAAAAAATCATATGGAAAAGCTCAAAAAACTATTATATGATATAATTTATATGTCGTTATCCTTTATGAAATAGCTAGTCTGTCTAAGTCTATTTTGGTCATTAAGTCATATCAAATTCAACATGAAACTAGTCCAACTTGAACCCCTAATATATTTCAGAATTTAGAAATGTTTGATTACTAAAATGCCCTTGAAGAAAGTATAGTTTATTTTATTTTTCAAAACCTACTGAAATGCCCTTAATATTCTATAAAAATATTTTCTATACTTATGATATGTACTGAAATGCCATTGTATTGGTGGGCTCTACCTCTATTAGAGAGGTGGTATGAATGTGGTATGAAAAATGTGGTAAGCCTAATATTACCCATAGAAAAAACGAAAATTTTCCACCCACATAAAATACCTTTTGAGTCTTGAGCTTGACTACACTAATCCAAGTTGATTATTATCAGGACTTTTTTTTATTTGTTATTTCCATTTTTATCCTCACCTTCTCCACACAAGCTTTCAACTGGGTTTCAACTGTTTTTAAAGATATCCATCCTCTCTTAGAAACACACCTTCAAAACATAAGAACCCTACAGAGAGTAGAAGGCGTTCTTTTGAGCTTTCATCAATGGCAGGTATGCACTAGTACTATTATGATTAATATTTTTATTTGATTCAAATGAAGTTCCATTTATTGAAAGATTTCTTTTAACAGATTTTGGAGCATTTGCCCGAAGTCCACTTATTTGAACATCCTTTCCATTTTTTTCTTAACATATATATAAGATTGGAATCGAGATCAAGCTGAAGAACCGCTCAAGGAGGGGAGGGCAAGAACCCGCCGCGGCGCACAACGCACGAGCTTCAACAATACTGAGAATAGAATCTTCTCAGAAGCTAGCACAGAGTCTGGGATATCCAGATTCGGGGATGGAGATTCGGGTGCAAACTTCAACAATGATGACAATTTAATTGTTTCAGTCGGAAGCACTAGTTGTGGGATTACCTGCTTTGGCAACATGAACTACAAAAAGTCGACCATCTTATTTCTTCTTGTTCTTGTTCTTCTTCTTTTACTCCTTCTATATAATTTTAAGGGGAGTAAGCAAAACTAAATAAGATGAAGCAAGCGGCTCGAGTGAAAAAGAAGGCACGACCAGGAAGAAAAAAAGAGTGAGAAAGAATAGAGAGGCTTGGTTTGGAGTTTCCTTTCTCTCTGAATCTGATCTTATTTCTCTTATATTTCTGTATTTCTTCTTCTTCTTCTTCTACATGTCATAAGTATATTGTTAATGCTGAGTAAGAATTATGTCTTCTTGTCCACAAGTACTATTTTGTGTCATGTCAATGAAGAACCATGGTTTTGAGCAACCAAGCACAGATAAAGGTTTTTATTAAGTGTGTTCAAATAGCATTATTGTGAAACACATCATTAATTCGTGTAAGAAAATCTGTAGTGTAATTATAAAAGGAAAAGGTGTAGGCATGTTACGGTACCTTACCTGCATTGCTTGAATAGAAACCCAATCAAGGAAAGTGGATAAAACACAAATTGTAGTCATCATATGCGCATTTTCGTTCGATTAATGATTGATATCTTGAAATGTATAGGAATCACATGTATATTTCCATATTGATATCTTGAAAGTCATTTCTAGTACCATAATAAAACAAAAAAGAAAGTTGCGAATCTTTGCAAAGAATTCTTGTTCATTCTAAGAAATATATCTCATATAGTACCGACATGTTAACTAACCTAAAAAGAAATTGAAGAGTCAAAATAATATGCCAAATTAAAAAAACTAAAATAAAAATTCAGTTAAAAGAAGAAAAAAAAAAAAAAGGGTCCCAAGCATCACGGGCCTATTTGCTTTTTTTGCACGAGGAGAGTGTGAATCTTTGGACTTTAAGTAGGAGAGAGAGTGCTGGGGTAAGGAGTTTTCATGGGTACGTAAATAGTTTACTGGTTGGTAAATGGAGACTGGTTGGTAAATGTAATGATGACAATATTCAAATACATTAACTTGGACCTTATTTTTTTGGTTGGCCGTGGAGTCAAAAGAGTTTATGGCTTGCTTTGGGCACTTGGGTACTTATGATATCTTAGGGATCAATGGAATTTCTCTCCTAATCTCCTCAAACCAAATCAAAATTGTACGGAAACCATCAGGTTTAAACACACATGAACCAAAGTTATTCCACCGACCTTGAGAACGTAATAGCGTGAGCAGGAAGCTCAGTATAGTCAGCCAACCTTGAGAATTTGCCATCAACAAACTCTCTAGATAACTTTATAAACTAAATCGACATATAGGAGCTCCTTTAGCCTATTAGACAATCATATCATAATCCCTAAGCACCGGGACCAATATTCTAGTGCTGGAGTATGAGAGGTTGGGATGTGGGGGCGGGGACATGCATTTTAACACAAATTGACCGTCGCACGCATCACCCATTAGACAAGCAACCAGTGACGGAACCAGAAACTTTGACAGGGGAGGCACCTCAAATATTAAAAAATATTTTTCTTACGGTGACATTTGAACTAATTTTTTACTTGATACAAAATTCCAAAATTTAATTATTATACTTTATTATTTTACACTCACAAAAAATGTCCACTTTGCATGACTTCAATTCTAGTAGTGGAATATAAAAATCTCCACTTGATCGTCTTATGGCATATGTTACTAATGAGCAATTTTCTTAACATGAATTTATAATTATATTTTCAATGCTTTTAATGAAATTTTATTTTATATCCTAATTAAAACATGAAAGTCCATTTTGTTTTTCAGAATCATCAGGGTTGGAAGAATCCCTAGCTAATATTCCGATTATTTTTTGGTGACTGATCCCAAATATTCCTTGTATACAAACAAAGTAATTAAAAGACAAAATCACATCCGCAGCATGTCAAAAACAGAATATACAATGAGACCTGTGGTGGAGAATAGAAAGTTTTGCTCATGTACGCCGTCTAATAGGTTTTACAATAACTACAAAGAGTTTATACAAATGCGGAGGAGTCCAATGGCATCAAATTCTCATATGGTATATCCACACATGGCTAAAGAAATTCAGGAATTAATATGATAAGCCCAAAAATTGCAATAATCCACTTATAATACTCCCGCAGTTGTATTTGATGTTGCCAAAGCCTTGTATCCCAACTACTCGGGAATTAACTGCTATAATAGTATTTCCCTTAATGTTGTGACTGATACCTTTGTGTTTCAAGAAGCCAGCTTGACCTCGGGCGGCATTGATGTAGACGTTGTGAAAGTTGAACATGCCAACATTTGAGGATCCATTGCTTGCTGTAATTTCATTTATGAGAACATTGGCTTGGCTCCTGCTCGAGCCCCCTGCTGCTTTGCCCCCTGCTGCTTTGCCGTGATCTTTAGTACGAGTAGTCTTGCAGTTGTAGTAGACGTTGCCAAAGTTTTCAAACCCAACTTTTGTGGATCCCTTATCTGCAGTAATTTTATTACCACGAATGTTGTGACAGATATCTTCGAACTCACGCCTACCATGCCCTCGGCCGCCATTGCTGAAGTCGACAACTAAGTTGTGAAAGCTGAATTTCCCAACATTCGACTCTCCATTTAGTGCGGTAATTGTTTTTTCATAAATCTTGTGACCTTCACCACCTTGGCCTTGGGCGGCGTTGCTCCAGTTGACATCTGAGTTGGGATGCTCAAAAATCCCAACATTAGCTGCGTGATCGGGGTTTATAATTCTATTACCTGTGCCACTATATCTGTTGCTGGTGTCTTCTTCTTCCATTGCTGGCTGGAAGAAGAACAGGTACACAAACAAGATAAATTTTAATCATAATTCTATTTAAATTTTAAAAGATCAGAAACGATATTCGGATAACAAAAATCCTACAAAGCAGGAATCAGATTCAACAAGGACTAACAGAAGTCTTATGACTTGGACTAACAAATTCATGGACAAACCAATCATTCAAAAATAAAAAATAAAAACCATGAGTAACTGAGCGGAAATCTTCCAAATTTGAAGAATTATCAAACCGAGACAAAATTTTACTTACAATTTAATTAATTAACAAGAATAAAATTGACATCTTCAAGCAATTTTTTTACAAAATCTTGTTCTCTCACCTTCTCTTTTGGATGATCTGCTTCTAAATACCCAACACTAAATTTATTCAATGAAGACCCAAGACCTAAATTTGTTCATTGTACACCAAGCCCCTAAGTTGATAAGGTGGAACCCATAATAAAGCAGAAATTTTTTAAAAAAAAATTAAAGAAAAATTAAGAAAAATTGGAAAGGCTTACCAACTGTGTGTTCTGGGTCTGTAGTTTCGATTCAAAGAAGTCAATTACAACTCAGCCAAACAAAACAGGCCTAAACTTCGAACCACGTATGTAATCTGAAAGAATCTACTCAAAACAGGCTGATGTTAGTATTGTTCTCTCACCCTCTCTTTAGATGCTGTGCTTCTAAATCCCCAAACCCTAAACAATTTCAGTGGTCACCGAAGCCCTAAATTTGTACGAAGTACACCGAAACCTTAAGTTTACAGTGGAAGCAATTATAAAATATAGAATAATGATTGAATATATATGGGCTGCTATGTCGGCAGCTTGATTTGGAAAAGTTGGTTTGACTTTTCCAAAGTTGTTTTTAGCCATAGTTTTTCTAATTTTGTTAGATTTCTCTAGTTAGTACATGGATATTTTTAGTGGCTTGCAAAAGTCTTGAAAGATAAAAGCGTGTTCAAGTGGTAGGCAACGGCCCATCACAATCATTGCCGGCAATTCTTCTCAGAAGATTATAATCTTCCATATTAAGAAAAGATAAGGGAGATTTATTATTATATCCAATACAGGGGCCTAAATTATAAAAACATCTTATATGAAATGGACTTCAGAAATGCATCCAAAATTCATTCACAACATAACAATAGCTGGGGTCACATGCTTCACCAAAAAAAATTGGACAGAAATGTTTACTCAATGGTTAGAGTTGTTAGAGTTGTTAGGTTAGACTGGTGGTTAGCTTAGCTATCAGTTGTTTGCACAGTTACTTACTCATTAAGCAAAGAGACTGAGTATATATATATATATACACAGTTAGTCAGAAATATATACTAAAACATCATTCAGCTTCTCCTCTATTCTTTAGAAACTTCTATCAAACTCTCTTCTTTCTCTGTCTTCATTACCATGGTTAGCAAGAAACACCCCTGAAACAAAAAAAACACCAACGGCTGAGCAAATTTTGTTATTCATACTTTAGTAGATGGGTATTTTAGTAAATACAGAATATAATAAAAACCAAAACTAAACAGCAACCCACAAAAGTCGGCCTTATTATCGTAAGAAATGAGATAAAATAAAAATAAAAAAGCAACCTAAAAAACTTGGCCTCATCTTGTAAAAGAAGCAGTTCCTTTCAGTTTTCACCCACTTTTCTTCGCACCCCATTAACGTGACTCAATGAAACATGAGTTGCTTTACGTTGCTCCATTAGAAATTTCTTGTCCGAGAAAGAGAGAAATGGTCTACGTAGTAGAAGAAAGAAATAGCAAAGTGGTACCTCCTCAACTATCCTCCTAGCGAAAGCCAATTTGTTGCCAAAGGTCTCACCTTTGACCCCAAAGCGTCACTCTTTTTTCTCATTTCTTTCGCTTTATTTTTTTCTCCTAATTTTGTTTCACTCTTTTTGAAGGCGGTACCGAACAAGGACGTATTGTACGAGGAGGCTGGATCAGAGGCATTCCCACTGTATAAAAAATACAAATTTATAAAAAATCCCAATTACGCTTCTTTTATTTTTTGAAATAGAAACAAGGTTTGCATCTTTTGGTTTTAGACGTAGCTTATTTAGTTAAATATATGGCTACTGGTGGAATGGATTTAGCCAAATATTCCTAGAATTGTTGTAAACAGTCAGTTAAAGTGGAGGATTGTTGTATGAAATTTGGTAAATTAGCTTCCCAATTTCTTAGTTTCCATTTAATTTGGTAATTGTTTTTGTGTGATATATTTCTCTTAGGGCGTGTCAAATTTAATGGTAAAATTGCAAATAAACCATCCATTACACGACATAATGCTATTGTTTTGATTGAGTATTTTAGTATTCTTCATATTAAGTTTTTTAGTTGTCTTAGGCTCTGATTTCCTTTTCTTTTTCTTTTTCTTTAAAAAAAAATTGCTTTATTAGGAGGCTTTGATGTACAAGCAGACCTATGCAATTAGGCTGTGATGTAACGAGATTGGCTTTAAAAATAAAGACATGCAATTAACTGTATCTGTATCAGAAAATATGTTACCCTGAATATTTATTCTTAAGTAGATCAATTTTTTTTTGTATTATTATGGTTTTTTCTTTAATCACAGTGGTTACTATTCTCAACAGAGGTACAATACTTGAAGGTCCTTCCAGAATAAGTAGATAAAGCTAGTGTGGGAGCATATATCTTGGCGCTCCAATTGCAAGGCACCATGTGGACAAATAGGTTATCTTCTAGATCAATAATCAGGCCTGTTGAACAAAAAAAATTCAAACATGGGTTTGGATAAGCCCCACAACATAGGGTGGGTCTGGTCCACACACTATGCTTGTTTTCAAAACAAGTTTGAAACACCCAGGAAGTCAAATTATTCCTAATCTTATGCCTAGAGAAAAGGAAGGGATCATGATTTAATAAATAAGGGAAAATGATAATATGATAAAGGGGAGGAGGAATCCAATTTGAATGAGAATTCTTCCATCTCAAATCTCTCTCACAAGGACTCTATAAAAAATAGGAGAGAAAAGAAAAGAGGAGGGCCATGAGGTTGCAGAAGAAAAAAAGGGTCGACAGATTTCTACCAAGAGCAACATATTTCTTTGTTCATTGTTTTTAAAGGCAACAAGACAGTGAGGTTTCTCTCACAGATGCCTTGAGCATCCAAAGCCACAAACAAACAGCAAAAGAAAAATAGCCCATGATGTGAGGGAGAACCCACCATGAAGTCAAAAGCAAAGGGGGAAGGGGGAGTTGTTTGATCTTTCTCATCAATTCTTTCTGAAGCCAAGAAAAGGAGGCTGCTGGAGAATTTTGACAAAAAGGGAGGAAAAAACCCGGAAAGCCACAGAGGTAGAGAAGGACAATTGTGTGGCTGCAGATGAAAAAATGAGGCTTAACACACCTCTACTCCTTGCAAAGACAGAAGTAGTCAGATACACATGTTGTATCTGCAACAAGGCTACTCTCTTGAAGTCTCCCGTGATTGGGAATAAAACCCACAAATCAAATTTTGGGGCGGTATCCGTTGAATCAAAATTTCTTAGATGTTCAATCCATCATTGGGTATTAAACCTTGAAATCAAAGCATTGGGTTTTGCACCCCGAAAACAAAGCTTGGGTATTTCACCCTGAAAGCAAATATGGGTTTGCACCCTGAAAATAAATTTGGGTATTGCACCCTAAATATAAAGTCTAGGTGTTTCACTCTCAATCAAGCTTGGGTTTTGCACCCTGAAAAATATTGGATACAAAATCCATCATGGCTTGTAACCTTTGAATCAAATTTATTGGATGATAAATCCATGTGGGGTGACAACCCTTTGAATCAAATTTATTGGATGATAAATCCATGTTGGGTGGCAACCCTCAAATCTAATTTCTTGGATAACAAATCCATTTTGGTGGAAAACCCATAAATCAACTATTGGGAATTTAACCCACGAGAATGAAGCTCACTCAATACTCAACAAGAAAGTCTTTGGGTATTCAACTCACAAGAAATGGATGGGGTGTTCGACCCACTGTCTGGCGATCCTGAAAAAAAAAGGAAAAAGGAAGCCTATAAACGAAAAAATGCAAGTAGAAGAAAATTTACAGTCGTGGGCTCCATGGTGTTGTGCCTTTGCGCCATTCTCAAATATGACACCCTCAAAATTGCTTTATGCAAACGACAATGGGAAGAGTCAAAACAAAAGGAAAGCCACATGATTTATTGGCTATGAAAGTCTGTTTGTTTGACTTAGCAAACAAAGAAAATGGGTTTGCTGCAAGATTTGTTTTGTCAAATTTTCACTCCAGCAAGTCATATGCAAGAAGAAGGAGAAGTAAGGAAGAATTGGCAAATCTAACAAAAGCTAACAAGCCCAAAGCTGTCAGCTACAACAATCTAAATATGCAGAGTTTGAGTCAAAACCCATGCGAACTAAACCAAAAGAAGTGCAGATCCCTCTCAGAGAATCCAAATTATGGAAGAAGGCTTCAAAGTAGAGCAAAGCAGTTCATCGACAAATGCTCAAAAGCATGATGATTTGAGATGCTCCATTCCTTGTAAAACATATTTTGCTGTACAGAATAAAAAAAAGTATTTGGCTGCACACACTACTACAAAAAGGGCAAAAGACGACCAGTAAACAACGACGGTAGATCAAAAAACCGTCGTTGTTTTTTAAAAGACGACGGTAATGGAAACCCATCGTAGAAACATACTTTAAACACCTAAAAAACCGGTACACGCATAGATATTTTTAAACCACGACGCACCAAATTAAAAAAGCGTCGTCTTATTACAAATGTATTTTTCAGAGTTAAAATATGAACCTAAAAACAACGACTGCAGCTATGAAATCACCGCCGTAGAAAGTAAAGACGACGATATAAAAATAAGACGCCGTGTTAACTAATTAATAAACACGACCCAATTTTCTTAGTCAGCGATGCATAAATTCAAAGAAATCTACGACGGTTAATTACAAAAAAATTCGCTAATTTAAATTAAGTTACCACGACTGTAAATATAAATTTATTGACTTTTTAATTATACTATACTATGACGGTATCCATAACTCTACTGTCCGCATAATTGTACTAACCACGACGGTTTGTTAAATAAACGACGTAAATTGTTTTTACCATTATACGTCTATCATTACCAGAATGAACTCTGTTCCTCATCATAATCGAACCAACACACAAAGGCAATGTTTTAGAAGTGGATGATGTGTGCGTCTTTGTGTCTTTGAGATACACAAAGGCGCACACACATCCACATCCAAAATATTTGCTTTTAGAAAAATGATGGCCGCAGCAGAAAGACAATTTTTTAGATGATGTATGCGTGTTTGTGTCTTTCAGATACACAAACGCGCACACACATCAACATCCAAACTGAAAAATGAAAGCGAGGTGAGACAGAGAGGTGATGTGCCTCTAGAGAGGTGAGACAGAGCCAAGGGCAAGAAGAAGTTGAAACCCTAATTGAAAAATGAAGACGAAAGAAAGACAGAAAAACCCTTATTTATAAACAAATCTTATATACCACGTCGGTTATATTAAAATATCGACGTTTATATGAAAACATAAACGTCGTTTAAACCTAAAATAAGGTCGTATAAATAAATTAACAACGACGCTATATAAAAAACGACGTTGTCATTTTTTGGAAAACTAATTTATTGTGTAATTAAAAAAGGTACACGTCGGTATGCGTAATTAAAACGACGTGGTATGTATTTTTCACGTCGTTATTATTGAGTATAAGGTCGTTGGGTAAATTTGAAAATGACGTGATTCATCTTTTTGAAGAAAAATTGCGTCCTGTAATTCGATATAAAAACGGCGGTTCATTAAAACTTGGCGTCGTGTAAAGTCATGTTATAGGGCGGTGTTAACCTATAGCGCCGTATAATGTTGCATACTAGGGCGCATCCTATTAATAGCGTCGTTTTATGAAACGGTCTGTTAATATTTTTAACTTTTCGCCTACCTGACCCATACTTGCACTGTTTCCGAACCCGAGAAAAACTTTCAAGCTTCTCTCATTTTTCATTCTCAAAGCGCTGTTTCAAACTTTCAAGTTTATCTCCGAGAGAAAACTTTTCGTCTTCCTCTCCTCTTCGTCTTCGTCTCTGAACTGAAACACCAAACTCCAGGAGAAAGCTTCCATTGCACGCAAAGGGTAAGCATTTCTGGAAGGATTTTTGTTCCTGTTTTGCATGCGCATATCATTTTCGTTTTTTTAAATCTTTTTACATTTTTTCTTTCCAAGTTTGATAAAATTTGCAGACAAAGACGGAAAGTTTCCAAGTTTGAACACTACTCTAATTCTTTTACTTCAACTAAATAAGATGACGGTGGCTTGTTATTTATGTGGTTAGATTTAAAGACCACGACGGTTTGTCAGTCATCCTAGCGTCGTGTGAAAGTGATCTTTGTTGTTTTTTAAAATGATCTTCTTTTTTTGTATTTGATTTTTAAGGATATATTCATCGAAGGTTTGATTTCTTTGAACAATGGTTTTTGTTTTGAAAATCTTTATAATTATTTTTCTGTTGAAAATATTTTACGTTTTTCCTAATTTGTGGGCCAGTATATTTTAGATGGATGTATCCGTTCGAAAGATATATGAAAGTTCTAAAGGAGTATGTTCAGAACCGTACTCATCCCGAAGGTTGCATTGCTGAGCGTTATATAGCTGAAGAAGCTGTAGAATTTTGCACTGAACATTTATCTGATATTAATACAATTGGAGTGCCATCAAGTCAGAAGATAGGAGTTTCAAAGCCATTATCAGGTTGCACAGTGAGCTTAGTTGATCAGGACCTGTTGAATGATCGGTTCATAATTGTATATCATTTTGTACCCTTCTAGCTTATGATTTGGTTATGTTTTTGAGTTAAACTTGTGCTTTTAATCCTTTTTGTGTTTATCTTTCAGTTCATTGAGCTTTAGGTAATAATGATGGCTTTGGATAGTAAATGATGCAATCCATGCATGTTAGGGCCTAATTTGGATGAATGGATGAAGAGCTTAAAGACAAACTCAATTTTGGCTACAGTCCCCTGCCAGCCCAGTTTCGTAGGTCATATTGCAAGCTTTGTTTCAGCAACCTACATAGCTCGGATGAGGCCACATTCTTCATGAAAGTTGTTCCAATGAGTGTATACTAGAACATATCCGAAATTCAGCCCCATTGGATAATTGTGGAGTCTGTTACCTAGCAAACACAAAGCCATGCTCAGGATGGATTTTATCAGCGCGCAAAATGAGTTAGCAATTTGTTTTGGCCTTAACTTCCTCCTCCGACCTTGGATTGGCCCAAATGATATATGGCTGGAAAGAAGACATTCTGAACTTCAAGTTTGAGTGCTTAAAGTCTTAATTTGCTTAAGGGAAGCCCAATTCGTAAGCCCTTGAAGTTGCTGGTCATGCTGACCTCAGGATGAGCTATTATTTCTGGTTGGAAGCTTGGTCATGGTGACATGAAGATGAGCTAGGGCTGCTGGTGGGATTTATTAGTGAAGTGCATCAACTATTTCAGATTTTATAATGCAAGTGTTGTATGCATTAGTGAAGTGCATCAACCATTTCAGATTTTATAAAACAAGTGTTGTATGCATTAGCCATACTTAATTCAGATTTTCAGCTTCCTTAGGCCTATATATAGTGAGGTTTCCCAAGCTTGTAAACACACCCCAAGGGGGGGGAGCTCTCAAACACTTCTCTAGAGCTCCCTTCCCTTCTCTCCCTCAAATTCTCTTAGTTTTGCTTTCTAGTTCTCAATTCTAGCTTTCTTTAATGTTTTCTTAGTTGTAATTTATTTTTCTTGTAATGTACATTCTTTCTTAAGTATTCAAGTTTGATTAGTTTCCAAGTTTCAATTATGGTTTTTGTTCTTATTCATTATGCTTATAAGTTAATATGCTAGTTTGAATGATTGATCACCATTTAGGCTTGCATGTTAGCTATCTTGGTTTGAATTAAGAGTAGACACCATGCTTTAATTCGAATTGAACTATGAATAGGAAGAGTATGTATGGACATTCGACAACAGGGATTAGATACATGCTTGGTTGTTTAAATTGTTCTTCTATGCTTAATGGGTTCCTAATGCTTAATTTTAGGTTAGACAACAAATGATCAAATTAGGGAATTAGGAACACAAGGTTATGACCAAACACCATGGCTTAATCATACTTTAGCTAGAATCAATTCGTTAATCTAATTGAACTTGGGAACTTATTTGCTTGAGTTATTTCTTCCTTGTTTTATTTATTTCCTTTCTTTTTCATTTCTGTTTTGTGTAGGGAAAATGAATTGAATCATTCAATCACCAATCCTCGTGGGATCGACCTCGCACTTACATATGCTATACTACCGAACGGCTCGTGCACTTGCGAGTATCACAAGTTGAGGATGCAGCTTAATCCATTTTGGTGCAGCTGAAATCTACACAACAAGTTTTTGGCGCCGTTGCCGGGGATTGGCAACATAGTTTGGTTCTATTTCTTTTCCCTACTTGTTTTATTTTTATTTTTCATTTTCATGTTTTTCTAGACAATTTCAAGTTTTAAAGTTAATGACGTTAATGGACAAGTTGTGTTTGTAGTCCAACAGAAAAGGACAATTGCCCAACAAGCAAGAGAACTGGGTTTAAGTCCCAGCTTACACAACCCATTGGTGCTTGTTGCTTTGAAGCATGGAATTGGATGTGTGTTGATTTTCCTTTTCATTTTAGTTTTTATTTCATAATCCTTTTAATTCCATTTCAAGTTTGTGTGTTTGTTTTAGCAATTTATGATAGCTTAATAAAAATGGAGAGAGATGGCAACCTCAATCATAAGAATGGGAAGTGTGGAGCAATGGGAGAAGTCGCGACCTCCAAGTGCATCACATTCGACCTAATCGCTTCAAGGGGGAGCATTTCAATCCTTTCTCTTCTTTGAATTCTGTTTATTTTCGTAGTTGTTTTTGCCTTTTGGTTCGCGTTGAGTTCTTTGTTTTTCTGTGCTGAATCCAACCATATAAAGAACGTGAAATTTGGACTTACGGTTGGAAAGTTATAACCTAAAAACTGAACAGAGGTCGAAGCTGAAAAACATAGAAACGAATCTGTCCAAATGGTGATAAACGGGTGATAGAAAGTGCTGTTTGTTTTTTTTTTTTTTTCCTTTGGTTTCTTGGTTTGTTTCTTTTAGTACAACAATTTATGTTGTTTGTTTGAATTTGTTTACAGTACTTAGTTCATTTTTGTTTATGGTTTGTTGTTTCATTTTATCTTAATTTGTTTTTATTTCTTATCTTAAAAATTTTAAAATAAAAAAAAAAAAAGATTTTTCATATGAGCCGACTTATGGTAACCCCAGTGAGCACTTCCGTTAATACAGTGTCTAGGAGTTCTTTAGGCGACACCTTCGGTGTCTAAGAAGTTTGGGTTTTAAGCGGGACCATTGTGACCCCTCCAACCTTCCCGGATCCCCTGGCTGTGTTTTCTGAGGCCCTTAACTGGTCATCCGTGAGTTGCTTGTATATTGTGTGTTTTTAAATTAAGTTTTTTTTTTATTTTATTTTCTGTTGAGTCTTTGTTTTTGTTTTGTTTCTGTTTTTGTGTTGTTATGTTAGTTTATTTATTTATTTACGTGGTATGGTTAGTTAGTTTATTTCTGAGTGTTAAAACACATTTTTATTTCAAACATTGCATAAAAAATAAAAATAAAAACAAAAATAAAAACAATAAAAATAAAAAAACATCATCATCATCATCTTCTTCATCATCTTCTTCATCTTCTTCATCTCCATCATCATCATGGCTTGCCTCTATTTTCTCTTACTTGCAGAATCTGCAGCAGCTCGACATGATCCTCATTTTTCCTCTGCAGTGCTTCCACGTGCTGATTGGCACAGTAGAGCCGCTTCTGCAAGTCCGCCACCATAGCCTTCAAGGAAGCTATTTCCTCGCTCATCGCGGCACACTCCCTTGTCCTCGCCAGTAATCGCATGCCCAAATTGGTAGCGGAGACCGCGTGGAGCACAGTTAAATTGTGGGACTCCTCTACCGCTGCCTTATCAGACCTCTGTGCCACATGCAGATGATCTGTTGGAGTGAGCTTGCTGCTAATCATGCCTCCTAGCAGCACTGCTCTGTTCGACAGTGCCTCAGAAAAGTTCGGTATTGCCTCAGCAAAGTTTGAGGCCGTGCCGTGATGATATGTGGAGTTTGGGAAGACAGGAGTTGGAGGAGCCCTTGTCTGGGCATTCGGTGGTGCAAGTGAGAGCTCAAGGTTGAGATCATCAAGGTGAGTGCATGAGGATGCCATTTGTTTTGCTTCTGAATTTTTTGATGTTTTTCCTTGAGTTTGCAGGAAGAAATGCTGGGTATCATCCGCTTGCAGAAGTGTGGTTTAAATAGACATATGCTGATGAGAGAGAGCCAACACCATTTCGGATTTCCCGGGCATGCTCGACCTAATCGCTTCAAGGGGGAGCACCTTTACTTTACTTTACTTTTTTTCCTCCGTGTTTTCTGGTGTTTAATATTTTTGCCCGTTACTTTCATTTTCTAGAGCTTTGTGTTTTTGCTTTTCCCTTTCGGCTATCATCTTTAGTTTATTTTAGTTAGGGAAATGTGTTTTCTTTTCCGTTTGTCGTCTTTGTTTTATTTTAGTTGGGAAGTGTGTTTTCTTTTTCTTTTTCTTTTTCTTTCTGCAACCTTACTCTTTTATTTCCGAAACAAAATAACGAAAATACAAAAACAACAAAATAAAATAAAAACAACAATAATGTAGTAGGAAATCATTTCTTCTCGGTGCTTGGTGTCTCGACCATTGGAGCTTTGAGTTTGGCCCTCTGGCTGTCCTCTTCCGGGGCTTCACGCACAGCCTCTTGGGGCTCATCACTTGAGCTCCCAAAGATCGCAATCTTAGCTTGAGCGTAACTACTCTCGCGATCTGCTTGTTTGCGTTTACCCGGTCTGTCTAGGTCTTCCAGCTGTTTTCGCATGTCGCGAGAGTACAACTCTACCATCTTTGATAGGTTTCTATTCTCGTCCCGCAATACTTCTAGCTGGTGTCGATTCACCTCCACTATCCTTGACCTCTCCCTTTTCAAGCTTTTTATAGCAGTCTGACACTCCTCAACCATACTTCGCTCCGCCGCCAACTGACCTTTCAGCACCTCTACCTCATGGGACTTCGCAAGTAGGCGATGACCCAAACTTGCGACTGTTGCTGTACTCTGCACGCTCAGTGCCAGGGCATCGCTCACGACGCGGTTGTCATCCCTTGTCCCCAGCACACGTATATCTTTAGGAGTCACTAAATTTCTAGCCACTCCAATGGCAACATCGTTGTCCAGGAGTATTGAGTCAGTTACTGTCACAGGCCCCCGTGCGGAAGCAAAGTAGGGCATCCATACTGGTGCCGCTGCTTGGCCTCGTGTCTGAGTCGGTGGAGCTAGGTTGAGATCCAACGAAAATGGGTAGTTAGAGGCCATTTGATTTCTCACTCTCTTTTCTTCTTTCTTTCTTTTCTCTTTTGTGTGTTTCTGAGTTTGCGTTTTTGTTCACCCTTTCTTATAGACTTAGTCTTTGACAAACCCTAGCCATTACAGCATCTGAGCATTTTCTGAATCTCCAGCATTCCTTGAGTCCCACAACCTTCTCGCCTTCCAACCATACCCAACTCATTTATCACGACGTGTCTTTTCTGAACGAACGCGTTCAGTAAAGTCTTCGCGCCTTTCCATGAGCCCGTAATTTTTGCTTGTGGAGTCTGCGGCGCCTCTATGCGTCGACACGTGTCTCGCCCTGTCTGTTGGTCCCTTACACTGAACCGAGACATCATGACCCATGTTAAAATCCCGCTCTTTGTGTTGCTGTCACGGTTCGATAGTTTGTTTTTACAAAACTAAATAATAATAAAAAGCCGGAAATGAAAACAAATTGTGGGTCAGGTTTCACTTTAGTTTGGGTTTCAAAGTGGGTTAAATTCACCGTGGTTTGTGTTTCGAAATTGTGGGCTTTGGGCTTCAAAATTTTTTTGGGTTTCAGAATTGTGTGATTAGGGTTTACTGTTTTATTTTTTGTTTGTTTGTTTGTTTGTGTTGTAATTTTTATTTTATAATTGTTTTGTTTTTGTTTTCTTTTGTGATTTTGTGATTTTTTTTATTTGCTTTAATACCTTTCATTTGTTGTTATGACATTCTTTGTGGCTAATTTTTAAACATTGAGGACAATGCTCATTTCTAGGTTTGGGGGTATTGGAGTTTAGCAAGTAAACTTGGTTTTTCTTAAAACTTAAAATAAAAATTAAAAAAAAAAAAAAAAAAAAAAAAAAAAATTTTGTTTTGAATCTTGTTTAGTCACTTTCCGAACACATTTGATGAGATTGTGATAAATGTTGCATGACTTAAATGAAAATTGAATTTTATTTATTTATTTATTTATTATTATTATTATTTTTTTGTTCCTTGTAAATTCTTCTTGTAAAATAAATAAAATAAAATAATTCATTAATTAATTAATTTGGCATCGTTCTAGCATGATATGTTCGAAACCTTCTTTGCACTTGCCATTTGTTTCATAATTTTCCAATTAAAGGATTTGCATGACCCAAAGAATTGTATCAAGCATAAATTAGACTTATATAACCATATAATGTGAGCTTTTGAGCCTTGTGCTTCATTTCATGAGTGTTATACACATACTCTTATTTTCTTGTCATCAAAGTTGTTGTTTGATCTCATTATTCATTGATTTGGTTGAACACTTAAAAGTCATTCATTCTTATGCAATTTGATTTCATGACATTTAAAGAAATGATATTAAGGCCTTCTTTGGATCGTTTGTGCCTTTCAAGCTAACCTTATGCATGCTTAAGCATGATTTTCCATTGTTAACCATTTTGAGCCTACATGTAAACCTTTTCTTTCATTTTACCAATTATATTTGCTCGCCTTAGCCCGAAAAACAAATATTTACCTTTCTAAGGAACTCATGAGCTCTAATTCGGATGTGTTTTTCATGCTAAGTTTGGGAAGGGATATTACATAGAAGAAAAAAAGAAAAAAAAGAAAATCACACAATTGGTGAAAGAAAAAAAAAAAAAAAAGTTATGATTAAATGGTAGTTGAATGAAATTTTGTTTTTGGGTTTCATTGGTGTTTGGAAAGGAGTTTAAATCATTGTAAATGAAGGTATAAGGAGTTTTGATCATGTAAAAGAAAAAAAAATCTAATCGTGATGATTCCAAGTCTTGTAAACAATTTTTTTTATGCTCTTACATTGTGAGTTCCTTGGACTTTGTATTATCCATACCTTTCATTTCTCACTCACCTTACACCCTTGACCCCATTACAACCTATAATAAAGACCTAAATTGATCTTAAATGTCATGTGCTTGAATTGCATTCATTTTTCTACTTTTAAGTGTTTGGCCTCCTTCTTGAGATCATATTAATGCAAGTTCTTCATCTTCCTATTTTTGAGTTAAGTACCTTATGATTTAACTCTAATCCCATGTCTATAACTGAGTGTTGCATTGTAGCCCTCTTCTGAGTGATTCATTTGTGAGAGGACAACTTTGGTGAGATTTGAAGTTGCATTTGTGCTTGGTATGATTTTTGAAATTGTGTGGAAACTAAGATTGGGGAATTTGTTGCATTTGGCTATCACACTACTACACTTTGAGCATATTATGTTTTGAACTTTGCCGCTTTGTGAATAATGTCTAAAATTGAGCTTTTATTGTCAAAACGTTTAAGTCATGTGTATGAGTCATTTCTCTTCACAAAATGTTCGGAAAGATTGTTTTGAGTTTTTATTTTGATTTTGTTTTTTTTGTGTTTTGTGTTTTGTTTTTATTTTTATTGTTTTTGGTTTTGGTTTTGCTTAAGAACTAACAAATCTAATAAGTTTTCTAACCATTTTGTTTTGTAGAGTTAGAAAAACGTTTGTGGGTATCGTAACTGTTAAACCCTCAGGAGACACAACTCCTCCTACTAGGGATGCCTAGAGGTTTAAAGGCTTGTTGCATTCGCTCAATGCAATCGAGTTACCTACGAAAGTGGTCTAGTTAACTTCTTGTTTTGTTTTTAACTTTGTTTTGTGTTGTTTTGCTCGAGGACTAGCAAAATCTAGGTTTGAGGGTATTTGATCGGTTCATAATTGTATATCATTTTGTACCCTTCTAGCTTATGATTTGGTTATGTTTTTGAGTTAAACTTGTGCTTTTAATCCTTTTTGTGTTTATCTTTCAGTTCATTGAGCTTTAGGTAATAATGATGGCTTTGGATAGTAAATGATGCAATCCATGCATGTTAGGGCCTAATTTGGATGAATGGATGAAGAGCTTAAAGACAAACTCAATTTTGGCTACAGTCCCCTGCCAGCCCAGTTTCGTAGGTCATATTGCAAGCTTTGTTTCAGCAACCTACATAGCTCGGATGAGGCCACATTCTTCATGAAAGTTGTTCCAATGAGTGTATACTAGAACATATCCGAAATTCAGCCCCATTGGATAATTGTGGAGTCTGTTACCTAGCAAACACAAAGCCATGCTCAGGATGGATTTTATCAGCGCGCAAAATGAGTTAGCAATTTGTTTTGGCCTTAACTTCCTCCTCCGACCTTGGATTGGCCCAAATGATATATGGCTGGAAAGAAGACATTCTGAACTTCAAGTTTGAGTGCTTAAAGTCTTAATTTGCTTAAGGGAAGCCCAATTCGTAAGCCCTTGAAGTTGCTGGTCATGCTGACCTCAGGATGAGCTATTATTTCTGGTTGGAAGCTTGGTCATGGTGACATGAAGATGAGCTAGGGCTGCTGGTGGGATTTATTAGTGAAGTGCATCAACTATTTCAGATTTTATAATGCAAGTGTTGTATGCATTAGTGAAGTGCATCAACCATTTCAGATTTTATAAAACAAGTGTTGTATGCATTAGCCATACTTAATTCAGATTTTCAGCTTCCTTAGGCCTATATATAGTGAGGTTTCCCAAGCTTGTAAACACACCCCAAGGGGGGGAGCTCTCAAACACTTCTCTAGAGCTCCCTTCCCTTCTCTCCCTCAAATTCTCTTAGTTTTGCTTTCTAGTTCTCAATTCTAGCTTTCTTTAATGTTTTCTTAGTTGTAATTTATTTTTCTTGTAATGTACATTCTTTCTTAAGTATTCAAGTTTGATTAGTTTCCAAGTTTCAATTATGGTTTTTGTTCTTATTCATTATGCTTATAAGTTAATATGCTAGTTTGAATGATTGATCACCATTTAGGCTTGCATGTTAGCTATCTTGGTTTGAATTAAGAGTAGACACCATGCTTTAATTCGAATTGAACTATGAATAGGAAGAGTATGTATGGACATTCGACAACAGGGATTAGATACATGCTTGGTTGTTTAAATTGTTCTTCTATGCTTAATGGGTTCCTAATGCTTAATTTTAGGTTAGACAACAAATGATCAAATTAGGGAATTAGGAACACAAGGTTATGACCAAACACCATGGCTTAATCATACTTTAGCTAGAATCAATTCGTTAATCTAATTGAACTTGGGAACTTATTTGCTTGAGTTATTTCTTCCTTGTTTTATTTATTTCCTTTCTTTTTCATTTCTGTTTTGTGTAGGGAAAATGAATTGAATCATTCAATCACCAATCCTCGTGGGATCGACCTCGCACTTACATATGCTATACTACCGAACGGCTCGTGCACTTGCGAGTATCACAAGTTGAGGATGCAGCTTAATCCATTTTGGTGCAGCTGAAATCTACACAACATTGAACCAAGCACATCTATATGTCTTGGAGAATACGGAGGAAGTCCTACCTTATATCGAGTATGAGTTTTATTCTTTAAGTTTCCATTTTAAATTATTCCTTATGTTTATCTTATATTTTTGGGACTGTAATGCTTGAATTTTTCGTGTCATGTAGGGAACATATGATCCACATCAAGGCCGCTTATCCAAAATTTAGAAAGAGAACAAAGTGGCTGCAAGATAAGCACAATAGCACTTTCATTCAATGGCTACGCTTCAAGGTATATGTTATTCAATAACATATTGGACTTTTAATTTTCTTCTTTCTATGTTAGATTGAATTAAGATATGATTAATTTGCAGGTTCAAAGTGAACTTAATGAGGGAGACAATCATGCCATATCAGAAAATTTAAGGTGGCTAGCAGCTGGTCCAAACATGGCAGTGCCATTATATAGGAGCTATCTTATTAAAGGTGTTAAATTTAACATCAAGGCACAAGATGATGTGCGGACAGTTCAAAATAGTGGAGTTTATTTACTTGCACATACCATGCAAGTTGCTAGTGCCAAGGATAAAAACCTAATTCTCTCAAATATGGGGTTTTATAGTGTCATTCAAGAAATTTGGGACCTTGACTACCAAAAGTTTACAATCCCAGTCTTTAGGTGTGATTGGATAGATAGTACTTCTGGCCTTATAGTCGACGAACTTGGATTTACCCTTGTAGATTTGAGTAAAATTGGACATAGGAATGACCAATTTATTTTGGCTTCTCAAGTCAAACAAGTATTTTTTGTTGACAACCCGATGCATCGTGGTTGGTCGGTAGTGTTATCAATGCCTAATAGAGAATATAATGATGTTATTGGTGATGATGTCTTAGGTGATGTGAGAATTGAGTGTGTGCCATTTACTAGAGGGATGCCCAATGTTGACACATTTGATGAACTGGTGGGTGAGTTTGGGAGTCAAAATATTTGAGATGGGTGTGAAGATATATGGATTGAATGATGCTCTTGTAATTTATGAAATTACTTATGCCCTAAACAGCACTACTGTATGACATTAATTTTGTAATAAATTGTAATGTGTTTTCTTCACTTTCATTATGCAGGTTTTGGCCACAAAACAATCAGTACATAAAATACTGGTTCAGTATTATAAAACGACGGTCCTCATAAAACTGTGAAAAACAGACGTCTGTTTTCATAAAATTGTCAATAAAAAATGATATTTTGGAGCATTCAACGACGGCATTGTATTTACCGACGTCTAACAGCAAAGTAAAATTGAAGAAAGACGACGGTATTGTGAAACAGTTATTAACGATATCACGTCGGAGAAGCATAAAGAGCCGACATATAATTACAAATAACACGACTCCAGTACCATAATACCGACGTCTAAAAGGCGAGATATTGAACCTGAACGTTACAAAAGACGACGTCTTAGATCATGAACTCGTCCGTAACAACTCAAAAATCGTCGTCTTAAAATTTTACCACGTCGCTTGTTATGTCATAAACGAAGTGAAAAATTAACAATTCACGACATTATTTGAAATCCAGAGGTAAATTTGTCGACGTAAAATGATATTTGGACATCGTTCTTTTACAAAAACAACGTTATATGGGAATATCCATGTCTCTTTTTTATTCTTATGTCGTTAAATATATTTTCCACGACGATTGGTTGACAAACTTCGCCGTCTCAGATAGATTAGACGACTATTATTTTGGTAAAGACGACGTATAAATTTAGAAACACGGCTGTCTTTTACATGATGAAGACGTTGTATATAAAATACTATGTCGTTTATAGAAATAAATATGTCATAAGTCATGAGCCTAACATATTTTCCACGTCGTTTATTTTCAGATCATGTCGTTAATATAAATTTATACGGTGATCGACTGGAAATTTGTGCCGTTTAAAATATATTAAACGACGGTTTTGTGTTTAAAGATGACGTATAAATTCTGAAACACGGTTGTCTTTTAGTTGTGGACGACGTTGTTTATTCAATATAACGTCGTTTATAGAAATACATGTGTCGTAAGTAATTACCCTAACCGCTATTTCCACGTCAATATTAATGGAAAAAACGAAGTGGAAAAATCATTTCACGACAGTGATATAAATAGATGGGACGTAGTATGTTTTAATAACGTCGTATTTTATTTATTTAAAGACGTATTGTATTTATGTACACAACATTTTTTGTATAAATTAGGTCGTCTATTCTTATCCTTGACAATTTTTTGGCTCATTTTTCAGTATACAGACGTCGGTTGTTTTTTGTTAATGACGTTGTTTGTTATAACAATGACAGTGATTTACCGTCGTGGTTTTACTTTGGAAAAGGTGTCGGTCGATTTCACGACGGTTTGAAAACCCGATACACGACGGTGAATTCCCGTCGTCTTTTGCCTTTGTTGTAGTAGTGACACCAAATAAAAGATAAGGTAAAGGCAACGTCGGCAGTTTTAAAGACAAGGCACAAGAAGTCCAAGACTTGTTGACTCCAACGTTACTAATTGTGTGTCAAAGAAAGTAAGCATGGACAGCTAGAAGGTCGTCATATGAGACCCAAGAAGAAAGATTGTAAGCCATGAGACACTACTTGCCGCACAAAGCTATGCAAGAGGAAAGTATCGAAAAGTATCAGCAAAGGTTCACGGGAACTAAATAAGCTTGCGGTCAAAGAGGCTCAACAAAATGCTTTTGGCATTCCGGTCTACATGCCTCGATGTTCCCATGAATCAAAGTAGCAAGAGTTTTCTCAAAAAAAATGACAACAAAGCCCCGATAAAGAAAAAGAGATGGGGGCAAATCGCCTAAACCCACAAGGAGTTCATCGGGCCTTGCTCTTCCAAATTCCGCTGTTGGGTCATGCTCTGAGCATCAAGCTCATTCCCAAAAGATACCAAGGAAGCATAATTATGGCTTAACGAGTTTGTTCATCACAACAGCCATTAATCTCAAATCCTCAAAACCATGCTTGAGAAAAACTCATCAAACATATTAATGTCACAAGTCATATGATCAAAAGCACCAATGTTAATTATCCAACTATTAGAGCCCATACCTAGCATAGTCTCAGAAGCACACAAATTTGCAGACGGGGCGTGGGGATGGGCCTCATCTTGGGTCATACAAGCGGCCTTAGGACCATACATATGAGCTTTGTAGTCAACAAACCAATCAAGATAACCATGCTCCTTAAAACACTTCTCAGAGTAATGATCACCATTGCAATAACGACACTTACGAGGACCTTCAAAAGTACAAGAACCATTGGAAGATGCGGGCTTGTGAGACGACGGGCGACCGATCACGTCCTGGAGGAATAGACGAGTCGATTATGGGTAGGATCCACTTTTAGAGCCATTGCACCTCCCCCGAGCATAGAGGATTGGCGAGTGTCTTCCTCCATGACCATGGCATAAGCTTCTAAAGGAGGCGGGACAGGATTGAGGCCAAGGATTCGGCTACGGACACCATCATACGGGGGATCAAGTCCTCCAAGAAAATCATAAACTCGATCGGCTTCAATTTCTTTCAGACGATGAGCCACATCAGCAGAACAACTAAACTCATTTGGAGGCAGACAATCAATCTCCTGCCAGATAGCTTGGAGTTTTTCAGAAAACACTTTCACAGATTCACCATTCTGACATGTAAGTATGGACTACCGTCAGAGTTGAAACAACCGAGAACTATTCTGAGTCACAGTATAGGTCTTCCGAGCGGCCTCCCATATATCAAAAGCAGTAGCACCATGTTCAAACAAGACACGAACTGATTTAGTCATGGAATTGAGAAGCCATGACTGCACCAAGCAATTATCTTCTTCCCATTCAGCATAGGCAGCAGAGGTTGGAGACGGAGCAGGCTTTTTCCCATTGATCCAATTTGCCATATGACGACTAGTAATCGTAATACGCGCACCACGAAACGAAGAGGCATAATTGGAGACATCCAATTTGTTAGAAGTAATTGGGGTAGAGTAATCACGCGAGGGACGTTCCTCCTTCGTTTCAGACACACTAGAACATGCCACAACTTTGGGATCATCACCCATGATAGCAATGGAAAACACAACACGAAGCAGATACAACAAACACGACACAAGCACGAGCACAAAAGGAAAACCCTAAAAGGAAATTAGGGCACACAGCAGAACACAAGTGGGCACAACACACACAGGTCACCAGAAAGTCAGTTCTGATGCCAAGTCAAACAATATGGGTAGAATATTTTCATATTATATTTCATTCTCCGAAAGGAGGTATTTATAATACAAGGTTACAAACTCTAGTAGGGTTAAACTAGGAAATAAGATAATGTCCTAATTACATAAGATCTATACAAAAGGGAGATAAATATAATCCTAATATACTAAGAAGTAAATCTCCTAATGACACTGGGATCTCGCTAACATAATTAATGTATTCTTCTTCTTCAAGAGGAAACAGTTGAATGTACATCAACACTTCTGAAGTTCTGATGTCCTCCTTGTCCAACATTGAATATTGGGTTGGGAACTGGTGGAGCGTTTTGGAAATTAGGGCTTCAAACCGTATTGAGTATTTTCCTTTTTCATTTTGCTGAGTTATTAGAAGTTTCCTTAACATGAATATATATATCTATATTTTAATGCTTTTAATGCAATTCTGTTTGATACAGTTACGTGTAATTTAAAAAATTCCTAATTAACATGCATGAGCATATGTGAAGGATGATGGATTGGATTGAATTGGAATTGGATGATCAGTTTTCATAATGAAAAAAATAATAATGAAATCTGCAACATTTATCGTCAAGTTTAATATAATCAAACACTTTTTTTGGTCTAAACCACGAGGTGGTCCTGGATAGGTCCCAACTATGGGTGGCACCTTTAAGCCTTAACCACAACCCAGACTAATCCTATAATCAAACACTTTAATAGATGTAAATGTAAATAATAATTAAATGCTAGAGAAAATTATTTTAATTTATAATATATTAAACATAAATCCATCAAATTAGTTAAAATAATCATAATTTTCTTAATGACAATTACCTAATTAGCAAAATAAGCATGAAACTAACTAGATTGGATTTGATCCTCACAAGAAAATCCATCATCCAATCCAATCATGTCGGTTTCGGAACATCCAATTCAATATGCCAAATCATCGAAACCGATTAAAATTGGATTGTATTGGATTGGATTGGATTGGTCGGTTTGAGTGGATTGGATTGGATCTTGTGCTACAAATCAAAGCCCTTTTCATTGGGTTAGACCCCGTTGGTTGTTCCACTAATAGTTTATTTCTCAATTAATTTGCTATACCAGAAGAACTTTTAGGTATGTACATAATTACTATATGAATTTAAACCTATTAATATTGTACAGGACCTGCTAACATGATATGAAGTCGCATGGAAAAAAAAGGTTTCCGCGTAACTTTAGAGATATGTGCACATGTACTATTTGAACTTTCAAATTTTGATTCTTCACTACCTGGATTTTTAGGCATGTGTATTTTAGTCCATTTGTATATTATGGCTCACAAAATGATTTCCCTCCCTACCCATACTACCTAATCAGCCATTCTAATGCAAAAATGGGAGCCTAACAATAACCCAATTCCCTTGCAAATCAATTTCTCTCCATACTAAACCCTAAATCATTATGTAATGCAATCATCATCGAGGTCAAATAAATTAGGAGTCTACTTAAGTTATGGAATCCTATTGGCATAATAATACTCACAGTTTGATATGAACTCAAGTTCTAGGTGTTATAAGGATTGTAATGGGAAGCAAGCAGGCTTGCGCCTATGTAAATACCAAAGACAAAAACAATAGAGGTTCAAATTAATCTATGAATAATTAGTCTCCTTTTTTCTATTGTTTTCTATGTTGTTTGGCTTTTCCTCTCTTTTTTGGTTTTTCTTACTCACCATTAAATAAAGGGTAGTGGCTATAGGGGGAATAAAAAAAGCTAGAACATCAGGGGTTCGATTCCTGCTCTCGTATGGAGTCACCACTTTGGCCAGCACTTTACCCCTTATGGGCCGACTCGGTGTGAGCGGGGATTAGTCTCAGTTGTGGTTAAGGCTTAAAGGTGCCACCCACAGTTGGGGCTCCTCCAGGACCACCTCGTGGTTCAGACCCAAAAAAAAAAAAAAAAAGCTAGAACAAGATGATATAATACTTATGGCATGTAGTACGTACCACAAGTAAAAAAAACCCCTTGCGCGACCAAATTTTGCATGACGAACCACAATTCGTCGCACAAAGTGACTTTGCGCGATGAAAATTAAACTTCGTCGCTCAAAGTCTTACGCGACTAAATTTTGCGCAACGAAAAACAAATTGTCGCACAAAGTGACTTTGCGCGACAAACCTTTGTGCGACGACAAAGCATCGTCGCTCAAAGTAACTTTGCGTGACGAAACACTAAAATTCGTGCACAAAGTCTTGCGCGACGAAGTGTGGTTCGTCTCGTAAAGTCTTTACAAAAATAAAAAATTATTTTTAAAAATCTTTGCACGACTTTGCGCGACGAAACAATAAAATTCGGTGCACAAAGTCTTGCGCGACGAAGTGTGTTTCGTCTTGTAAAGTCTTTACACAAATAAAAAAAATTAAAAAATTATTTTTAAAAATCTTTGCATGACTTTGCGCAACGAAACACAAATATTCGGTGCACAAAGTCTTGCGCGACGAAGTGTGTTTCGTCTCGCAAAGTCTTTACAAAAATAAATAAAATAATTTTTTTAATAAAAATCTTTGCATGACTTTGTGCGACGAAAGACTAAACTTCGTCTCGCAAAGTCTTTACAAAAATAAATAAAATAAAAAAATTATTTTGTTAGAAAAATATAATATTGTAGTTCGGATTGGGTTTTTGTTAGAAAATATATATTTTAAATTGAAGATCAGATTGGTTCATTGTATTCATATAGGGTCAAGGAGTGTAGCTGTAAAAAATCATCAAAATCGAAATTGAAATAACCATTAAATTATGATTTTTCGTTTATAACCGTAAATTTTTTTTGTCATACTACTTGATCTCTGAATGTTTATTTTTTCCGATTTTTGGCGTATATGATCTCGAAGTATAAACAAACAAGTTTGACGGTTGGATCGTTGAAACTAGTTTCGTAGAATGCGTATGCCATCAAAACAATATATTCACTAACAATTAAGAGTTTATTTATACTTTCATTAAATACAACATAAGATTTTGTGGTATCCACTAGTGTAAATATTTTAAATTGAAGATCAAATTGAGTCATTGTATTCATATAGGGTCAAGGAGTGTAGCTGTAAAAAAATCATCAAAATTGGAGTTAAAATAACCGTTAAATCGTGATTTTTGTTTATAACCATCAAAACGTTTTGTCTCATTACGTGATCTCTGAATGTTTATTTTTTCTGATTTTTGGGGTATACGATCTCGAAGTATAAACAAACACGTTTGACGGTTGGATCGTTGAAATTAGTTTCATAGAATACATATGCCATCAAAACAATATATTCACTAACAATTAAGAGTTTATTTATACTTTTGTTAAATATAACATAAGATTTTGTGGTATCCACTAGTGTAAATATTTTAAATTGACGATCGAATTGGTTCATTGTATTCATATAGGGTCAAGGAGTGTAGCTGTAAAAAATCATCAAAATCAGAGTTGAAATAACCGTTTAATCGTGATTTTTGGTTTATAACCGTCGAAAAGTTTTGTCCTATTAGTTAATCTCTGAATGTTTATTTTTTTCGATTTTTGGCGTATACGATCTTGAAGTGTAAACAAACAAGTTTGATGGTTGGATCGTTGAAACTAGTTTCGTAGAATGCATATGCCATCAAAATAATATATTCACTAACAATTAAGAGTTTATTTATACTTTCATTAAATACAACATAAGATTTTGTGGTATCCACTAGTGTAAATATTTTAAATTGAAGATCAAATTGAGTCATTGTATTCATATAGGGTCGAGGAGTGTAGCTATTAAAAATCATCAAAATTAGAGTTAAAATAAACGTTAAATCGTGATTTTTGTTTATAACCATCGAAAAGTTTTGTCCCATTACGTGATCTCTGAATGTTTATTTTTTCCGATTTTTGGGGTATACGATCTAGAAGTATAAACAAACAAGTTTGACGGTTGGATCGTTGAAACTAGTTTCATAGAATACATATGCCATCAAAACAATATATTCACTAACAATTAAGAGTTTATTTATACTTTTATTAAATATAACATAAGATTTTGTGGTATCCACTAGTGTAAATATTTTAAATTGACGATCGAATGCAGTCATTGTATTCATATAGGGTCAAGGAGTGTAGCTGTAAAAAATCATCAAAATTAGAGTTGAAATAACCATTAAATCTTGATTTTTTGTTTATAATCGTCGAAATGTTTTGTCCCATTACGTGATCTCTTAATGTTTATTTTTTCCGAATTTTGGCGTATATGATCTCGAAGTATAAAAAAACAAGTTTGACGGTTGGATCGTTGAGTAGCTTTAAATTTGTTTATTTTGTATGTATAACACTTTAGAAATTGAATAGTATATATATTTATTAGTAGCTTTAAATTTTCTTTTGACTTTGCGCGACCAATATATAGTCGTTCGTCATGCAAAGTATA
The DNA here is from genome assembly GCF_965620075.1 of Prunus avium. Lineage (NCBI taxonomy): Eukaryota > Viridiplantae > Streptophyta > Magnoliopsida > Rosales > Rosaceae > Prunus > Prunus avium. The sequence continues at coordinate 17,735,254 of NC_142284.1, read as the reverse complement.
CCTTAAAAATTTGGGTGGGTACCAAAAATGGAATTTTAAAAAAAAAAAAAATTTACGACTTTGCGAGACCAATATATTGGAGTTCGTCGCGCAAAGTATACCCTAAAAATTTGGGCGGGTACAAAAATTGGAATTTAAAAATTAAAAAAAAATTTACGACTTTGCGAGACCAATATATTGGAGTTCATCGCGCAAAGTATACCCTAAAAATTTGGGCGGGTACCAAAAATGGAATTTAAAAATAATAAAAAAATTCAGGACTTTGCGAGACGAATATAATGGAGTTCGTTGCGCAAATTATACCCTAAAAATTTGGGCAGGTACCAAAAATGGAATTTAAAAAAAAAAATTATGACTTTGCGAGATTAATATATTGGAGTTCGTCATGCAAAGTATACCCTAAAAATTCGGGCAGGTACCAAAAATGGAATTTAAAAAAAAAAGAAATTTACGACTTTGCGAGACCAATATATTGGCGTTCGTCGCGCAAAGTATACCCTAAAAATTTGGGCGGGTACCAAAAACGGAATTTAAAAAAAAAATTATTACGACTTTGCGAGACCAATATATTGGCGTTCGTCGCGCAAAGTATACCCTAAAAATTTGGGCGGGTACCAAAAATGGAATTTAAAAAAAAATATATTTTACGACTTTGCGAGACCAATATATTGGAGTTCATCGCGCAAAGTATACTCTAAAAATTTGGGCGGGAACCAAAAATTGGAATTTTAAAAGAAAAAAATTACGACTTTGCGCGACCAATATTGGAGTTCGTCGCGCAAAGTATACTCTAAAAATTTGGGCGGGTACCAAAAATGGGACGCGGGAATATTTTGGTCGCGCAAAACTTTGAGCGACCAAAAATTCGTCGCGCAAAACCTTAAAAATTTGGCCGGGCACCAAAAATATGAATTAAATTTTTTTTTTTTAAGACTTTGTGCGACCAATATATTATTTCGTCGCACAAAGTGATACGGTCTTTAAAACCAAAATAACTCCTCCACCATTTTCTCAATGTCTTCTACTCTACCTCTCCTCTCTCTTTCCCTCTCCCAAAATCCTACCCTTTCTCTCACAGTCACTCCTCTCACTTAGGGCATGTTTACGTATCAGTAATGGAAAAAGTAAGGAATCAGAAAATTTGGGAATCGGGGAACTACTGAATCGGTATGGGAAGAATCATTCTCATTAAGCTGTTTACTAAACATATGGAATTAGCAAAGGAATGGGGTTGATTCTCATTGTTATTGTTTACTAATTTTCATGAATCAGAATCCAAATTAATTTGATTACTAAAATGCCCTGCACATTTTCACCACAGCACATATATAATTCTCAAATTGGCTAAGGAGACCAAACTAATCCAGTGGCAAACTAGTACGGCGGTGTAAACATAATGAATCAATATGTTGAACAAGATGAACAGCAAGAGGCCAGTTGAATGATAATGTTAATAACACCTTTATCAAGAGCCAATTTCAAACGAAAAAATAAACTCCAATAAATATATATCTTTCACCTACGTAACTAGTCAACAATCAAATAATAATGACCTGCGTAATCTTCATGCTACCAAAAAAAGAGATATATAATCTCCACAAAAGTCCTTATCTATGACCGTACTATGTTGTGTGATGAATGTGAAAATAGAAGATAGAAGAAGAAGATAGATAGATAGAATGATTTACATAGCACAAGGCGTTGTTGCTGCTTATGGGAGGTTTTGTCTGCAACGATAACGTGAAAAAGAAGTTGGAGTGTCTTGGAACTTCTTGGCGTGAGTTTTTTTATTTTATTTTAGGGTTTGGGGATTTTTGGGATTATGGTAAAGTAGTAAAGGTATTTTTGGAAGTTATTAAGAGAAAACAGGAATGGGAATCGTATCGACTACTCCCCCCTAGGTGATTTGATACCCAGTTTTTAGGGGATGTGATTATGGATTTTGAGGTGGGGCCCACTTATTATTTCATTCCTGATTGTAAGTAAACGCAGGGGAAGTTAGGAATGGAAATCATTCCCTTTCCTCACATACCCATTACTGATACGTAAACATGCCTTTAATCTCTCATCTCTCTCTTCACTATCTCTCACTCTCACTCACTCTCTTATCTCTTTTTTCATCATCTCTCACTCTCACTCACTCTTTCATCTCTCTCTCACTATCTTCTCACTACTACAAAAAACACTTTGCGCGACGAATGATTTTTGGTCGCGCAAAGGAAAATTTCGTCGCGCAAACTTTGCGTGACGAAATTTTGGTCGCGCAAGTTCTGTCGCGCAAAACTCGTAAAGAAAGGGTTTGCGCGACGGCGAAAATTCTTCGTCGCACAAAGCCACTTTGCGCGACGAAGGATAACAACTTGCGCGACGAATCATGACGACTTTGCGCGACGAAAATAACAACTTTGCGCGACGAATATTAATTCCTTTACGCGACAAATATTATCTACTTTGCGCGACGACAGCTAATGTCGCGCAAATGTACTTTGCGCGACGAATGTTAACGTCGCTCAAAGGTTTGCTCGACGAAATATTCATTTATTTTTATTTATTGAAAATTTTAAACTAAAATAAACTAATTTAATAGTTTGCGTGACGAAATATTTGGTCGCGCAAGGTTTTTGACATTTTTTATTATTATTACTCTTATATCAATTTTATTATATTAATTTTTTAAATTTAATTTAATTGTATGATTTTACTTTTCTTAATTACTTTAATTTAAATTGACATATTCAAAATAAAATTACATAAGAAAAATAGTGGTCAAATTATCCAATATACATAATATTCAAAATGTACACTTAAATTAACAAAGTACAATAATAAAATCTACAAGCATCTTATATCAAATCCTCAACTTTAGCCTCAACAATTCCCTACAAAAAAAAAAAAAAAAAAATATTGTCAAATAACAAAACAATAACATAAAATAATGACAAATAATTGGCATAAACTCAAAACTAACTCCAAAAACACATATTAATGAAAAAAAAATTAAAATTTACAAAGAAGTGAGTGTGAGAGAATTAGAGAAGATAGTGAGAGAGTGAGTGAGAGTGAGAGATGGTGAAAAGAGATATGAGAGAGTGAGTGAGAGAGAGAGAGAGAGAGATAGTGAAGAGAGAGATGAGAGATTAAGTGAGAGGAGTGAGTGTGAGAGAAGTGGTAGGATTTGGGGAGTGGGAAAGAGAGAGAAATGGTAGGGTTTAGAAGACATTGAGAAAATGGTGGAGGAATTATTTTGCTTTTAAAGAACGTATCACTTTGAGCGACGAAACAATATATTGGTCGCGCAAAGTGTTTAAAATTTTCGGTGCCCGCCAAATTTTTTCAGTTTTGGGCGACGAATTTCTGGTGGCCCAAACTTTTGAGCGACCAAAATATTCCCGCATCCCATTTTTGGTGCCCGCCAAATTTTTAGAGAATACTTTGCGCGACAAATCATTATATATTGGTCGCACAAAGTCGAAATTATTTTTTTTTTAAATCCCATTTTTGGTGGCCGCCAAATTTTTAGAGTATACTTTGCGCGACGAATATTTAAATATTGGTCGCGCAAAGTCGAAATTTTATTTTATTTTTTAAAATCCCATTTTTGGTGGCCGCCAAATTTTTAGAGTATACTTTGCGCGACGAATACTTATATATTGGTCGCGCAAAGTTGAAATTTAAAATAAATAAAAAAATCCCATTTTTGGTGCCTGCCAAAATTTTTAGAGTATACTTTGCGCGACGAATATTTATATATTGGTCGCGCAAAGTCGAAATTTTTTTTTAAAAAAAATCCCATTTTTTGTGCCCGCCAAAATGTTAGTATACTTTGCGCGACGAATATTTATATATTGGTCGAGCAAAGTCGAAATTTTTTTTTTTTAAAATTCCCATTTTTGGCACACGCCCAAATTTTGAGAGTATACTTTGCGCGACGAAATACGAATTGGTCGCGCAAAGTCTTAAAAAATATTTAAAGCTACTAATAAATACATATACTATTCAATTTCTTAAGTGTTATACGTACAAAATAAATAAATTTAAAACTACGCAACGATCCAACCGTCAAAATTGTTTGTTTATACTTCGAGATCATATACACCAAAATTCAGAAAAAATAAACATTAAGAGATCAATTATTGGGACAAAACATTTCGACGGTTATAAACGAAAAATCATGATTTAACGGTTATTTCAACCCTGATTTTGATGATTTTTTTACAGCTACACTCCTTGACCCTATATGAATACAATGACTGCATTCGATCGTCAATTTAAAATATTTACACTAGTAGATACCACAAAATCTTATGTTATATTTAATAAAAGTATAAATAAACTCTTATTTGTTAGTGAATATATTGTTTTCATGGCATACGCATTCTACAAAACTAGTTTCAACGATCCAACTGTCAAATTTGTTTGTTTACACTTTGAGATCATATACGCCAAAAATCGGAAAAAATAAACATTCAGACATTAACTAATAGGACAAAACTTTTCGACGGTTATAAACGAAAAATCATGATTTAACAGTTATTTCAACCCTGATTTTGATGATTTTTTTACAGCTACACTCCTTGACCCCTATATGAATACAATGATTGCATTCGATCGTCAAATTTAAAATATTTACACTATTAGATACCACAAAATCTTATGTTATATTTAATAAAAGTATAAATAAACTCTTATTTGTTAGTGAATATATTGTTTTCATGGCATACACATTCTACAAAACTAGTTTCAACGATCCAACCGTCAAATTTGTTTGTTTACACTTCGAGATCATATACGCCAAAAATCGGAAAAAAAAACATTTAGAGATTAAGTAATAGGACAAAACTTTTCGATGGTTATAAACAAAAATCACGATTAAACGGTTATTTTAACTCCGATTTTGATGATTTTTTACAGCTACACTCCTTGACCCTATATGAATACAATGACTCAATTTGATCTTCAATTGAAAATATTTACACTAGTGGATACCACAAAATCTTATATTGTATTTAATGAAAGTTTATAAACTCTTAATTGTTAGTGAATATATTGTTTTGATGGCATACGCATTCTACGAAACTAGTTTTAACGATCCAACCGTCAAACTTGTTTGTTTATACTTCGAGATCATATACGCCAAAAATCGGAAAAAATAAACATTCAGAGATCAAGTAATAGGACAAAACTTTTCGACGGTTATAAACGAAAAATCACGATTTAACGGTTATTTCAATTTCGATTTTGATGAGTTTTTACAGCTACATTCCTTGACCCTATATGAATACAATGAACCAATTCGATCGTCAATTTAAAATATATATTTTCTAACAAAAACCCAATCCGAACTACAATAATATATTTTTCTAGCAAAATAATTTGTTTATTTTTGTATAGACTTTGCGAGACGAAGATTATTATTTCGTCGCGCAAAGTTATCCAAATTTTTTTTAATGTTTTTTAAAATTTTAGTGAAGACTTTGCGAGACGAAGATTATTATTTCGTCGCGCAAAGGCATCCAAAAATTTTTAAAAATAATTTTTTATTTATTTATTTTTGTAAATACTTTGCGAGACTAATCACTATTCGTCGCGCACCGAACTCTAGTATTCGTCGCGCAAAGCTACTTTTCGCGGCGATGTTTTGTCGTCGCGCAAAGTTTTGTCGCGTAAAGTGACTTTGTGCGACGATTTGTTTTTCGTTGCGCAAAATTGAGTCGCGTAAGACTTTGAGGGACGATGATTAATATTTGTCGCGCAAAGTGACTTTGCGCGACGAATTTTTTTTCGTCGCGCAAGGGGTTTTTTTTAGTAGTGTCTCTAATTCTCTCACACTCACTCAAAATCTTGCCAAAAGGTATATTCTCTCCAAATTTTAAATTGTTTTCACTAATATGTGTTTTTGGAGTTAATTTTGAGTTTATGCCAATTTTTTGTTATTATTTTATGTTATTTGACAATATTTGTTTTTTTTTTTTGTAGGGAATCGTCGAGACTTTGACGGCTAAAGTTGAGGATTTGGACGCTAATAGGCTTGTAGATTTTATTATTGTACTTTGTTAATTTATGTGTACATTTTGAATATTATATATATTGGATAATTTGACCACTATTTTGAATATGTCAATTTAAATTAAAGTACTTAAAAAAATAATATCATACAGTTAAATTAAATTTAAAAAGTAAAAATTTGAAAAAATTAATATAATGAAATTGATATAAGAGAAATAATAAAACAAAATGTCAAAAACCTTGCGCGACAAAATATTTCGTCGCGCAAACTATTAAACTAGTTTATTTTAATTAAAAAAATTAAAATTTTTTTTTAAAAAAATTGAATATTTCGTCGTGCAAAGATTTGCGCGACATTAGTATTCGTCGCGCAAAGTATATTTGTGCGACGTTAACTTCCGTCGCGCAAAGTGGTTAATGTTCGTTGTGCAAAGTAGATATTATTCGTCGCACAAAGTAGATAATATTCGTCGCGCAAAATAGTTAATATTCGTCGCGCAAAGTTGTTAGTATTCGTCGCGTAAAGTTGTTAGAATTCGTCACGCAAAGTAGTTTAGATTCGTCGCGCAAAGTAACTTTGAGCGACGTTAGTGTTCGTCGCGCAACGTTATTATTGTTCGTCGGGCAAAGTAGCTCTGCGTGACAAAAAATATTTTTCGTCGCTCAAACCTTTTCTTCACGATCTTTGCGCGACAGATCTTGCGCGACCAAAATTTTGTCGTGCAAAGTTTGCACAACAAAATTATTTCGTTGCGCAAAGTGTTTTTTGTAGTAGTGTACGTAGACAAGAAGAAACAATATTTACTCAGCATTAATATAATTATGACATGTAGAAGAAGAAAGAAATATAGAAATAAGATTCAGATTCAGAGAAAAGGTTTGCAAAGAAAAGTTTGAGTGTAGGAGCTCTGCATGGCCATAAATCTCCAAACCCTTCCGCTGCGCAACAGTTGGATCATTGTATCATCTCTTATTTTCACATTTTGTAATACATATATTAACAAAACCACCTAACTAAGAACGGGTGAGTAATTAATCTGGAAACTCCAGCCTGGTTATTCAGCTCCCTTCCTTTCTCTTATTTATTTTTACCAAAACTTATACCATGGCTTCTTGCTCGTGCCTTCCTTTGCACTCAAGCTGTCTGCTTCGTCTTTCCTCAAGCCATAGCCTGCTTCGTCTATCTTCGAGCCACAGCCTGCTTCGCCCTTGCTGGGGGAAATTTGGGATTTTCTATAGTTAATGTCACATCTAAAAAACTAGGCAGGTAATAGTGCCATGCCTTATTCTCAAGCCATAGCCTGCTTCGTCTATCCTCGAGCCACAGCCTGCTTCGCCCTTGCTGGGGGAAATTTGGGATTTTCTATAGTTAATGTCACATCTAAAAAACTAGGCAGGTAATAGTGCCATGCCTTATTAACACAACGTTCTCAATAGCAAGGTATAAAATATAGAGGATTTCGAAAATATCGGTGGTCCAAAACACAGATATATCGATGGAAAATCAGGCTGCCCTTGATTTTTTAGAAAATTAAGCATCGGGATGATTTAATTTAGCCAATATCCCCTCATCGTCAACTTGCTCCATATTTCATCTAATTTTCCTTCAAACAAGAGTCACATGCATAACACTTGACTCTCTTGGATGGACTTGGACACTAATAAGGCGGCTAAAAATTGAGGAACAAACTCTTGACATCGAATATTGGCCAGGGGAAGAAAATTGCGCATTGCTTGGGACATTATATAGGATTAAAGTTAAACGTATAATGTATTCTTCAAGAGGAAACAGTTGATTGTACATCAACACTTCTGAAGTTCTGAAGTTCTGATGTCCTCCTTGTCCAACATTGATTGGGTTGGGAACTGGTGGAGTTTGGAAATTAGGGCTTCAAACCGTATTGAGTATTTCCCTTTTTCATTTTGCCGGGCTGGGAAAGCCCACTTTGCAATGCATGACCGAGTTATTAGCAGCTTCCTTAATATGAATTTATATATATATATATATATAAAGCAAAAGGCAGAGAATGGTGAAATATTCAAAATACCAGAAAATACCCTTGGTTAATGCAAACATTAAGAATTGAAATTATTAATTAAGTGAGGATAATATGGTAAATTTACACTTTTTCATATTAAAAAATTTCATCTATATATATAAAGCAAAAGGCAGAGAATGGTGAAACATTCAAAATACCAGAAAATGCCCTTGGATAATGCAAACATTAAGAATTGAAATTATTAATTAAATGAGGATAATATGGTAAATTCACACTTTTCTTATTTAAAAAAAATTAAAAGTAAAAGAAAAATCGGATAATGGATCCTATTTTTATGGAACACAACTACCCATTATCTTTTTTAATTCTAAAATAAAATTTTAATTTGTTTTAAAAAAGCCTCTCGCATGCGCGAAAGCGCGTGCGGAGAGGCTAGTATATATATATATATATATATATATATATAATGCTTTTAATGCAACTCTATTTGATACAGTTTACATGTAATTTAAAAAACCCTAATTAACATGAATGAGCATATGTGAAGGATGTGAACATGAAAGTCCGTTGTGTGTTTCTCAAAGTCCACAAGATTGGAAGAATCCCTACTTCATGTTTTTTTCTTTTTGGTCATTAAGATCCCCAGGTTAATTTGCAACAGATTAATTTCATAATATTCTTTGGTACTAATCCCTAATATTCCTGGTATATAGATTAATTTCATACTGCCAGACAAAAGCACATCCCCAATTAATTATTTAATTTGACCAAAAAAAAAATTTAATTTAATTTTTTTTGAGCCTGTCAAGAAACACAAATAGGAACAGTGGAGAAAATAAGAATCTATTAACTCAAGTCACTGGCAAGGTTTTACTCATGTCTACCGTACTACTAACCATAATCATAAAATGTTAATACAAATTAATACGGAGAGTTTGACAAGTAACATCAAACTCTTATGGTATACCTCCACTCATAAGTTCATAACCACATCGGGCCAAAGAAATTCTGGAATAATTAAATATTAAAAGCCTACAAAACCCAACCAACCATATATACTAGTAGTCTAGCAGTTGTATCTGATGTTGCCAAGGTTTTGTAACCCAACTTTTGTAGATTTATATGCGCTAATTTTATTATTATAAATGTTGTGACTGATACCTTTGGGTTTGGGGAAGCCCTTGTTTCCTTGACGGCCACCTTGGCCTTCTCTTTCATTTCATATGGCAAATAAGAAAGAAATAGGCGTTACAAAATACTATTTATTTATCATATAAAAATGAGAAGAAAAAAAAAACAATTCCTTTGAAGCTTGAATGATAGCTTGGTTTGGAGAGATGAGACAAAGGGGATTAGTAGTAGTAGTTATGATATTAATCTTGTATTGCGACGACCAAAATGAAAAGTTAAAAGTCACGTTAGCAGAGCTTTTTTACAAGTGGGGCATAAATTGCTTTTTATGTCAGAGCTTTTTTTATAACATAATGATGAAAATATTACAATATACAGAGATTTTTAGTTTCTGGATCACAAATATTTGTAATTTTTAAGGGGGAAACGACTTTTTTCTTTTTAATAGTTATTTTTGGTTTGAAACTGATATTCCATAAACCCAACAAAGGAAAAGCCAAAGACCCAAATTCAGGGCAAAATGACGATTCAAACAAACCAGAGCTCAAACCAAGAGAAGGGCAAGATTGACCCAAATTACGTTATCTTCCAAATTTGATTCTTGCAAAAAGAATTCAAAACAAAGTAATATAAATATAAATAATTTAGCATATTATCACAAAAACATAAGTGATATAGTGGTTAAGGTGTTGGAGGAGTAAAATGGGATGGGTTCAAATCCCCTTTGTGTTTTTTTTTTCTCCCTTTTTTTCCCCTTTTTTTTTCTCTTCTTTTTCCTTTTTTTTTTCTTTACATCGATATTTTCAATATTTTCGATATTTTAGCGATATTACACCGATATTTTGACAAAATATTGCTGAAATGTGAGCGAAATTATCGACATCGATATTTTCCAATATTATCGTCGATATTGTTGATATTTATACGATATGTATATTGATATGTTCCGAAATATCCGTGATTCGAAAAAAACTGAAATATCCTCGATATTTCGTCGATATTATCGATATTTCAGACTATGGATGAGAGTAGGTGATGTGGTCGGCTAGTAAAATATGAGAGGGCGGGGAAGGTGGTATTGAATAAAGAATAGAAGTGAGTAAAAGTCTTTTGCTCATGTGGGTGTGAACCTGTTTAATAATTGCACTTCAAGATAACAATAGAAATTTGATGGGGTTCGTGTTTTAGTTGTTTATCTCTACTATTATAAAGGGAGGTGCAAAGTAGTTGGCGTCATAGGCTTCACCAAAAAAAATTGGACAGAAACACCTCTGAAACAAAAAAACCAACGGCTCAGCAAATTTTGTTGTTCATACTTTAGATGGGTATTTTAGTAAATGCACAATATAATAAAAACCAAAACTAAACAACAACCCACAAAAGTCGGTCCTATTATCTTGTGAAAGGAGATAAAATAAATAATAAATAAAAAAGCAACCCAAATCGGCCTCATTGTGTGAAAGGAGCAGTTCCTTTCGGTTTTCACTCGCTTTCGATCCGGTTTGATGCCAGTTTGTTGACTTTTTTAATTAACCGGGTTTTTTTTCCGGTTTTTTCTATTTGGTCTGATTTGGTGTTCCGGTTTTTCAGTCTCGATGCCCACCCCTAATGCTAATTAGGTGAAATTGTATTCATATATTCCAAATTAGTAAACTATATAGTGTCTTAAAATGAAAGCACCCATATCTAAATTGGTGGTATTATCTCCCATATTTAAGATATTATCCCTATTTTTAGTATTAATTAATTGGCCAAATAAATGAGCTCAACTAATTAACCTAGAGAATATTCTTCTTGTGAATTTATAATTATATTTTCAATGCTTTTAATGCAATTCTATTTGATATATTTACATGCAATGTAAAAAATCTTAATTAAAACATGCATGAGCACGATGTGAAGGATGTGAACATGAAAGTCCATTGTGTTTTTCAGAATCATCAGGGTTGAAGAATCCCTAATATTCCGATTATTCTTTGGTGACTGATCCCAAATATTCATTGTATACAAAGTAATTAAAACTGCCGGACAAAATCACATCCGCAGCATGTTAAAAACAGAATATACAATGAGACCTGTGGTGGAGAATCGAAAGTTTTACTCATGTACGCCGTCTAATAGGTTTTACAATAACTACAAAGAGTTTATACAAATGGCAACATCAAATTCTCATATGGTATATCCACACATGGCTAAAGAAATTCTGGAATTAATATCATAAGCCGAAAAAATGCAAGAATCTACTTATAATACGCCCGCAGTTGTATTTGATGTTGCCAAAGTCTTGTATCCCAACTCTTCGGGAATTAACTGCTATAATAGTATTTTCCTTAATGTTGTGACTGATACCTTTGTGTTTCAAGAAGCCACCTTGACCTTGGTCGCCATTGATGTAGACGTTGTGAAAGTTGAACATCCCAACATTTGAGGATCCATTGCGTGCTGTAATATTATTTTTGAGAATATTGGCTTGGCTCCTGCTCGAGCCCCCTGCTGCTTTGCCCCCTGCTGCTTTGCCGTGATCTTTAGTACTAGTAGTCTTGCAGTTGTAGTTGACGTTGCCAAAGTTTTCAAACCCAACTTTTGTGGATCTATTATCTGCAGTAATTTTATTATGACGAATGTTGTGACAGTTATCTTCGGACTCACGGCTACCTTGCCCTTGGCCGCCATTGCTGAAGTCGACAACTAAGTTGTGAAAGCCGAAACTCCCAACATATGACTCTCCATTTAGTGCGGTAATTGTTTTTTTATAAATCTTGTGACCTTCACCTTGGGGTTTCTTTCCTCTTTCACCACCTTGGCCTTGGGCCGCGTTGCTCCAGTTGACATCGTCTGAGTTGGGAGACTCAATAATCCCAAAATCAGCTGCGCCATCGAGGCCTCTTATATCATTTGTGGCACTGTATCCTTCCATTACTGGCTGGAGCTTTAATAGGCAACAGGTACACAAACAAGATAAATTTTAATCATAATTCTATTTAAATTTTAAAAGATCAGAAACGATATTCGGATTACAAAAATCCTACAAAGCAGGAATCAGATTCAACAAGGACCAACAGAAGTCTTATATCTTGTTCTCTTGACTTGGACTAACAAATTCATGGACAAACCAATCATTCAAAAATAAAAAATAAAAACCATGAGTAACTGAGCGGAAATCTTCCAAATTTGAAGAATTATCAAACCGAGACAAAATTTTACTTACAAATTAATTAATTAACAAGAATAAAATTGACATCTTCAAGCAATTTTTTTACAAAATCTTGTTCTCTCACCCTCTCTTTTGGATGATCTGTTTCTAAATACCCAACACTAAATTTATTCAATGAAGACCCAAGCCCTAAATTTGTTCATTGTACACCAAGCCCCTAATTTGATAAGGTGGAACCCATAATAAAGCAGAAATTTTTTAAAAAAAAATGAAAGAAAAATTAGAAAGGCTTACCAACTGTAATTACAACTCAGCCAAAACAAAACAAGCCTATAACTTCGAACCACGTATGTAATCTAAAAGAATCTACTCGAAATGCGAATCTGGCTAATCTTAGTATTGTTCTCTCACCCTCTCTTTAGATGCTGTGCTTCTAAATCCCCAAACCCTAAAAATTTTCAGTGACCACCGAAGCCCTAAATTTGTACGAAGTACACCGAAACCCTAAGTAATAAAACACAGAATAAAAATAACAAAAAAGAACAAGGAAAATCGACCTAGGTAATAAACTCAAAAATGAAACAATTAATTAGAAGAAAATAATTGAAAAGGCATACCAACTGTGTGTTCTGGCTGAGTCTGTAGTTTCGATTCGACTAGAGAAGATGATGAAATGATGGAAATATGGTCCTTCCTTCTTCCAACTTGAACAGAACTTATTAGTTTACTAAAGATAATAGAGGAATAGTAGAAGGGGCAAAGCACCCACAATTAATTAATGAAATTATGAATATAAGCGTGTTCAAGTGGAGCCTGCAAAAGTCTTGAAAGATAAAAGCGTGTTCAAGTAGTAGGCAACGGAGCCCATCACAATCATTGCCGGCAATTCTTCTCAGAAAATTATAATCTTCCATATTAAGAAAAGATAAGGGAGATTTACTATTATACCCAATATAGGGGCCTAAATTATAAAAATACCCTATATGAAAATGGACTTTAGAAACACACCCAAAACTCATTTACAACATAACAAAGAGGCTTTTAACCTCTTATAAATTACAAAACTGCCATCAATTTCTTAAAACAAGTCCAACCTCAAAACCTCATAAAAAAAAACCCAAAATACTCAATAGGGTATCAAAGTAATTTAATAATCAAAATTATATTCAGCCAGCTGTCATTTTTTGGGTTTTTTTGGGTTTGTTTATAGAAATTAAATGATGTAGGGTTTATCTATATTATTAGTGCTAAAAATGGGTATATGACTAAATATCTCAAAAGGTAATTGCATCTTAAATACATATATACACAAAACATGTTTGATGATTTGAACTGGATTGGATTATGTGATAGAATTAGATTGCATTGGATTATATTGGATTGGAGAGAATAACACTATATCACATGATGTATTTGGTACTACACATGATTAAGCAGTTAGATTAATTGAAATGTACTATTACATGGCCTAGTAGAATTACACATAATCCAATCAACCCTATGGTAGAATTCATAATCCTACTACATTTAAGCCTAGTAGGATTAGACATTATCCAATCCATATTGTTTTTAGGTCACCAAACACTTGAGTAGAATTATGAATCTTATTGAACTATATAATCCAGCTCTTCAAATCGGTATAGTCATAGAAGAACGAATGTCCTAGCTATTCCAATTCCATTCCAAAAATTTCAGAATTTCAACATCCATTCAAATTCGGAACTTATATATTTCGGAATTCTTTTGGAAAATTTCAGAAAATAATTGGAAGTTTTAAACATGTCTAACGATTTGAACAGTTAAAGTTGGCTCAAAATTAAAAAAAGCATATGGAAAAGCTCAAAAAATTATTATATGATATAATATTATATGTCGTTATCCTTTATGAAATAGCTCGTCCATCTATGTCTATTTTGGTCATTAAGTCATATCAAATTCAACATGAAACTAGTCATTCTGTACAAGCTTGAACCCCTAATATATTTCGGAATTCAGAAATATTTGATTATTGAAATGCCCTTGAAGAAAGTATAGTTTATTTTATTTTTTCAGAACCTACTACTACAACTTTTCAAGTGGAAATAATTATTTCATTGATAATAAAAGTAAAGCCTAACTACCTTAATATTCTATAAAAATATTTTCTATACTTATGATACGTATTAAAATAAAATTAAAATACATTATTAAACTATTGTAAGGCTACATGGTGGGGGAGGTGGTGTGCTACAAGAAGATGAGAGTGGGTGAGGTGGTCGGCTAGTAAAATATGAGAGGGCGGGGAAGGTGGTATTGAAAAAAGAATAGAAGTGAGTAAAAGTCTTTTGCTCATGTGGGTGTGAACCTGTTTAATAATTGCACTTCAAGATAACAATAGAAATTTGATGGGGTTCGTGTTTTAGTTGTTTATCTCTACTATTATAAAGGGAGGTGCAAAGTAGTTGGCGTCATAGGCTTCACCAAAAAAAATTGGACAGAAACACCTCTGAAACAAAAAAACCAACGGCTCAGCAAATTTTGTTTTTCATTCTTTAGATGGGTATTTTAGTAAATGCACAATATAATAAAAACCAAAACTAAACAACAACCCACAAAAGTCGGCCCTATTATCTTTAGGTTTTCACCCGCTTTCGGTCCTGTTCAGTGCCAGTCTGTTGACTTTTTTAGTATAACTGGTTTTTTTTTTCCGGTTTTTTCTATTTGGTCCGGTTCGGTGTTTTGGATTTCCAGTCTCAATGCCCACCGCTAATGCTAATTAGGTGAAATTGTATCCATATATTCCAAATTAGTAACTATATAGTGTCTTAAAATGAAAGCTCCCATATCTTAATTGGTGGTATTATCTTATTAAATAAAGATAATATCCCATATTTAAGATATTATCCCTATTTTTAGTATTAATTAATTGGCCAAATAAATGGGCTCAATTAATTAATCTAGAGAATATTCTTCTTGTGGTGTTTTGTGATTAGAGATGAAAATATTTGCTCTCACAACACTCACAAAAAATGATGGCCGCCCACTTTGAATGACTTCAATTCTAGTAGTGGAATAAAGCCCTCCCCTTGAGATTTTGAATCTTTTGATCGTCTTATGGCATGCAATTATATTTTCTTAACGTGAATTTATAATTATATTTTCAATGCTTTTAATGCAATTCTATTTGATATATTTACATGCAATGTAAAAAAACTCCTAATTAAAACATGCTTGAGCATGATGTGAAGGATGTGAACATGAAAGTTCATTGTGTTTTTCAGAATCATCACGGTTGGAAGAATCCCTAATAGTCCAATTGTTCTTTGGTGACTGATCCCTACTCCTTGTATACAAACAAAGTAATTAAAACTGCCAGACAAAATCACATCGACAGCATGTCAAAAACACATACATGCAGCAAAAAAAGAGAAAGTTTTACTCATGTACGCCGTCTAATATGTTTTACAATAACTAGAAAGAGTTTATACAAATGCGGAGGAGTTCAATGACAACATGAAATTCTCAGCCACACATGGCTAAAGAAATTCTGGAATTAATATGATAAGCCTAAAAAATTGAATAATCGACTTATAATACTCTGGCAGTTGTATTTGATGTTGCCAAAGTTTTGTAACCCAACTTTTCGGGAATTAACTGCTATAATTGTGTTCTTATAAATGTTGTGACTGATACCTTTGCGTTTGAGGAAGCCCTCGTTTCCTTCACAGCCACCTTGACCTTGGCCGGCATTGCTCCAGTCGACATAGATGTTGTGAAAGTTGAATATCCCGGCATTTGAGGATCCATTGCGTGCTGTAATTTTATTTTTAGAAATTCTGGATTGGTTGGTGCTGCCGCCATCTTCAGTATTAGTTGTCTTAAACACATCGAGATCATATACGCCAAAAATCGGGAAAAAACAAATTTCAGAGATCAAGTAACGGGACAAAACATTTTGACGGTTATAAACGAAAAGTCAAGATTTAATAACGGTTATTTCAACTCTGATTTTGATGATTTTTTACAGCTACACTCCTTGACCCTATATGAATACAATGACTGCATTCGATCGTCAATTTAAAATATTTACACTAGTGGATACTGTTAAGCTCATAATTTCATACATATACATGCCCAATTTACTTCTTTTGCTTAGTTCCTATAATTCTAAGTTATTTCCCTCCCTTTGTGTGTTTTGTAGGCCAATAGAGCAAGAGAGCATAATTCATGCAATTCAAGCATGTTAAGGCCTAATTTGGATGAATGGAAGAAGAGCTTAAAAGACAAACTCATTTTGGCTACAGCCCCCTGCCAGTCCAGTTCCGTAGGTCATATTGCAAGCTTTGTTTCAGCAACCTACACAGCTCGGATGAGGCAGCATTCTTCATGAAAGTTGTTCCAATGGGTATGTACTATAACATATCCAAACTTCAGCCCCATTGGATAAATATGAAGTCTGTTACCTAGCAAACACAGAGCCATGCTCAGGATGGATTTTATCAGCGCGCAAAATGAGTTAGCAATTTGTTTTGGCCTTAACTTCCTCCTCCGACCTTGGATTGGCCCAAATGACATATGGCTGGAAAGAAGACATTCTGAACTTCAATTTCGAGTGCTTAAAGTCCTAATTTGATTAAGAGAAGCCCAAGTTGTAAGCCCTTGAAGTTGCTGGTTATGCTGACCTCAGCATGTGCTGGTTGGATGCTTGGTCATGGTGAGCTAGGTATGAGCTATCATTTCTGGTTGGAAGCTTGGTCATGGTGACATGAAGATGAGCTAGGGCTGCTGGTGGGATCTATTGGTGAAGTGCATCAACCAATTCAGATTTTATAATGCAAGTGTTGTATGCATTAGTGAAGTGCATCAACCAATTCATCTTTTATAATGCAAGTGTTGTATGCATTAGCCATATTGAATTCAGATTTGTCACTCCCCTCTCCCTATAAATACCACATCCATTCCACATTCAAGACACAACAAATCCTGAGATTCACAACCCCCACAATTCACTCCAACCATCCTCAAACACTCTCAAAATCCCAAACACTCCAACAATCACCAAAACAACTCCAGCAAACCTCTCTTCCATTTCCCTACGAATTTCATCTTCCTTAGCCATCACCACTCACTCAAACTCATCCCAAATCACCTCCATATCCTTCATACATCTTTCTAGAAGTGGGGAAGCTCTTGGAGAAGCATTAGAAGTGGAGAAGCACTTGGAGAAGCCTTGGACACCACAAGAACTTCAGAAAAAGGGTTTTTCTACTCTTATTGTATTCATTATGTTTTCTCATTTCTGTTCAAGTCTCTTTTCCATTATGAGTAGCTAAATCCATAACTAGGGCTTCGATGTAACCTAACATGAATATTCTGGGTTTATAAGTTTGGAGTTTCAAGTTTGATTCATGATTCATGTTCTTATTCATTATGCTTATAAGTTAACATGCTTGTTTGAATGATTGATCACCATTAGAACTTGTTTGTTAACTATCTTGGTTTGAATTAAGAGTATACACCATGCTTTAATTCGAATTGAACTATGAATAGGAAGAGTATGTATGGACATTCGACAACAGGGATTAGATACATACTTGGTTGTTTAAAATGTTCTTCTATGCTTAATGGGTTCCTAATGCTTAATTTTAGGTTAGACAACAAATGATCAAATTAGGGAATTAGGAACACAAGGTTAGGACCAAACACCATGGCCTAATCATACTTTAGCTAGAATCAATCTTTGAATCTGAATTAGACTTGTTACTTGAATCTTTATAACCCAGAATTGAATTGTTATGGTGATTCGAATGCCCTAGTCTCAAAATCTGTTTTCCAACTCTTAAAACCACACTTTGTTACATTTGTTTACTTGTTTTTGTTTGCAATTTCATTTTGCTTCTTTTGTTCAACAATCACAACCACTCTTGTTTTAAATTCTGTTTTAGACATAACCTCCTACTTTCTTGAATTTGGTAATCTAAGTACATAACTAGTTTTAACTTCTCAGTCTTCGTGGGTACGACCTCGTACTTGTCTTGCTATACTACTAATTGCCCCGTACAATTGCGAGTTAACATAATATTAACAACAAATTTTGGCGCCGTTGCCGGGGACTGAACGAAAGTTCTTCCCTGGTTATGTGCCCAAGGTTACCCTATTCTTTTTAGTGTTTCTAATTAATCTAATTTTCTGTTTCAGGTAGTTTATGTCTAAAAATCCATTACTTGAACAAGTGAGGTCTTCGTTCCAACGTTCTAGATCTTTGAACGCAGGACCATCATTGCAACCCAGACGAGTGACCTCTGAAATTCAGAATCGTCTAGAAAGGGAGTTGTCAACTGCAAAAGAGCAAGCTCTTGCTACATTTACAAGTCTTGCTCTCCACACTGAACTTCCCGGTTCTTCACTTTCAAATTCGGAAGCAAGTTCAGACCAAGAAGAAGAAGAAATGATGGCTGCCATTGAGTTCATGGGAGAACTTGATATCCCAACAATTCCAGCATCTCCTTCAAGCATTTTGCTGCCCACTGTAGCTCGAAATTATGAGCTTAAATCTTCTCATCTTAATATGCTGCCTTCCTTTTATGGTTTACCTAATGAAGATCCATTGACTCATATAAAGGATATTTTTAATGTTGTGAGTTCTTTTCCCTTGACAGGTGTGACAGAAGATCAACTTCGAATGAGAGTGTTTCCATACACTTTAAAGGATAAGGCGAAGTATTGGTTGAATTCTTTGAAGCCTGGTTCACTCACTACATGGTCTGCCATTCAAAAGAAGTTCCTGGAAAAATACTTCTCCACGCAAAAGACCGACATGCTTAGGGACAAGATCTTGTTATTTGCACAGCAAGATGATGAATCGTTTTGTGAAGCATGGGAGAAATTCAATGGGTTGCTCAACCAATGTCCTCATCATGGGATTCCATTGAAGCTTCAAATGCGTATGTTTTATAAAGGACTAACCCCTTCTAGTCATAATATAGTCACCAATTTTGCAGGTGGTTCTTTTAAAACCAAAACTCCAGAAGAAACGTACGAACTCTTTGAGGAGATAGCAATGGAGACCCAACATACGGATACAAGAGGTAAACGTGTTATTAGTGGTTCTAATGATGCTTCTAGTGTGCAGATTTCAAAACTGGAACAAAAGCTAGATGCTCTTCTTGCATTAAACTCAAGAAGCCCTCCGAAGGAAGTGTGTAGCATTTGTGAATCTCATGACCATGCTACCACAGCTTGTCCACTTGGGGCTGGATATCCAGAATTTGTGCAAGAGCAAGCTAAGTTGGTAAATTCCTACAACCAAGGTCCAAGAAATGATCCATACTCTCAAAGTTATAATCCAGGTTGGAGGAATCATCCAAACTTTTCATGGAGAAATACCCAGAATCAAGCAAATCCCCCTTCATTCCAAAGGCCACAACAATCATCATCATCATTGGAAGATATAGTGAAGCAGATGGCAATCAACCAATCCAATTTTCAGCAAACTACACAAGCTGCCATCTCCAAATTGGAAGTCCAATTAGGCCAAATAGCTGCTGAAATAACTCAAAGAGTGCCTGGGAAATGGCCAAGCCAAACTGAGATCAATCCAAAGAACCCAGAAGCCAAGGCCATTCATGTGCTCAGATCAGGTAAGATCATTGATAATAAAGATGATTCTAATCTTTCAAATGATGTTGTGATTGTAGAAAATGAAGAGGAGGAGACCATGGCCACGGAAGGAGAACAACTCAAAACTTCTCAATCTGCTCCTAAGGCCAAATCAGATTCTCAGAAATCCGATCAATTCCAATTGCATAAAAGGGATGACAAATTTGTGCCACCACATCTTCAAGAAGATAGATACGTGCCACCCGCTCCATATGTTCCACAGATTCCATTTCCAGGCTGTCTTAAGAAAGCAAAGCAAGATAAGGCTTTTAAAGAGATTTATGATATTTTGAGTAAAGTTAATATCAATTTGCCTTTGCTTGATCTTATTGAACAGATTCCTGCATATGGAAAATTCATCAAGGACTTGAAAACTCACAAGCTCAATTTCGCTCCAAATGAAGGAGTAAAGCTCGACCAGAATGTAAGTGCTGTATTGCAAAGGAAGCTTCCACCAAAACTAGATGATCCTGGCAGCTTTGACATTCCCATTAACATTGGAGGCAAGAAGGTTGGAAGAGCCATGTTGGACTTGGGAGCAAGCATCAATGTTTTGCCATATTCAGTTTATCAAGAGCTTGGCTTAGAAGGGATGAAGAAGACTTCAATGCGACTTGAACTAGCTGATCATTCTATAAAATATCCAAAAGGTATTGTAGAAGATATTCTAGTTCAAGTTAATACACTAATTCTCCCTGCTGATTTTGTAGTGATGGACATGGAAGACAATCCAAATGGAGATCGTGTTGATCCCATTCTCCTAGGCAGGCCATTCATGGCCACTGCAGACACAATCATCAAAGTGAAAGATAGCACTCTCTCCATGACTGTTTTGGGTGAAACTGTTGAATTTAAAATGCTTAATGCTCTATCTCAACCTTCTATCTCTCTTGATTCTTGCTTTTCAATTGATGTTGTGGATCATGAGGTTTCTTCCAAAATTTTGCAGAGAAAGTCTAATGATGCTCTAGAAGCTGTCTTAACACAAGAAGAGGAAGATCTTTGTGAACCAGAGTTCCAAGAAGTGGTGGCTGCCTTAGAAGTGTTTCCGCCATACCCACCATCCTTTAGAACACCAATCGAGCCTCTTGGACCATCATCCACGAAATTGGAGCCATCCATTGTCATCCCACCAAAGCTAGAACTTAAACCTCTTCCCAATAATCTTAAATATACATATTTGGGTGCTAACGAAACTCTCCCTGTTATAATTGCTGCAGGTCTCTCCTCACATGAAGAAGAGAGCTTAATTAAAGTTCTAAAAGAGCATAAAACAGCCATTGGGTGGACCATAGCAGACATCAAAGGAATTAGTCCAAGCATGTGCATGCACCGGATTTTAATGGAAGAAGACAGCAAACCATCTCGTGATGCCCAAAGGAGGCTAAATCCCAACATGAAAGAGGTGGTTAGAGCTGAAGTTTTAAAGCTACTCGATGTAGGAATCATCTACCCAATTTCAGATTCTAAGTGGGTGAGCCCTGTGCAAGTTGTTCCAAAGAAGTCCGGAATCACCGTTGTGAAGAATGAGAAGAATGAGCTAGTTCCTACACGAACTGTCACTGGTTGGAGAGTTTGCATTGATTACAGGAAGTTGAACACATCCACTAGAAAAGATCATTTCCCCTTACCTTTTATTGATCAAATGCTTGAACGTTTATCTGGCCATGCTTACTATTGTTTTCTTGATGGTTTTTCAGGTTATAATCAAATTCCCATTGCTCCGGAAGACCAAGAGAAAACCACATTCACATGCCCATTTGGTACGTTTGCTTATAGAAGGATGCCATTCGGTTTATGCAATGCCCCAGCAACTTTCCAAAGATGCATGATGTCAATCTTTTCAGATATGGTGGAACGATTCATTGAGGTATTTATGGATGATTTTTCAGTTTTTGGTTCCTCTTTTGATAATTGTCTTCACCACTTGTCTCTAGTGCTTAAAAGATGCCAGGAAACAAATCTGATTTTGAATTGGGAGAAGTGTCACTTCATGGTGAGACAAGGCATTGTACTAGGCCATGTGATTTCAAGCAAGGGAATCGAAGTGGATAAAGCCAAGATCGACCTCATCTCAAATCTTCCACCCCCTACCTCTGTTAAAGGAATTAGAAGCTTTCTAGGTCATGCTGGATTCTATAGAAGGTTCATCAAAAATTTCTCAAGCATTACAAGGCCATTGTGTAATCTCCTTGCTAAGGATGCTGTTTTTGAGTTTAATGAAGCTTGCATGGAAGCTTTTTCTACCTTGAAGAGGGAGCTAACTTCAGCCCCTATTATCATAGCTCCGGATTGGTCTTTACCATTTGAAATAATGTGTGATGCCTCTGACTTTGCTATTGGTGCAGTTTTAGGTCAAAAGAAGAACAAGCTGCCCCATGTGATTCATTATGCTAGCCGGACCTTGAATGATGCTCAAATCAACTACTCCACAACAGAGAAGGAGTTGCTTGCTGTGGTTTTTGCTTTAGAAAAATTTCGTTCTTACCTTGTTGGTTCTAAAGTAATTGTTTATTCTGACCATGCAGCCCTTAGATACTTGCTCACTAAGAAGGATGCCAAACCACGCTTGATTAGATGGATTCTCTTGCTGCAAGAATTCGATTTGGAGATTCGAGATAAGAAGGGATGTGAGAATGTGGTAGCTGATCATTTGAGCAGAATTGTGGTTGAAGAAAAAGGAGGAGCTGTGCTACCCTTGAATGAGACTTTCCCTGATGAACAACTATATGCTGCCCAAGTCAAAGAGCCATGGTATGCTGATTTTGTTAATTATCTTGCTTGTGGTGTTCTTAGAAATGATCTAACTTCTCAGGATAAGAAGAAGTTCTTTTCCATGGTGAAACATTATGTATGGGATGAACCTTTCTTATTCAAGCATTGCCCGGATCAACTCATCAGAAGATGTGTTCCAGAAGAAGAGCAAGAAAGCATACTTAGGCATAGCCACGAATTGGCCTGTGGAGGTCACTTTGGAGCTAAGAAAACAGCACTTAAAATTCTGCAATCTGGTTTCTTTTGGCCCACTCTATTTAAAGATGCATTTAATTTTTGTGTTAAGTGTGATAGGTGCCAAAGGATGGGGAACATAAGTCGCAGGAATGAAATGCCATTGAATAACATACTTGTTGTGGAGCTCTTCGATGTGTGGGGTATTGATTTCATGGGACCATTCCCATCTTCCTTTGGTTATACTTACATACTTGTTGCTGTTGATTATGTGTCTAAATGGGTGGAAGCCATAGCCACCAAAACCAATGATTATAAGGTGGTGCTGAAGTTCTTGAAGGATAATATTTTCACAAGGTTTGGTACTCCAAGGGCTGTCATTAGTGATGGAGGCAGCCACTTCTGTAACAAGCCATTCGAAGCACTCATGAAGAAGTACAACATCACCCATCGAGTCTCTACACCATATCATCCGCAAACTTCTGGTCAAGTGGAAATAAGCAATAGAGAAATTAAGCACATCCTGGAGAAGGTGGTGAACAATACAAGGAAAGATTGGGCAGCCAAGCTCAATGATGCATTATGGGCTTATAGGACAGCATATAAGACTCCCATTGGAATGAGCCCTTATCGTCTTGTGTTTGGGAAAGCTTGTCACCTGCCAATGGAGCTTGAACACAATGCTTTTTGGGCCATCAAGAAGTTAAATTTTGATCTAGACAAGGCAGGCCATGCAAGAAAGTTTCAGTTGAATGAATTGGAAGAAATTAGACATGAGTCTTATGAGAATGCAAAGCTTTACAAAGAACGAACCAAGAGTTACCATGACAGAAACATTCAACGGAAAGAGTTCTCCAAAGGTATGTCAGTTCTTTTGTTTAACTCACGTTTGCGTCTCTTTCCAGGAAAATTGAAGTCTAGATGGCAAGGCCCATTCACCGTGGTCAATGTTTCTCCCTATGGAGCTGTGGAGATTCAAAACCCTAAAGATGGCTCGACTTTCAAAGTAAATGGACAACGTTTAAAGCCATTCTATGAGGGAGTTTCAGCTGGCATCCAAACTAGCCATGTGGTAGATCAACTTCCCTTCGTACCATCAACTTAGCTGATTGCACAATGTCTTGCCAAGACAGTAACTAAGGCGCTTCTTGGGAGGCAACCCATGTGTTCAAGAAGAAGGTGCTTGGTAGCAATCGACCTAATCGCATCAAGGGGGAGCATTTCAATCCTTTCTCTTTACTTGTTATTATTTTAAATTTCTATTTTTTTTTTTTTATAAAAATTTAAAAAAAATTTAAAAATTTAAAAATTTAAAAAGATTTTTCATATGAGCTAACTTATGGTAACTCCAGTGAGCACTTCCGTCAATACAGTGTCTAGGAGTTCTTTAGGCGACACCTTCGGTGTCTAAGAAGTTTGGATTTTAAGCGGGACCATTGTGACCCCTCCAACCTTCCCGGATCCCCTGGCTGTGTTTTCTGAGGCCCTTAACTGGTCATCCATGAGTTGCTTATATATTCATTTTTTTTATTTTTTATTTTTCCTAAACCTTCTTCTAAACTTTTCCCTTTATCATTTGTTTGTTCTCAATCATCTTTTGTATGCTTTCACATTGAGGACAATGTTCAATTCAGGTCTGGGGGGAAGGTTTTCAATTTCAATTTTCTTATCCATTTGTGTTTTCAATTTTCGTTCTCTTGTCACAAATTTTTTTATTTTTTTTATTTTTTTTATTTTTTATTTTTATTTTTTTTAAAGAATGTCATACAATCAATGCTATGGAGCTGCTATTTGAGGTTTTCATATCAGAATTTTGCACTTCACAAAGCTTTTGCTCTTAGAATTCTGGTGGCTAAAGTACCACGCTCAAATTCTTGAAGGAAAATAGTGGAGACTACCCTAGTGAGCTATATCGAGCCTAATTGCTTTCTTGAGAGGGTTTAAAGTGTTCTATTTCTCATCCATACTTATTTTCTTCAATTCACTCTAATTGATCTCATTATTCCATTTTGATTGAATACTAAGGATGATTCTCTTTTGCAGATATCATGTGCTTGCTCTCATTCATGAATGAACTCATTGAAGTGATGCTAGGCTATGTGTGCATAACCATTCTATGTGCTTTCTTTTCACCCTACCTATATGTGTGTTCCATCAACCCTCTTGAAGCCAAACACTTAAAGCCTTTTCTTCTATCACCCTCATCATTTCCCTACCTTTGTATCTCAATCTGAGATACTTGACCTATTGTAGCCATACCCTATAGCTTAGAAATATACCAAGGTGTGCCAAGATAAAGTTTGAAGCAAGGAAGTTGCAGCCATGTACCTAAATAAAGATGATGTGAATCTGTGCAATGAAGTTAATGAAGATGCAGATCAAATCAACGAAGATGAAAGTGTTTCGATTTGATCTAAGTGTGAAAAATAAAGTCTATGCCAGGAGATACCATGAAGTTTGCTGCCATGCCAATCTAAATCAATGATGCCTTGCAGATTAATGAAGCATGCAACCTTGGTATGTTCTTAAGTTATTTGTTTTTCCTTCCAATTCTTCCATTTCCCCTAAACCTTAGCCTTTCATTACAACATTGTGAAAGACCTAGCTGATCTTTGAGGATGTATTCATGGGTGCTGGTAAGTATGTGTGTATCTCTATTCTTAGTATTTAATTCCTTTCATGAGATCTAACCAAATTTGTGCTTCTATTTCATACACTCACTTATGCTTTCTTGAGAGAATTAAAACATAGGTTCTGAGTGATTGAGGGTTATCTGTGAGAATTAGAGTCGAAGCATGTTCTCTATTCAAGGTTTGAGTGTGCTTGCTTTGAAACTGTGTGCCTTTGAGCTATAGCTTCCACTTGTACACACTGATTGATGACCTATCTTGGCAACTCTATGGTGTTGGAGGTATGACTAAAACTTTCTTTCATTTTCATTAGTTGATTTCAAAGTTGTTTTTCTAACCATTTTGTTTTGTAGAGTTAGAAAAACGTTTGTGGGTATCGTATCTGTTAAACCCTCAGGAGACACAACTCCTCCTACTAGGGATGCCTAGAGGTTTAAAGGCTTGTTGCATACGCTCAATGCAATCGAGTTACCTACGAAAGTGGTCTAGTTAACTTCTTGTTTTGTTTTTATCTTTGTTTCTCTTTTGTTTTGCTCGAGGACTAGCAAAATCTAAGTTTGGGGGTGTGTTAAGCTCATAATTTCATACATATACATGCCCAATTTACTTACTTCTTTTGCTTAGTTCCTATAATTCTAAGTTATTTCCCTCCCTTTGTGTGTTTTGTAGGCCAATAGAGCAAGAGAGCATAATTCATGCAATTCAAGCATGTTAAGGCCTAATTTGGATGAATGGAAGAAGAGCTTAAAAGACAAACTCATTTTGGCTACAGCCCCCTGCCAGTCCAGTTCCGTAGGTCATATTGCAAGCTTTGTTTCAGCAACCTACACAGCTCGGATGAGGCAGCATTCTTCATGAAAGTTGTTCCAATGGGTATGTACTATAACATATCCAAAATTCAGCCCCATTGGATAAATATGGAGTCTGTTACCTAGCAAACACAGAGCCATGCTCAGGATGGATTTTATCAGCGCGCAAAATGAGTTAGCAATTTGTTTTGGCCTTAACTTCCTCCTCCGACCTTGGATTGGCCCAAATGACATATGGCTGGAAAGAAGACATTCTGAACTTCAATTTCGAGTGCTTAAAGTCCTAATTTGATTAAGAGAAGCCCAAGTTGTAAGCCCTTGAAGTTGCTGGTTATGCTGACCTCAGCATGTGCTGGTTGGATGCTTGGTCATGGTGAGCTAGGTATGAGCTATCATTTCTGGTTGGAAGCTTGGTCATGGTGACATGAAGATGAGCTAGGGCTGCTGGTGGGATCTATTGGTGAAGTGCATCAACCAATTCAGATTTTATAATGCAAGTGTTGTATGCATTAGTGAAGTGCATCAACCAATTCATCTTTTATAATGCAAGTGTTGTATGCATTAGCCATATTGAATTCAGATTTGTCACTCCCCTCTCCCTATAAATACCACATCCATTCCACATTCAAGACACAACAAATCCTGAGATTCACAACCCCCACAATTCACTCCAACCATCCTCAAACACTCTCAAAATCCCAAACACTCCAACAATCACCAAAACAACTCCAGCAAACCTCTCTTCCATTTCCCTACGAATTTCATCTTCCTTAGCCATCACCACTCACTCAAACTCATCCCAAATCACCTCCATATCCTTCATACATCTTTCTAGAAGTGGGGAAGCTCTTGGAGAAGCATTAGAAGTGGAGAAGCACTTGGAGAAGCCTTGGACACCACAAGAACTTCAGAAAAAGGGTTTTTCTACTCTTATTGTATTCATTATGTTTTCTCATTTCTGTTCAAGTCTCTTTTCCATTATGAGTAGCTAAATCCATAACTAGGGCTTCGATGTAACCTAACATGAATATTCTGGGTTTATAAGTTTGGAGTTTCAAGTTTGATTCATGATTCATGTTCTTATTCATTATGCTTATAAGTTAACATGCTTGTTTGAATGATTGATCACCATTAGAACTTGTTTGTTAACTATCTTGGTTTGAATTAAGAGTATACACCATGCTTTAATTCGAATTGAACTATGAATAGGAAGAGTATGTATGGACATTCGACAACAGGGATTAGATACATACTTGGTTGTTTAAAATGTTCTTCTATGCTTAATGGGTTCCTAATGCTTAATTTTAGGTTAGACAACAAATGATCAAATTAGGGAATTAGGAACACAAGGTTAGGACCAAACACCATGGCCTAATCATACTTTAGCTAGAATCAATCTTTGAATCTGAATTAGACTTGTTACTTGAATCTTTATAACCCAGAATTGAATTGTTATGGTGATTCGAATGCCCTAGTCTCAAAATCTGTTTTCCAACTCTTAAAACCACACTTTGTTACATTTGTTTACTTGTTTTTGTTTGCAATTTCATTTTGCTTCTTTTGTTCAACAATCACAACCACTCTTGTTTTAAATTCTGTTTTAGACATAACCTCCTACTTTCTTGAATTTGGTAATCTAAGTACATAACTAGTTTTAACTTCTCAGTCTTCGTGGGTACGACCTCGTACTTGTCTTGCTATACTACTAATTGCCCCGTACAATTGCGAGTTAACATAATATTAACAACAGATACCACAAAATCTTATGTTATATTTAATAAAAGTATAAATAAACTCTTAATTGTTAGTGAATATATTGTTTTGATGGCATACGCATTCTACGAAACTAGTTTCAACGATCCAACCGTCAAACTTGTTTGTTTACACTTCGAGATCATATACGCCAAAAATCGGAAAAAATAAACATTCAGAGATTAAGTAATAGGACAAAACTTTTTGACGGTTATAAACGAAAAATCACGATTGAACGGTTATTTCAACTCTGATTTTGATGATTTTTTTACAGCTACACTCCTTGACCCTATATGAATACAATGACTGCATTCGATCGTCAATTTAAAATATTTACACTAGTGGATACCACAAAATCTTATGTTATATTTAATAAAAGTATAAATAAACTCTTAATTGTTAGTGAATATATTGTTTTGACGGCATATGTATTCTATGAAACTAGTTTCAACGATCCAACTGTCAAACTTGTTTGTTTATACTTCGAGATCGTATACCTTAAAAATTGGAAAAAATAAACATTCAGAGATCACGTAATGGGACAAAACTTTTCGATGGTTATAAACAAAAATCACGATTTAACGGTTATTTTAACTCCGATTTTGATGATTTTTTACAGCTACACTCCTTGAACCTATATGAATACAATGACTCAATTTGATCTTCAATTTAAAATATTTACACTAGTGGATACCACAAAATCTTATGTTGTATTTAATGAAAGTATGAATAAACTCTTAATTGTTAGTGAATATATTGTTTTGATGGCATACGCATTCTACGAAACTAGTTTCAAAGATCCAACCGTCAAACTTGTTTGTTTATACTTCGAGATCATATATGCCAAAAATCGGAAAAAATAAACATTCAGAGATCAAGTAATAGGACAATACTTTTCGACGGTTATAAACGAAAAATCACGATTTAACGGTTATTTCAATTTTGATTTTGATGATTTTATATAGCTACACTCCTTGACCCTATATGAATACAATGAACCAATTTGATCGTCAATTTAAAATATAATACATTTAAAATATTATATTTTTCTAACAAAATAATTTTTTTTTAATTTATTTTTATTTTTGTAAAGACTTTGCAAGACGAAGTTTAGAAATTTGTCGTGCAAAGTCATGTATAAAAAAAAATTATTTTATTTATTTTTCTAAAGACTTTGCGAGACGAAACACACTTCGTCGCGCAAGACTTTGTGCACCAAATTTTATTGTTTCGTCGCGCAAAGTCATGCAAAGATTTTTACAAATAATTTTTTTATTTTCTTTATTTTTGTAAAGACTTTACGAGACAAACCACTCTTCGTCGCGCAAGACTTTGTGCACCGAATTTTATTGTTTCGTCGCGCAAAGTTACTTTGAGCGACAATGTTTTGTCGTCGCGCAAAGGTTTGTCGCGCAAAGTGACTTTGTGCGACGATTTGTGTTTCGTTGCGCAAAATTTAGTCGCGTAAGACTTTGAGCGACGAAGTTTAATTTGCGTCGCGCAAAGTCACTTTGAGCGACGAATTGTATTTCGTCGCGCAAAATTTGTTCGCGCAAGGGTTTTTTTTTTACTAGTGTTAATAACTAAAACTGTAGTTTTTTTTTTAATAAACTAAGCATTGATTTTTTTTAAGAAAATATTTTTCTAAAGATCTTTTTTCGACTTTGAGCTATGCATATGTCTTATTTTTCTTTTTTGTCTTTTTAAGATTTCCAGATTAATTGTTGAAGTGAGTCTCCTAATTAATCAAAGAGATTTATTTCCTTGATTAATTAAGGGATTTACTTTCCTATTTTATATAGTTGTCAAATCATTGTTTAATTAGGAGATACTTTCATAATCCTTTAATGTATCTAATTCCTTATAAAGCACTCATGTAAACTCTTATATATACCTTCTTATGTAGAAGAACAAAAATAAGAACCTAACATATTCAAAACCCATTTTCATATTTTAGCATGGTATCAGAGCAATCAATCCTCGGTTGTTTCTAAATTCTCATATCAAAATTTCTTCTCCACCCCCCCCCCCCTGAAGAGGGGGGGAGGGGGAGTGAAAAAGGATCTGTTTCTCTCGCTCATCGAGATTTTGCCTCTTTCTTGACTCCGACATATCCTTCTCTTCAGGGGGAGAAGAGGACTGAAGAGAAGTTTCTATATGTTCTTAAGCCGTGTTCACAAGATTTCTGTGTCCTTAGCCGTGTTCACAGGGTTTCTGTGTTCTTAGCCGTGTTCACAGGGTTTCTGTGTTCTTTAAACTCCTGTTTACCCGTTTAGATTTGTTTCCGGTAATAATAGGGTAAAGTTCCCCATTAATTCAAAGACCGTGGTTGGTCAATAAATTAACTTTCTTTGTGTGTCGAGCGTGCCACCGTTAGCAATTTTTCAATTCTAACAGACTTGAGAGTAAAAATAACTTGCGCCCCAAGCTATTGACTTTGAACAAACGATTGTGAATTTGGGTGAGGAATATCTCCCAAGTAAGTTCTTTTCTATGCCTTAGACTGGTAAGGACTTTATAATTTTCCTCAATATAAAACCGGTAGTTCTGGCCAGAATAACTAATAACAGACTGAACTAATTCCAGGCAGAACTCCCCTTTTCAAGACTCAAAAAGGGAAAACTGACTATACAAAGACAAAAAGAGGGCTGTACTTCCATTTCTGGCTGGGTAGTTGCCTCTGTTCTGGACTGGACTGGATGTTAAACAACTTCAAGTGCTGGACTCCGGCTGCAAATCGATACCAAAGCTTGATTTTGGTAGAGCTTTAATTCATTTCAAACCCTGGAAGGCTTTTGGATGGGCAGAACTGGGACTTCTCCAGTCTGAAAGGGACAGAAGTGGCTGGACTTGAGCTGGAGGCGTACTGTGGTACCTGTGCTGCTTAGTCAGGGCTCTCCATAAATTTGTTGAGTTTTTCGTTTTGAGAAAACTCAAATTCTGCTTGTCTTGGCTTTTGCTGAACCAAATTTGTAACGAGAGAAATCTCGTTATTGTTGACTTGTGAACTGAGATTCAAATCCGAAACAGTATTCTAACTGTCTTTGCTGGGAGAAAAAAAGATGATTCTGCAAGCTTGTTGAGAAGCTTTGGAATTGAAGTGCTTCAGACTCTAAGTCTGCTGGACTTAGTTTGAAGTTTTTGTGATTAAGTGATCATTTGAATGTTTGTCCTTTGACTGAGTTTTTTGGTTGTGTTGATTGATTGTCCTCTGTCTCTGTTTACCCTCTCTTGTATATATAAGAAATGTTCTTTGAGAG